>NC_081846.1:9349331-9667572 GCF_963259705.1 Myotis daubentonii | reverse complement strand
TGACAAAGTTCTTAATGGCCTTGTCCTTGGGCACAGCACCGGGCGCAGTTGGTGCAACGAATAGGCTGCACATGGCCTCGGCCTTTTATGGCAAGACCGTTATTCCTTCTTTTCTTGGTCATCTTGGAAACAAGGACCCGAGAGAGTCATTGTTACGATTTAATTTCATGGATATTGTAAGGTAAATTGTACGGAATTTAATTTTATCAATAAATAATATCGTTATTAAGTATGATATCAAGTTTTATTCAACGTACTTATAGTTTAACTAAGACTTAAAACTTTAAGTAAAGTTTATTAAGTTAATGTTAGGGAACGTTGTGGAGTGAAAGAAGATGTAGTGTTGAGGATTGAGAAAGGTATGTTGAGATGGTTTGGACATACAGAGAGGATGAACGAAAGGAGATAGACGAAACAGGTATACAAGACGAGTGTGGATGGGAGAGTTGGAAGGGGTGGACCTCAGCAAACATACCTCTATCAGATTGAGGACGTTTTTAGCAAAGGCCAGCTTAGGAGTACCCTAATTAAGTTAATAACAATGTACCTACCTATATAGTTTAAGTTTAAAAAATTTGGCTCTCAAAAGAAATTTCAATCGTTGTACTGTTGATATTTGGCTCTGTTGACTAATGAGTTTGCCGACCACTGGAAATGATAGGGAGGATTTATAATCTAACTAGAGGCCCAGTGCATGAAATTATGCACTGGTAGGGTCCCTAGGCCTGGCCTGCAATCAGGGCCAATCTGTGGGGCAACCGGCAGACAATGGTGGGGGAGGCGCAGGGTGCAGAGAGGGGGAGCTTTGCTGGCACCTGCCTTGGCTGGTCTGGGGCCTGTGGCTGGGGGCAGCTCCTGTGTTGAGCATCTGCACCCTGGTGGTCAGTGTGCATCATAGTGACCAGTCGTTCCACCCCGTCATTCTGCCATTCGTGAATTTGCACATTAGGCTTTTATTATATAGGATAGATAGAGCACCTGAATTAATCTGAAAAGTAATCATATTATTTTAAATCTTAGAATACATATACTTATGTGAATAGGGGGTCAAGTTTCTAAATTATGGAAAGGGGGTTAAGTTTCCTTTTCAAGGCCTGGGCAAAGCAATTGAGGAGGTGACTCAGCTGTGAATCCAGCAAGCGGAAACGGTAAGCAGGTTCAGATCAACCCACCAGGAGTCAAAACATTATCTCCTTAACATCATCTCATCGCCTGATGAGTAATTACAATAGCTGATTGAAATAAATAAACAGAAACAATAGCTGTTTCTGTTTCTGTTTGTGGGTGTCCACTAGCAACCCCAGCTGGCAGCCCCCTGGGCCACATTCTGGCTGTAAGTCCCGGGCACAGTAAGACATCTTCTGAAAGATCCATGGAAAGGACTCGGATTCATTAAGCCTTGTCTGTGGTTATGTGCACCTGTAAATATCGTATATAAGAGTGTCTCTGTTGATTGTTGTTTGTGTCTCTTTGTTGTTTGGTCTCTAGTGAGAGTTCTTGTCTGTCTGTCTGTAATGTAAGGATTCTACTGAGAAACAAAAATATGGGAAATAGTCATTTAAACTCCCCAAGTACTTATCCTAGAGGGCTGGAGCTAAAGAAGTGTCCTTGAATAGGCTGCAGAAGCGGCAGCAACGGGGTGAGGGGGCACTCTCCTTGTAAAGGAAAAAAAATGGTACTTTTACACTAAAGCTGTTGGAGGCCCGGGAGTTGCTACAGTCCTAGGAACAAACCCCGGGGCCTTCTATCTCCCCACATACACACCCACCTTTTTCGCAGCCTCCTAAGAGTTATCAGGTTATGTTATCTCTGTTATACTTCTTAAGAATGTGAGTATATTTTTCCATGAGGAAATTAAGCCTATTTCTGAAATCAACTCCTCAACATCATCTCATCGCCTGATGACCAATTACAATAACTGACATCTGCGGACCCCCAGGCCTGCATGTAGCTGCATTCCTGAGGGGGTTGGGGGCGGGGGTGTTCCTGTATTTGCCTAGGAAGCAAAGGTTTTATATATATTATTAAAATGGTTATGTTATGTTAATCAGGAACTTGATTACTTAAAAGCCCATCTTAGAATATTGTGTGTTGCAGGACAAGATTCCATGCCATTTGCATTATAATCAAATCAATAACCGTATAATTTTAAATTTCTTGCCATTTGGAGACAGCTGCTGTTTTGTTATGATGCATTTGGAAAACTGTTACATCGTCTGAGGGATCCAAAGAAAGGACTCTGATTTATTTTAAGCTACATATCTCTGAGAATAAACTTTCAGATCATCCCCTTGAATTGGATAAAAATTACTAGAACTCTATAGAGTATCTGCATGTATAGAAATACTGGCAAGAAAAATCAGGAGAAACAGAATGTGATTATAGAACTGAATGAGCTAAAAATAATTGTATAGTTTTTGTAACTTTTATTAAAAATATTGCTGATTTTTAACCTTCTTGTTTTCCAGGCATAAGGGAACTTGTTTCTTTTCTTAAAGCAGTTTGGGCCCTAACCAGTTTGGCTCAGTGGATAGAGCATTGGCCTGTGGACTGAAAAGTTCCCAGGTTCGATTCTGGTCAAGGGCATGTACCTTGGTTGCAGGCACATCCCCAGTAGGGGGTGTGCAGGAGGCAGCTGATCGATGTTTCTCTCTCATCGATGTTTCTAACTCTCTATCCCTCTTCCTTCCTCTCTGTAAAAAATCAATAAAATATAACAAACAAACAAACAAAAAGCAGTTTGGTAAATTGTACCTTGATAGGCAGTATTACAGCATTTATATTTTTCTCCATATCTGATTCCTCCAGAAACTAGAAACTCTTAATGAGTATTGTTCTCATGGCAATGTGTTTGCATAAATCCAAAAAGAATCTGATTTCTTCATAACAGGATGTAAGCCAGTTTCCAATTGTGGTTTTATTAACCAAAACTTTACTGGAATGTCATGTCTGAGAGACACATGCCAGAACTTTAGATGTCATCAGAAAGCTCTAAGGCAGTGGTTCTCAACCTTCTGGCCCTTTAAATACAGTTCCTCATGTTGTGACCCAACCATAAAATTCTTTTCATCGCTACTTCATAACTGTAATGTTGCTACTGTTATGAATCATAATGTAAATATCTGATATGCAGGATGGTCTTAGGCGACCCCTGTGAAAGGGTCGTTCGACCACCAAAGGGGTCACGACCCACAGGTTGAGAACCACTGCTCTAAGGAATGAAGACTGACTTTGAAGCTGATAAGCCCCTTGGATAAATAGCCTGGTACCTTGCTTGGTCACGTAGTTCGTGACAGTCTTTCCAGATGAAGAACGAAAGTTGCTTTCCTGAGAGGTGGCATGAAAGGAACCTTAAGACACCTGTAGGGACCTTAACTCAAGGAATGCACCCCAATTCTGTAGGTATTGCAGGCGAAACCTGATAGCAACTGTGTGGCTTGGTTTCTTTGCCCTGGGAGTAAACTTTCTCATGAGATTCCAGTAAAGACTATTTTTTTAAAATAGTCTGTGTGATCAACTGTTATTCTTGTTGTGTTCATGCAAACCATCAAGCCAAATTGTAGCTAAATGTAATACAGTAAATAAATTGGTCTTAATTTGGCTCTTTAATAAAAATGAGAGTGATTTTAGGGAGAAAATTTATTTCAACAGGAAATTATTAGAACTAAAATGTTTTTTTCTTCCACCAGACCATTTGTCATAAC
Organism: Myotis daubentonii; assembly: GCF_963259705.1. Classification (NCBI taxonomy): domain Eukaryota; kingdom Metazoa; phylum Chordata; class Mammalia; order Chiroptera; family Vespertilionidae; genus Myotis; species Myotis daubentonii. Next base: position 9,663,868 of record NC_081846.1, on the reverse strand, counting down.
TCTTACTGTTCTAACTTTTGCCCAATAAAACTAAATTTTATAACACAGCTTGTCCACACCAGGTTACAAGCCCTACTCACACCTAGGGAATACCACCTCTAGGCATCATTGCCACCGCCTTCTGTGGCCAGGCCTCATCGTCCCTCTGACAGGGAGCAAGGATCTCTTGCCTCTGACAGGACTTCAACCCTCATCAGCAGGAAGTAGTTTCAGAGGAGATCCGACGTCTCCTTTCCCTGAAAGAATTCAGAGCCAGGATCCTTGAGGAGGATGTGGTAGGCAATTAGACAGACATAGCAGAGCAAGGATGCTGGGCCAACCGGAGCAGAGATGGACCCTGGAACGTACCTCTGACCACTCCAACTGCTCCGAAGCTGGCGATGGAGGAGCCTGTGTAGAACTGACCTTTAATTCTAACTAATTAGAAAGAATGTATAGTTTGGTATAATAGAAAGTATAGAGATGAAAGAAAAGGAAAGTGAAGTAGACAAACTGAAAGGGACTAGGTACGTTGCAGAGTTCTGTGTAAGTTGCAGAGAGTCTGTGAAGAGTTAGAATTGAGCAAGTTAAAAAGGTGAGAAGGGATATAACAGGAAAAAAGGATATTAGAGTAGGAATACTTAATAGAAGGCATAAGACATGGAGATACATTTTTTTAAGGAAATGAAAGTGAGTTAAAGTTGTAAAAATATTTGTAAAAATCATAGAAAATTTGTAAAGAGAAATCATAAAAGCAAACTATAGGTATACTAAATAATAAATCTAAATAGATAAATAAATGTAAACTAATACAGAATTTCTTTGGCTCTTTTCCAGTCTTTTGAAAGAGAAAGCTTCTTTATAAAGGAATTTACTACTGTAGTACAAGGTTGATAGATATCAACCAATCTACCTAATCAGAGAGGGGGATAATAAGGGGAACTTATAATCTAATAGATGGAGCATCTGAATTAATCTGAAAAGTAATCATATTATTTTAAATCTTATAACACATATACTTATGTGAGTAGGGGTTTAAGTTTTTCTTAAAGTTTCCTTTTCAAGGCCTGTGCAAAGCGATTGAGGAGGTGACTCAGCTGTGAATCCAGCAAGCAGAACCAATAAGCATGGTCAGACGACCCACCAGGAGTCAAAACATCATCTCATCAATATCATCTCATCACCTGATGACTAATTACAATAGCTGATGTCTGCGGACCCCCAGGCCTACATGTAGCTTCATCCCTCACCCCAGCCCATTCCCCTGTATAATCCTGTCTCCTGAATCTTGCTGGAAGGCAGGATTTGATGCTTGTAAGGGCCCTGTCTTCTTGGTTGGCAGGCCTTCTCAATTAACACCTAATATGATTCAACCCTCCCTTCGTTATTGGACACAGCGACAGGCAGCCTGAGCCCAACCGGGGGGTTCCTGGTAAGAGGTGGCCAGCCAGACTGCTCTGTCCAGATGTGTCAGCACATCTGCCACTTCCTGGAAGCCACTTGGATGTCTTCATGGCAGCGTTTTAACCCCACACAGCAGCTTCTCGAGCCTGAGCCCGCCTGGAATCCACCCTGGAGCCCCCACCCCAGTCCTCCCTTCGTTTCCTTCAGTATATTCTGACCTAGAAGAAATAAAGTCACAAAAACAAGGAGGAGAAGGAGGAGGAGGAGGAGCAGGAGGAGGAGGAGGAGCAGGAGACCAAATATGAACAATAAAATAGCAATAAATAAGTACCTATCAATAACTGAACAAAACAAAATAAATGAACAAGAGGAACAGAAACAGACTCATAGATACAGAGAACATCCAGGTGGTTGCCAGATGGGACGAGGGTTGGAGGGATGGGTGAAAAGGTGAAGGGTTGTTTCAGAATAGTCGTGGGATGTAAAGTATGGCGTAGGGAGTATAGTGAATAATATTCTAATAACTATGTATGGTGTCAGAAGGGTGCAAGGTATATTGGGATGGTCATGTAGTAAGTTATATAATGTCTACTCACTGGGGTATACACTGGAAACTAATTGTATGTCAAATGTAATTGAAAAATAAAAAAGGATTTAAAATTTTGAAAAATATAGGGAAAATAGATATAATGAGGTCCCTAAATACAAAGTAATATGGAGATTTTTAACTTTCTAAAACTTGGTTTTGATGAAGGTTTAGAGACTATATGGTTCCATGCACAATAAATATCTCTATGCTTCTTGCATATGAAATATGAAAAATATGAAAAAGTGGTTAAAATGGTGAGTTTTATGTTATGTATAGTTTAGCATATAATCTTAGTCTTCTATTCAGCTATTCAACCATAAATATTTTATTCCTTGGTCCATATCAGGAGGCAATTTGGTGAAACTACCACTTCTTATCCTGTTCATAAAGCACAATAGGTTTTTCAATTATTTTAAATATTTAACAAGCTCTTCTTATTTGTAAAGAACTAGATTGGGCATATTTAGGAAGAAAACATGGATAAAACACAGTGTCTGCCTTCCGTAATAACTATGACTACGACATTTCTTGACACCTTCTTTTCTGATGAACAGTCTGACGTCAGCACGATTATCTACATTCAATGCATGAGGAAATCAAAGTTCAGAGAGGCAACGTACCTTGTCATCATCCCAACGTTAGGGAGAGGTGGGAATTCAGGATTCACACCTAGGTCTCTCTGGTTCCCAATCCCATGCTCTTGATCCCAAGGTTACTGCTACTTACAATATACTATCTGTAATGATTGGGGAGGGTGAGACTGCAGTGGGGCTTCACCTAACTGCCGCAGGAGACTCAAAGAGCAAGGGATGAGTCCAGATGAGGATGCCTTGGAGGAGGAGGCATCTGAGCTAAGCCTGGAAGGTAGAGGTAGAATATAGACACCTGAGCTAAACTTAAACTGCTATCCTAGTACTCCTAGTACGCAAGGGAAAATCTTGAACCAAGTGACAGGGGCGAGATTGTGTGGCATGTGATTTGTATCCAGCATTTCATCCTCCCTTCCATTCGGAACGTAATTCCTGAGATCATGCTGATGGTGAGTTGATGGTAGTAGAAAGAATAGACATTTCTCACAATCTCTTTCCTGAGTGGGTCCCCACGAAGAGCCAATCAAAACTTTTATGGCCTCTTCTAGTGGTGGGAGTTGATGACTGCCCTGGTGACAATGGGGAAATACTAGACTGTTTCTCTTTAGTTCCGCCTTGCGAGAGGATGGTGGTAGCAGTAGTTGGCTTCTCTTTACATCCAAGCTCTGATCCAAATCCCTCACCCTCAAAGTATATAAAGGGAGACATGCAGCACCTCCACTTCCCAGGCCCTCTCCCAGTTTCAGCCTCCTCTATTCCAGGCATTAGACTTTTCTAGAAGTGCTGAAAAATAAAAATACTGCGTGGTCTAGAAGTGCTGAAAAATAAAAATTACTTCGTGGTTACTTCAAAAACAAATAGCCCAGAACACTCGGCCCTTCAGAAGGTCTGGAGGGAGCTTTTTTGGGGACTCACCCCGATTTCTCTGAAATCTAGCTCTAGCTAGATGACCTTATGGCTCGGAGATGGATAAGCAGGGTATTCTTCCCTATTATATTCTTAGTCATTTTATTCATGCCTACTTTTATCTGGAGTCCACAGACTAAAGGTTACTTTCTGAAGCAGAAGCTTTCAAATGACCCTAGTTCCAACATTAAGCTTTCTTCAATTTAACTAGGAGCTTTTATAGCACTCGGTACATAGTTCTATAATTTTAAGTGACCGTATTTAAATTTGAAGAAACCTAGATAAAGTCATATAAGATATTCTCTCCGGCTCTTAAAATTCTTAAGGGGACTTTAGAAATTTTCTCCCCAAAGGTAGGAAAAGCAACAACTGAAAAGGTAACAGCCCATGGATAAATGGACCCTTCCCACCACATGACTATGACGATTACTGTCACAGATCCCATTGTACTACTACTTCCCGAGGATAAAATTCATGAAAGATGACGCTCAACCAACATAGTAAAAATGTCATTAGGTAATCAAAAATTAAAACATGATACCACTACACATCTATTAAAAAGGCTAAAATCCAAAACACAAACACCAACAAATGTTGGCAAGGATTCAGAGCCATGGGAACGCCACAACAACAGTACAGCCACTTGGGAATACAGCCTTGCATTTTCTTCCAAAGATAAACGTAGGCTTATCATGCAATTCAGCAATTCCTTGGTATATACCCAAATGACTTGAACACATGTCTACACAAAAATTAACACACAAATGCTTACAAAAGCTTGACACTTTTCTGTATTCTAAAATATTTTTATTTAAAAACAAAGTATACAAGAGGGCAGAAAAGGCCTCTTTCAAATAGATACAATGGACGTACTACCAGAATATACAAAAATATAATTTTCTTAACATTTCTATGGATTCCATTTCTGTGCTGGGGGATGGGAGCAGTCTGGGAGAAATCAATGGGAGGCGGGGGGGGGGGGGGAGGAAACATGTAATACTTTAAACAATAAAGAATTTTTAAAAAAATACTAATACAAATATAATGTTACGGGTTTTTTTGTTTTGTTTTGTTTTTTTCCTTTTTTATAAAGTTAATGTTCCGTTTAAACGGAACAAAAAAGGTAAGCCCTTTAATGTTAAAAATCTATAGTTACCAAATAAAAGATATTAAGGAATGTTCGGTTAAATTTACTTAATTACTTAAATTTAGTTATATGTAAAATGAGGTAACAGCTCAATGTAAGCTCTTATCTATATACATATTTTTTTAAAATATATTTTTATTGATTTCAGAGAGGAAGGGAGAGGGAGAGGGAGATAGAAACATCAATGATGAGAATCATTGATAGTCTGCCTCCTGCACACCCCATACTGGGGATGTGCCTTGACTGGAATCAAACCCGGGACCCTTCAGTCTGCAGGTCGACGCTCAATCCACTGAGGCAAACCGGTTAGGGCTCAATAAAACATTTTTTAAAAACACTATACTCAGTAAAAAAATAAAATATGCATTTAGTAATCAAATGGTTATATACAGAAGTGCCCAAGAAAAGAGTCACGATTAAAGTAAGAAAAATAACTTACATGATAACTGACTAAAAGACAAAGATGCAGACCTCTGAGGCTCCTGACATTCTAACCACAGCATCTCCTGGCTTCCAGCTCACCTTGCTCCCGTTCTCTCCTCTCCAGCTAAAAGTTATGCTCCAGGTGTGGAGACACGCCTTGCATCTCTCCTCTCTGCTCCTTCACTTGGTTTAGGTCTTCTCTGGCAACATACTCTCTTCTCCATTTCAACCTGCCAAAACCCTACTAACTTCTCAAGGTTTAGTTCAACCTTTCCAAAATAACTCCTAGTGTGGTATAATAATAATAACAATGATAAGCAGCCATAAACACTCTCTCATTGGGTATGATCATAAAGGCTCTCTCATCTCCTCCTCAGAACAGTTCTGTGAATTAGGCAAGGCCTTCATCCTCCTGTTTTGTCAGCCTACGCCTGGAATCACAATCCCTCTTTACTCCTCCCCATTCCCCTTGCAAATGAGCAAAACACACCAGCAAGCACATAGCATCCCTCTCTTTGGCTCTGGGAATTGACTGATGGATGGTATTAATAAAAACAATGTCATCAAAGGCAAATAAGAAAAGCGACAAAAGTAAAGAAACAGACAACACTGCATAACTTAATCAGTGACTGCTTAGTCCTGGCCAATGTGGCTCAATTGGTTGGAGCATTGACCTGTACACCAAAAGGTGGTGGGTTAGATTCCTGGTCAGGGCACATACCCAGGTTGCAGGTTCCATGAGACCGCTGATCAATGTTTCAATGTTCTCTATCTCTCTCTCTCTCTCTATCTCTCTTTCTGTGTGTGTGTGTGTGTGTGTGTGTGTGTGTGTGTCCCTTCCTCTCTCTGGAATCCATTGAATAAATAAATAAATAAATAAATAAAGACAAACAAACAAACAATTGTTTTAAAAAGAGGGACAGGAAAGAGAGGGAAGGGAAGCGAAGATGCTGATTTGCCTCGCCCTATATTTTGACCATGTCAGGCAGACGGGGTAACACCAGCTACGTGGTCATGCCACCTCTACGGGAGAGGACGGGGCTGGAAGGGGAAGGTAATGACCCCCACAAACTGCAGAGAGGAGCACTTTACTTTAATTAATTAATTTACTGCCTGATTCTTAGGGAGAGAGAGAGAAACAACGATTCGTTGGTCCACCCATTTATACATTCATTGGTTGATTCCTGTATGTGCCCTGACCAGGGATGGACCCGGCAATGTTGGATTGGCGTTTCTGGATGAAGCTCCAACCAACGGAGCTAACCACCGGGGGGCCACAAGCACTTCAATGCTTATCTCTGTGGGTTTTGTTTTTTTAATCTCTCTCTCCATGGCTTTTGTTTTTTTCTTTTGTTTTTTGTGTTTTTGTTTTCTTTAAGGTGTGCACTTTGTTGAACTGGTCTCAAGTCAGTCAGTGCACAGGTAAGCCCTGCGTGGCTACCTCCACACCTCAACCCACTCCCAGGGGGCCAAAAGCCTTCATACATCTCAAGTTGGGGACAAGAAGGGGGGGGGGGCCACAATGGCTGGCCACTCAAAATAAAACAAAAATAACAGGTATTAAGGCAAAGATTAAAAAATTTGGATTACATGATTTACACAAAAGCAATGCTACCACCCTCCCCGTGTAGACTCGGGGAGGACTGGCCCTTCTTAAGGAGAAGTGGGCGGCTCTGGGGCAGGCAAGAGACTTCCTGTAACAATGCATCTCTCCTATTTGGAATGACTATTTAAAAGGAGAACAATGTACAATCAAAGTCATCGGCCACATTGTAGAACTTTGGGGGTGCTCGCTCCAACAGACTGCTGTCACCCTCACTGTGCTAGTTTTTAAATCCTGAGTCAAGCGCCCACCCCCCCAAAATCAAACAAACAAACAGTCTGCCTAGAAGCATTTGCATGGACGATGGTGGGGCCGGACTCCTCATACCCCTGCTTGGTGCTCCACATCGGCTGGAAGGTGGACGGCGAGACCAGGATGGAGACTTGCGCTCCGGGGCGCAATGGTCTTGATCTTCATCGTGCAGGTCGTGCCGGGAGCCAGAGCGGTGATCTCCTTCTGCATCCTGTCGGCGGTGCCAGGTACATGGTGGTTCCACCAGGCAGCACCGTGTGGCAGCGGCACCGCTCGTTGCCCATGGCGATGGCCTCCCCGTCCGGCAGCTCGCAGCTCTTCTCCAGGGAGGAGCTGGAGGCCGGGGGGGGGGGGGCATCTCCTGCTCCAAGTCCAGGGCGATGCAGCACAGCTGCTCCTGGATGTCGCGCACCATCTCCCGCTGGGCGGTGGAGGTGAAGCTATAGCCATGCTCTGTGAGCACCTTCATGAGGGAGCTCAACGGTCCAGATGCAGGATGTGGATGGGTGACCCCATCCCCAGAGTCCATCACGATGCCAGTGGCACGGCCTGGATGGCCACGCACACGGCAGGGTGTTGAGGTCTCCAACATGATCTGGGTCATCTTCTCACAGTTGGCCTTGGGGTTCAGACGGGCCTCGGTGAGCAGAACAGGGTGCTCCTCAGGGGCCACATGCCCCCCATCCCCACCCCCGCAGCTCGTTGTAGAAAGTGTGATGCCAGATCTTCTCCCTGTCGTCCCAGTGGGTGGCGATGCCGTGCCTGATGGGGTATTCAGGGTCAGGGTGGCTCTCTTGCTCTGGGCCTCATCACCCACATAGGAGTCCTTCTGGCCCATACCCACCATCACGCCCTGGTGCCGGGGCGCCCCACATGGAGGAGACAGATGGCCCTGGGGGCATCCCCCCCAAAGCCCGCTCTGCACAAGCTGGAGCTGGTGTGGTCCACACGTGCAGCAATATCATCATGTATGGCGAGCAGGGTGGTGTGGGTCGAGGAAGGTGGAAGAGCCGAAGTCTGGTGGCGGTCAGAAGGCTCTCTATGGAGAGAAACCAAGATGGCGGCATAGGTAAACACCGGAAATTGCTGCCTCGCACAACCACTTCAAAAATACAGCTAAAAGACAAAACGAACATCATCCAGAACCACAGGAAGGCTGGCTGAGTGGAAATTCTACAACTAAAAGGAAAGAGAAAAGCACACTGAGACTCAGAGGAGGTGTGGAAGTAAAGCACAGAGGTACCGAGGCGCACATGGAAAGGGCTGGCAACTGAGGACATGGTTGTCTTTTTCAATCAGGAGGGAGTCTCAAGCTCCCAACTGCTCTGAACTCCAGTTCTGGGAGAGTCTCTGTGGACCCAGACTCGTATGGGGAGAAACTGAACTGTCTGGTAGCGGTCAGAACTCGAGGGCGACTTTCTCTCAGAAGTGCTTGCAGCGATTATCAGGACACTGAGATGCGGGGCCTCTTAGGGTAGGACTGAGGAGCAGCCATAGCTGTTTGCTCCACCCTGTTTATTCCCTGAGACCCTGCCCCACCCAAGCTGTGTGCAGAGGCTTTTGCATATGAATGGCCTGGCCCTTTGCAATCTAAAATTACCTAACAAACTGCAGCTGGGTCAGAGAGACCCAGAACATCCAAAAGAAGGCCCATGGCCCCGCACCAGCTTGCATTGCTTCACAGCTGGGCCTCATCTGGGCACCTCCAAACCCCAAACAAAGAAGAGGAATCTGAAGATCTCTCCATATCTCCTGCTGGGTAGCCTCAGACAGAGGCTAAATTAGCACCTCCTTAGAGATCCAAGAGCCAGTGTACCCAGTGGTCAGAGTGGGACCATCCAGATTACAACCCCTCAGATCCATAAGGGACACACTCAGGGGGCAGACTCAGTGAGCACCAAAGCCCACTGAAGCAAGTCTTGCCCCATAAGGGTGTCTTCAGCACAGAAGTTCTCCCACCATAGACACAGCTGATTCTCACAGCCAATTGGCCTGGAAGTCAATTCCTCCCAGTGATATCTACAACAATCAAGGCTTAACTACAAGACTGTGCACATGGCCCACAAAGAGGTGCACCAATAGTGTCCACCTCAGGTAACTGGGGAGGCTGAGCCACTGGGCCCTATAGGACACCTAGCACAGAAAGCCACTCTATCAACACTGGGAAGCACAAAAAATGCAAAGACAAAGAAACAGGTCACAAATGACAGAAATGGAGGAAAGCAAACTACTGGATATAGAGTTCAAAACCACGGTTATAAGGTTTTTCAAGAATTTTCTAGAAACCGCTGATAAATTTAGTAAGACCCTCAATAAATCTAGCGAGACCCTCAAGGATATGAAAAAGGACCAACTAGAAATTAAGCATACACTGAATGAAATAAAGAATATTATACAGAAATCCAATAGCAGTCTAGAGCAGTGATGGCAAACCTTTTGAGCTCGGCATGTCAGCATTTTAAAAAACCCTAACTCAACTCTGGTGCCATGTCACATATAGAAATTTTTTGATATTTGCAACCATAGGAAAACAAAGATTTATATTTTTGATATTTTATATATTTAAATGCCATTTAACAAAGAAAAATCAACGAAAAAAATGAGTTCACGTGTCACCTCTGACACGCGTGTCATAGGTTCGCCATCACTGGACTAGAGGATTGCAAGAATCAAGTCAAAGATTTGAAATACGAAGAAGCAAAAAACACACAACCGGAAAAACAAAAAGAAAAAAGAATCCAAAAATATGAAGATAGTGTAAGGAGCCTCTGGGACAACTTCAAGCATACCAACATCCGAATTATGGGGATGCCAGAAGAAGAGAGAGAGCAAGATATTGAAAACGTATTTGAAAAAAAATAATGACAGAAAACTTCCCCTACCTGGTGAAAGAAATAGACTTACAAGTTCAAGAAGCACAGAGAACCCCAAACAAAAGGAATCCAAAGAGGACCACACCAAGACACATCATAATTAAAATGCCAAGAGCAAAAGACAAAGAGAGAATCTTAAAAGCTGCAAGAGAAAAAGTTAGTTACCTACAAGGGAATACCCATGTGAATGTCAGCTCATTTCTCAATAGAAACTATGCAGGCTAGAAGGGAGTGGTGAGAAATATTCAAAGTGATGAATGCCAAGAACCTACAACCAAGATTACTTTATCCAGCAAAGCTATCATTCAGAATTGAAGGTCAGATAAAGAGCTTCACAGATAAGAAAAAGCTAAAGGAGTTCATCACCACCAAACCAGGATTATATGAAATGCTGAAAGGTATCCTTTAAGAAGAGGAAGAAGAAGAAAAAGGTAAAGATACAAATTATGAACAACAAATACACACCTATCAACAAGTGAATCTAAAAATCAAGTGAATAAACAATCTGATGAACAGAATAAACTGGTGAATATAATTGAATCAGGGGCATAGAAAGGGAGTGGACTGAAAATTCTCAGGGGGAAAGGGGTGTGGGGGTGCAGGAAGAGATTGGACAAAAATCGTACACCTATGGATGAGGACAGTGGGGGGATAAGGGCAGAGGGTGGGGTGGGAACCAGGTGGAGGGGAGCTTTGGGGGGAAAAAAGAGGAACAACTGTAATAATCTGAACAATAAAGATTTAATTAAAAAAAGAAAAAGAAGGCTCTCTATGGCTTTTGATTGGTGCTTGACTTAATCGCTATCATGGAAAGCAACATAATCCTGAGATGCCCAATTCAGTTTCTAAATTCAACTCAATTTTTAAGTTTCAAAGCTCTTTTCCTTCCCAACACTGACTGAGAAGCTGTTTCAGCAATAGCACCCAAGGCCTTCACCTCCAAGCTCTAGTCAAATACTCCTTCCCCTCCAACATGCCTCTCGGAGGGTCATTTCCACACCAGCCAGGGCTTCTTCTCCCACCTCATGAACATTCGCTTGAAAGTTACTCTCTGGATAGTGATAGAGAGTGCAGGACTAAAGAAAGGTCTTTGGATTTTATCTTAAAACTAGAGGCCCGGTGCACAAAATTTGTGCACTGGGGATTGTCCCTCAGCCCAGCCTGCACCCTCTCCAACCTGGGACATCCCTCTCACAATCCAGGACTGCTAGCTCCTAACCGCTCGCCTGTCTGTCTGCCTGATTGCCCCTAACTGCTTCTGCCTGCCAACCTGATCACTCCCTAACTACCCCCCTGCCAGCCTGATTGACGCCTAACTGCTCCCCTGCCGGCCAGATCACCCACAACTGCCCTCCCCTACTGGCCATCTTATGGCTGTGGGCACCACCATCTTTGAGGGCGTGGCAGTCAATTAGCATATTCCCTCCTTATTGGCTGTGGGCACCGCCATCTTTGCAGTCTGCTGCTCAGTCATTTGGTCGTCCCTCACTAACACCCCTGCCGGCCTGGTTATCCATTTGGTTGCGATGGTCGCTTAGGCTTTTATATAGAGAGATGTGTTTTGATTATTGATTTCAGAGATAGAGAGATAGAAACGTGGATTGGCTGCCTCCCACTGCCCCACACTAGGGATAAAGCCTGCAACCTAGGCATGTGCCCTGACTGGGAACCTAACTGTCAACTTCCTGTGCATGAGATGACACTCTACTAACCGAGCCACACCTGCTCAGCAGTCTTCAGCTTTTCATTTGCAAGAGAGAAAGAGTTTCTTTCTCAGAGTATGCTGCAGCAAGACGTGGTACTTCTCCTTATCAGGTACTCCGCGGTTCCAGTCATACATACTGCTGTTCAGTTCAAGATGGAGATCCACAAGTGGCCGACTTCTGGAGGGACGGAGAAAAGCGAAAGTGAATGGCACGCAAACACCAAAGAGGAAACAGACTGTCATTAGGGTGAAATGAGCCAACTGAATGGGGTAGTGAAGACCTGGGGTGGGGAGGGAGTAGGAGCTGGGGCAGGGGGGGAGAGGGGGGAAGGGGAGATATCTGTAATACTATCAGCAATAAAAATATTTTTACTAGTGGCCTGGTGCACAAAATTGTGCACATTGAAAGGGAATTAATTAGAGGAATGTAATTTGGACTCACTATCTAATATCAATAATATGTAAACGTGAGGCAGTCCGCGTTTCTGAAATTCAATGACATGAATTTTAGCTATTACTTTGCCAAATAAATGGAATTTACAGATATCATTTAAAAGAGCACTCAGCTTGCCCTAACAGGTTTGGCTCAGTGGATAGAGCGTCGACCTGCAGACCAAAGGGTCCCAGGTTCAGTTCCGGTCAAGGGCATGTACTTGGTTGCGGGCACATCTCTAGTGGGGGGTGTACAGGAGGCAGCTGAATTGATGTTTCTCTCTCATCGATGTTTCTAACTCTCTGTCCCTCTCCCTTCCTCTCTGTAAAAAATCAATAAAATATATATTTTTTTAAAAAAGAGCATTCAGCTTAATATTAAAAATTCTGGCTCCAGGTCAGGTCTGTTTTCAACTTTTTGCCAGCGTTGTAAATTGTTTGCAGTATCTGCCCATTTGGGGTTGCCATGTCATGGTTATGAATAAATCGGGCTTGCCATACTTCGTTACAATTGCCATAGCATCCTGATATCGCTGCTGCATATTTCTGAGACTACCGTCAAAGGATGATGGAAGTATTATCATTTTACCAATTGGCACATGGTCATTTTCAGATCTAGATTTGAGATAATCCATCAAACCACTATATTTTTCAACTCTCAACTTAGATTGATTTGCTTTGATGAAATTTATCCGATTGGCCTCCATTTTTTAATATGCATCCACGATAAACTGTTGAGTTAATTTTCCTGGATTTAAAATAGGATTGAATGTGCCCTGCACAGAGAGACATAAAATCCATAATACTGCATTTGTGTGACTTGTGTCCTTACATTTTGTCTAGTATTATTGTCGATTACACTGTTGTCTCTGAGTCTTAATGCAATATCTGTTCCCCAGCCTTTTTCACCATGTGGAAAAAGAGTAGGATATGTCATTGCATCTAATGTAGGAAACAGCATATTGATTTGTTTCATTTTAGTGGCATTTGGATTATTGGAATCTGGTTTACAATGAATGAGCAAGTTCCTTTCAAAAGGAGGTTCTCCATCTTTGTTCCTGAATATGATAGCAACCTCGGTTACACGGGGAGAATTATATCTACCTGGGTCACTGTTACGATCGTACTTAATTGCCATTGTTACCTCTGTGGGAGCAACACCTTTTGCTGCTGCTTCAGATTGGGCTTCCTTTTCTACCTCATGTAGCATCTTGTACGATTTTGTTAATTCATTGATTTCATGCATGAGGTTGTTGATGTTGATCATGAGTCTTTCTGAGCAGCCCTGGTTTTCTGGCATTGCTAATCTTTTACTTGTAGCTTCGGCTGTATCCAAAATATAGAGTTGAGCAAACTTCCAAGAAACACCATCCGAAGGATGTAAAGTTCCAGCACGGTGATAAACTTGTCCGTGTATCCTAAAACAGTATGGCCCATATCCTGATGGAGATGCAATATTTGCACCCATGGAAGCAAAAGCAAAAGAACTATTTATGGAGCGAATATTTTCCATGAGATTTTTACGGTCAGAATCTTCGTTTGTCATTAATCTTTTTAAATATGCCGGGTAATCTGGAAAATGTATATTATTTGGACAGACTTTCCCTTTGCTACAACATCGAGTAAATTTCCCATTGGATGGTTTTTCATCAGAGAAATTTAGTGATAGGCAAAATTCACATCGAACAGTCATTCCACCACAACTATGTTCGAGAATTGCATCCTCATGTACTCCATTTTTGCTGAAAAGGCAGTTCCTATCAGTATTGGTAGTACTTGTTGATGACTGTTCTCTAGACATATTCTGTCGTCGCCACCGCCTTCTTTCAACTTCAAAGGCATGTTGGTCTTTAGACATTTTCTGTCGATAATGCCGGTGTTTTTTGGCATCAGAGCAACGTTTTTCCAGAAGCTGGTGTCCAGATACATTCTGTCGCAGGCGCCACCTTCTTTCAAGATCAGACACATGCTGCTCTGCAGACACTGTCTGCCGACAACACCGGCATCTTTCAGCTGCAGAGCTACGTTGTATCAACAGTTGTTCTTTAGACATAGTCCCACCTCTCTACTGTCATGGTCTGAGATGCAGGTGAATGAGAGTCCTGGCTGTCAGGCCACTGAGAGCTGTCTGACCAACAGCTGATTCCGGCTGATTCTGTGGGGGTAGGACTTCCTCCTCCCTGCTGTCAGTTTCCACAGCTGTGAAGAGGAAATGGGGGTGACAGAGGGAGCCGCACACTCCATGCCACCCTCCCTCTCGCTCTGCTCTATGTCCAGCGGTCTCCTGCTCTGCCAAGTCCTCCAAACCTTCCGCTCTCCGCTCGCTCTTCCTCTCTGCTCTCCATCGGCAAGTTCCTGGGAGCCCGCAGGCATGGGTTGGCACACCTGGCCTCACCTCCTGGGCCAGCAATGGCCGCCGTTGCCTCCTGGGGTGCTTGACACCTGCATATGCAAATTAACCGCCATCTTTGTCGGGTTAATTTGCATAATCACTCTGATTGGCTGGTGGGCGTAGCGGAGGGATGGTTAATTTGCATGTTTCTCTTTTATTATATAGGATTGATTCCAGAGAGGAAGGGAGAGGGAGAGAGAAGTAGAAACATCAATGATGAGAATCATTGATCAGCTGCTTCCTGCATGCCCTCCCATTGGGGATCAAGCCTGCAACCTGGGCATGTGCTGTGACCGGGAACCGAACCATGACCTCCTTCAACTGCTGAGCCACGCTGCTCAGGATAAAAAATATATTTTTTAAATGAGCCAACTGATGGGAAAGTGCTCTTTTCTAAATACTTTACAAGCTGCTTAGTGAGTGATTCAAGCCAGCGGGCAGCACTCTGGCACGTGACTTCAGTCCCCTTCACCAAGGGGCAACTGAATCAAACAATGACCCACTTGGATTGTCTGTGCACATGCAGGATACATGTAAAAGGCCAGTAATGCCGCTGGCACCCTGAGAGTCCATCTTAGAACATGGAGTCATCCCTGCTCTGTGCACCCATTAGTGCTGAACCACCACTGAGGTGGTGGTGATCTAGTGCTCTGGGATCAGTCAGGGCGGCTCACCTCTCCTGCTGCAGCTTCTGGGAGAGGCATTGTAGGTACCGGGACGATAAGGTGGGGCACCGGTCCAGCAGAGACGCATCTGCCTTGCACAGGCTCCAGAAGAAGTCGGCTTCTGGGTGAACCGTGCAGGGCTCAGGCTGCCAGGATTTGGCATCCATGTTGTTCGCTGCTAGCCCATCGACCTCTGGGAGGCTGCTGTCTTCCATGTGACTCTCTGACTTCTCGTAGTTCTGAATAAAAAAGAGCTTTGGCTTTCCCAAGAGAGAAGGGCATGCATCTCCCCTGAACATCCTCCTGATCTGATCCAAAGACAGCCCTGAGTGAGTCTGATCCACACCAAACAGGCTCTGCGAGCCCCCTCGGCTCACCAGGACGCACACAAAGCTGTCCTTGTCTTGGTGGTGAGTCCGATAGGCAACTTGGCGAAGATGATGACTCATAAGGTTCATCGTCAGAAATGAGAAACACCAGACTTCAAAGCCCAGGGAAGCGAAGGTGTGCCGAAGAACGTCTGGGGAAAAAAAACAGGCAGGTCATAGGAATGGATACATTACAGGGCTCAGCTCCAAATAGCTGCAGAAAGGGTGGTGTGGGTCTCGAGCCCTCTCACCTCCACCCAGTCGCTGGGGGATGACATGAAGCCCCTAGGATGTAAGTGGTGACCATTTCCAGACTCTCCAGTTCCCCTCCTGACCTGCTTCCCAGTGTGACCTCTGACTGAGCAGCGGGAACCCTGAGCCAAGACTCCCTACAGTGCCCCCAGAGTCGTCTCCTAGCTTGCAGAAATCCTGGATTGACCCTGGCTTCAGACGTAGAGGAAGGAAGTAGGAAAAGTAGAGGTCGAGTGTGCTGACCTTGCCACACCTGTGGGCGACATGCTCTTTAGGAAGTGGGTCTTCCCAGCTTTCGAAGGAAGTGATGAGACCCACCCTCTGAGAACGCTGCGAGGATTACAGGAGATAATACAAATAAAGCTCCGGGTGCTCCACAGAAACTAGTTCCTACTCTCTTTTTAAAAATCTTTTTGTCCATATTCCAGAAATTTCTATGGCCTTGGAACCCTAGACACTCTACCCAGTCCGCTTCTTCTCCATCTGATCAGTTTACCTTCACTGGAGACATAAAAACAGTCTCCCGAATTGTTTTATCTTTCTAATAGCAAAAAGAGAGATCTTTTTCTTCCTTGCTCAAAACTTCCACAGTCATTTTTTTAATTTTTTTTTAATTATTATTGATTTCAGAGAGGAAGGGAGAGGGAGAGAGAGATAAAAACATCAATGATGAGAGAGAATCATTGATCGGCTGCCTCCTGCACACCCCCCACTGGGGACTGAGCCCGCAACCTGGGCATGTGCCCTGACCAGGAATCGAACCATGACCTCTTGGTTCATAGGTCAACACTCAACCACTGAGCCATGCCGGCCCGGCAATTCCACATTCTTTTGAGCCACCCATTAAGTTTCTGTTTCTTGTTTGAGTGATGTCTCCAGTTTTTAGTTCATTTGTGGGGCAGAGAACTGTCTGTCCCAAGCCCAGAGGCTAAACAAACATCTCCTCATTCAGGTTGTCACCCAAACTATTAGCCCATGAGCGCCTCTGGGTTTTGTTTCCGTGTCTCTTGGCTGTGTGCCCACCTCTCTTTTTCACCTGGGGAATGGTCTTCCGGGAGCCTACACTGCATTCAGTCCAAACCAAACAACACAACAATAATTAGAACAGACATTCCTTCCGCCAAGGAACAGAGGGGTCCCATCTTCTGCTAGTTTAGGCATCACAGAAAAGCATCAAGGGAGATACATAACCGAAGGCACCACAAAACTGTTGACAGATTCCCAACTCTCTACACCAAATGGGAATGATGTGCAGTCTGGAGAGTCCCAAATAATTAATTCAAAGGCCCACGGCTGCAACCACTCGTTTTCACTTCCTTGCCCTGCAAGCTTCACCGAGCACTAGTGACATATAAAAGTGAAAGTACGCAACCGCAATTTCTCTTCTGGCTTCTCAGCAGGAAATAGGAAAAAGACAAAAGGTGGGGCAAGAAACACCGCCTTGGGTCAACAAAAAGCTGGAATAACAGCCACTGGTCAAGCCAGGGCCTGCGTGCTCCGAGCTTGATCCACGCAGCTGCGAGCAGCGTCTACACACGCTCGCCAAGGGGCTGGTAGGACTTCCCCCCAGGAGAGCTGCGTTTCGCTGTGGCCCCACGCCCTACCAGACACGGCTGTTTTAAACAACTCCACAAATTCTTTGGTACTCCTCCCTTAAAAAGACACAGAGTCATCTGCTCCCCTTGAAATGTGGACCACGCTTGGTAACTGGTCTTTACTAGTAATGGCTGGACTGTGGCAGAAGGGAGACTGTGACCTCCCAAGCTGGATCCCAAAAAGGCCATGGCTTCCACCTGGCTCTCTCTCGCTTCTGAACTGCTCACTCTCGGGGCAGCCAGCTGCCATGTCCTGCGAACACTCAAGCAGTCCCAGGGGGAGGCCCGCAGGAGGCGCGAAGGCCTTGCACCCACTCCCCAGCCACGTGGGTGAGGCCCTGAGAAGGTCTTGGGATCTCACACCTCCCTGGCTGACCTCTGACCCTCCCTCCTGAGGGACCCTGGGCCAGAACAGCCAGTGAAGCAGCTCATAACTCCCTACTCACAGAAATTTGTTCTTCTAAGCCTCTATGTTTTGGAGTGATTTGCACACATTCTCAGATAAATAATTCATCAGCTAAGTCCTCTTCGCTCCTGCCAGGAAAAGGAAAAGGCTATAACCATGACTTAAGACTACTTCCTTTTCTCCTCTGCCTAGCCCACAGATAAGGTGAGAAAATGAATTTTATATATCACATAATAATAAAGGGATATAAAAAAGGTGCCCGTCTCCATAAAACCCGATGAGAAATAAGCATTAGCAGGGAAACGAAGGGCATGATACACAGGGGGCTGACATCCTATTAAATAGCTCGCTTGTCCTCACAGAGTCCGTGTAGCAGAGGCGGCTAGCCCTGCGCCCTGACCCTCGCCTGTGGGGTGGGCAAGGCTCCCGCCCCAGCACAGCGCTCAGGCTGGAACCAAAAGTGTCCCCTAAGAAAGCCTGACTAGGTCCCCAGTTCCATCCCCAGTTGTATTCCAAATGGTTCCTTTCTCTGCAAAGGACCCAGAGCTCTCTGATCGTGGAGTCCTCTCCCCTCTAGGGGGCAGGAGCAAACAGGGAAACAGCAGCCTCAACACTGTTTACTTGTTAGCTCAGAGAGATGATTCACTTCTTCCCAGACCCTCCCTTCCGGAGAAATTCCCTCCTTTATCAAGGTGCTGGGAAGGAAGCCACAGTCTCGCCCTAGCTGACATGGGCTCAGTGGATAGAGCGTCGCCCCAGGACTGAGGGTCCGGTATGTACCTCGGTTGCAGCCTTGATTCGGGAGGCTCTCTCTCACATCAATCAATGTTTCTCTCTCTGTCTCTCCCCTTCCCTTCCACTCTCTCTAAAAATAAATGGGAAAATATCCTCAGGTGAGATTAACAACAACAACAAAAAGCCATAGTTTCTTTCCGTGCTGATACGCAGGGGTACGGTCAGAACAGCTGTCTGGTGCCTTTATTGGGCCCCTGTGGGTTCCTGCGAGGACAGCAGCTGCCACATGGCTGTGAGCAGGCAGCTGCATGGCACAGGGCAAAAGAGGAACCAGCCTTGGAATCACAAGATCTGAGTGTAAGTCCCGCTCCCCACCTACCTGCTGGGCCTGGGCTTTGCCTAGTCCTGAAAGAGGACTGACTTACCGAGCAGCGGGGCTAAGAGAGGGGTGGGGGCCCGAGGTCAGGGCAGGGGCTCCTTACCTAATAGAACCAGAGAAAAAAGGCTAAACCCACACAGGTCCCCAAAGCCGAGAACGGGACAATAAGAACAGCAAGTCTGGAGGGGCCTCAGACCAGGATGGAGCACCCTTTAAGCATCCCTCTGGAAAGGCAGTCACTCGGAGACCAGCCTGCCGTCACGGCCGTAAAGTCACATCTCTCCTCTACCAGACGGCGAGGTGGCACGATGTCAGCTGGGAACTGCAACGTTGTTGGGCCAGCAAGAACACGGAGACAGCCCAGTCTCACCTACAGGATCCAGGGGGCGGTCACAGTGTGACGCTGAACAAGTTACAGCCTTAGTTTACTCATCTGTAAAATGGGATTGGCACTGATGCCTATACTACGAGTATGCGCTTCAAAAGGGAGCAGTGGGGATCCGAGGAGGTTTCTGCCAAGATGCTTTGGACAGGGTGCGTGCTTATGAATATAAGGTAGTGAATTTAAAGAAAATCAAGGCAGGCACTTCCAATCACAAAGCACGAGCCTGCGGGTGCCTCTCTCTCATGGAATCTGCCTCCTTAGCACCCAGAGAAAGGTCTCCGCCTCTGAAACGGGAATGGGCTCAGAGTAGTCAGAGTCTGTGCCCTCACATAGCACCGCGACTTCCTGCTCCTTTCCCACAAATAGGGGAACAACAGCTTGGGGACCGAGTGCAAAAGAAACTTCAACAAACCAGTTCCACATTCGAAACGCCCTGGAAATTCCGCTCCTGACCCAGCACTATCTTTGTAAACTTGAATTGTTCTTCAGAAACCGAATTCCGGGGCGGGGGGGGGGGGGGGGGGGGAGGGGAGGGCGGGGGGGGGTTCCTTCCGGCCACGCAGTGAGAGCGTGGCTCTTGGGGAGCCGCCAGCCCCGCCGCCAAGCACCCCCGCCGCCCGCCTCTGGCTTTCTCATCTCCTGCTGCTCCGCTCGAAGAGCATGTTTACTGATTCCAGGTCACAAGGGAAGCAGCAGCTGCTAGAAAAATCCCAGTCTCCGCCTGGCTAAAAAGTACAGGGACCTCTTCCAGCTTTTCAGAAGGAGCAGGGAGAAACGAGAGAGGGCGAAACACTTCTTAACAGGAGCCTACACACCAACCAGAGCAGCGGTTCTCAACCTTCCTAAGGCCGCGGCCCTTTCATACAGTTCCTCATGTTGTGGTGACCCCCAACCATAAAACTATTTTCGTTGCTACTTCATAGCTGTCATTTTGCTACTGTTATGAATCGCCATGTAAATATCTGATATGCAGGATGTATTTTCAGGGGTCGCGACCCACAGGTTGAGAACCGCTGAACCAGTGCTTTAGATGGAGGAGGCCCCGAGTTCACCTGTCTGTGACTGATTCATTCCCTTCTCCACTCCGCGAAGCAGGGCCTGGCACAGCCCAGCTCTGAAAGGTCACTGACACAGACGACACAACTCCACGACCGGCTTTTTAATTCTACCAAACGGAGACAATTAGCCCCAAATCCCTACGCCTCCGTGTCTGCTCCAAGAAGAGGTCACTGTTCTCTGTGAGGATGCGTCTCAAGAACAAGCCACCAAAAAAATCACCTTATCGTCGTTCACAGCGCGGCTCTGAGACCAGACTGCACCTCATTGCCTCCATATTTGCTTCACTCAGGACCAAGCATGGGGCTTTGCATAGAGGAGGTGCTCAATAAACATGTATGGGATGAAGGAAGAATAAACCTATAAATGTTTGGGGGAGACTTATACTCTCTGGGTAAAAATCTTTTTTTTTCTTTTTGAGGACAGAAGATAGGTAGGTATAAGAGCGTCTGCTAAATTCTGCAGTACAGATAAATGGTTTTAGAATCGCGCTGAGATTAGAAGAGCGTATTCCTTCATTCACCCACCAAATATTTATTGGGCTCCAATGTGCCAGGTGCTGTGCCAGGTATTGGAGGCACAGTAAAAAAGATGGACAAGGCCCCCCACACACACACACACACACATGGAACTTCCATTATAGCAAAGTAGCCAAGAGCAGAGGCTGTGGAGTCAAGCTTTCAAATTCCAGAGAAGTTAGGAAGGGAGCTGACCCTGTTCTGCTTGCTCACCTTGAAAATGGGGATAATAGTACCGACCTTACAGTATTATTTATGAAGATTAAGTGAGAATCCATGTGAAGGAATTAGCACATAGTCGAGTTTAAATCAATTTTCCACTCTGATCACCACCCCTCTCAAGTTAGTCATCATATGACTGTTTGTCTCTTTCAGATCCCTTGTCTCAGTTGGCAATGTTTCTTACCAGACTCCTACACTCTTCCCAAATGTCCAACGTTAACCACATGACTAAGTTAACCAGGCAAGAGACAAAGGAAACCGCAGGCATCCTTCTAGATGAAGGCCCCAGGCTGCTCAGATGGAAATGAACACATGAGGGGCGCTCTGCGTAATTAAGACCACTGCTAGTCAAAGCAGGATTGATTCCAGGCCTCGGTGAAAATCTCCAGGAGGGCAGCTGGCAAGTGAAGGGCTGGCGGCCTAGGAAGAAGGTGAGAAGAGACCGTGCCTTCCACTCGTTTTATATATATATGTGTGTGTGTGTGTATATATATAATTGATTTTTTTTACAGAGAGGAAGGAAGAGGGATAGAGAATTAGAAGCATCAATGAGAGAAAAACATCAACCAGCTGCCTCCTGCACACCCCCTATTGGGGATGTGCCCACAACCAAGGTACATGCCCTTGACTGGAATCAAACCTGGGACCCTTCAGTCCGCAAGCAGATGCTCTATCCACTGAGCCAAACTGGTCAGGGCCCATTCATTTTAATCAACACTCTGCAGGGGCTCTGAGTCTCAGCTGGGCTTACGATGGACCCGGGGTCCCTCAGCAGATAAACCCACAGCACAACAGGAGTAGGGTGTGCTGTCTTGTTGCTTAGCTGTTCATTGGCCACCTGAGCCCAGGAGGGGTTGTAGAAGAGGTCTCACGCCCTGTTATTTGTTTTGCTCCCAGAGTCGGGGAGGGCTTGAGTCAAGGAAGCAGACATACAAATGCACCAGAGGCCAATACCTGCTCCTACCTCAGACCAAAGACACAGGTGCCCCGGGCTCCACCCCCACTTCTACCCTCCTTCCCATCCTCTCCAATCAGGTCTTTCTCCTCCCTCACCCGCCCTGGGCCCTGGCCTTGGACTCAGATTCTCTGTCTCTGCCAAGCCCGTTCACACTGATGACTGGTAGGAGTGGTCTGGCTAGCTTTCCACTTGAGTGTTTCCTCAGAAGTTTCGGCCTCTCAAGTTACCCCTCCATCCCACCCAGCCCCAGCCTGTGGGGACCTGCCCCACTCAGCCGGGCCCAGCACAGGCCTCAGCCCCCAGTTCTCTAGGCCCTCACTCGTCTGGGATCAGACTCCTTGTACCACACACAAAGCCATGCAAGTTCTAGCTTAGTGGTGTGCAACCAAAGTTAAACACATGAACTGGGAAAAGAAGGTCAGCTGGCATTCAGTACCTGTTTACAGTGGACCAGGCACCACTCTAAGCCCAACCTTCCTGTGAGGTAGGTCCTGTTACTAATCCATTTTACAGAATAGAAACTGAGGCATAGAGAGGAAAATCGCCCGAGGTCACAAGCTAGCACATGACAGAGCCATCATTCACACCCATGCAGCAGTCATATTCCAGAGCCCAACTCTGACCACACTCCTGAAATGCAGAAATACACAAATACACATTCAGTCCCTGCCGGCAAGAGGCCCATAACCCAGCACGGGAAGCAAGCACAGACAATGGGTTTAGCCACAAATTCACAGCAGATCATGGCTTTATCTGTGTAATTCTCTTTATGCCACAGATGTACATCCCGTGCCATGTGCGTCTGGGAACTCAAAGGAATGAAACAGAACTGATTAAAATGGAAAGCAGAAGATAGCTACACTGTCTCTTTTAAAGCAGAATTTACTCATTGAGAAAATATATGCTCCTCTTATGTGGGTACTAATGGCTACAAAAGGAAGGACACTTACTTATACTGAGAAACCAGCATTTCTCACATCTAACCAAAAATAGGACATGAGAAAGAGAGATCACATCAGAAATCCTGGGACATCCAGCTTAAGGTTTGCTAATTTGATCTTCTGTCAGATTCTCTGTCCATACATCTCTCCATGGTAACATTTTATGTGAGCCTAAAAACTAGCTCTGGTTCATTCTGAGAGAATGTTGGAAAGCCGGAAGGAAACTGGGGAGACAGGACGACCAATCCTTTTAAGGAAGACATAGGGAATTAAACATGTTATTCCACTTAACTAGCGTTTTCTCATTCTCTTTAGATGCATCACCAGTGACTGATGTCATTTGAGTCACCACAATTGGACAAAAGAATCAACCCAGATCCAAACAATGGTGGCACACACATAGCTCAGACTCAGGGCAACACCCACAGTGCAGAACTAAGTGACACACTGCCTCTGACAGAACACACTTATCGTATTTTTAATGTTCCCCAGAAAAACGTTCACGGTCTCTCTGGGTGGAATGATGAGGCATCTGGTAATACTGAAACCCAGAGAGCCTTCCATCCCACCACCCTCCCCGGGCCCAGGACTCCTCTCTGCCACAGCATCCAGCATGGGAAGACAAGGCTAAAGCTCAGCACTTGCACAAACTACGCCTTTGTGCCGGGCAACAGGCTCTGTGTTCCCCAGGCCCCCTTTCAGTTTCCTCCTGACACACAGCTAGACTGAGTTCTTTGTCTGCTGGGGTTGGGCAAAGCCATACAAGTGAGTTTGCCCAGTGGAATGTGGGGTGGAAATGATGCAGACCATCTGGCTGCTGTGTCTCGATGATTCAGCATCGCCCTATGAACTAGAAGGTCACATGCCTGGGTTGCAGGCTCGATCCCCAGTGTGGGGGGAGGGGGGAGGAGGCCGATCTCTCATCATCGATGTTTCTATCTTTCTACCCCTCTCTCTTCCTCTCTCTCCAAAATCAATAAAAACATATTTTTAAGAAATTGGGCATACCACTCTGAGGCCTGGTCCCCAAATGCATGTGGGATCATGCATTCCCTTCATCCACCAGCCAGACAGAGAGGGTCCTGTGGGAAACTCAAGGGCCTCCGAAGATGGAGCCACTAAATAACCACATGGAACCCCAGCCCAGCGGTTTTCAACCCTTTCCATCTCACGGCACACATAGACCAATGACTAAAATTCTGCGGCACACCAAAGAACTGTTTTTGCTGATCTGACCAAAAAAAAAGAGGTATAATTTTTTTTTGCTACTGTGGTGTTAGCTGTTCTCATTTTTTTATCTGACAATCTAAGGGAAAAGAGGTCAGTGCCCCTGGCTAAATATAGTCAGGTATGGCATGTTGTAAACATCCTTGCAGCGCACCACTTGAAAATTCGCTGCCTTCGCCCAATCCACACTGGACCGTGACCTGAAAGGGAAACTCCCCTTCATGCAGAGGCGGGCAGTGGTCTGTGAGAGCCGCGAGTGCTCCTCAGGCCGGCGGGTGTGGCCTGCCTGTGCCGTGGTCTCACTCTGGAGGCAGCAGTTACCCTGCAGCAGCCACACCTACCTGTGTCGTTGCCGATGCAATCCAGTATCAGGCAGATTCCCAAGGGCTTGCTCTGCATCTTGTACCTGTCCTCTGGGATGGGCTGGAAAACAAAGCAGGGATTGTTAAAGACTCTGGCACCGCTGTTTCCACAAGGTCTGCCCTGCGTGCCAACTTTCCTTCTGGATTTTCTTAAACAGCCCTTGGGCAGGAAGTCAGTCAACAGACAGAGCCTGACGTAGTCACAGTTGACATTTCCATTTAATATCAAATGGTTCCTCTATGCAGGGAATGTGCTTCAGACAACAAGCTATTTCTGTTTTTATTTCATTTTAAGGAGAATCGCCGTCTCTTTACATGTGTCCTAGCTTTGCAGGAGAAACATCATTTGAAACAAAGAGAAAAGATGTGTCACATATTTCTCAGGAACCTCAGTTTGTACAAGTGCTATCATTCCAAACGAGTACAAAAGGCGGCCCCCTATTGCCTCTCCTTACAGAGGTTATCCAGCCCAAGAAAAAGCAAGTCAAGGCTCAGTGTCTGGGCTTCCTGGTACACTCAGGAATGACTCAGCTGACCAGGGACGTGGCCCTTGGAATTTCTCTGCATTCCAAAGTTCACAAACACAATCCACTCCACCATCTTTCTCTTCGCTACGTCCACGGTTCCCCTTCAGAAGAATACTCAGGAGACTGACACTCTCAGAATCCTATCACTGTCACTAGAAATTCTTAACGAACAGATATTTTTAAAGAAGCCAGTGTTCTCCACAGAGCGTGTGCGTGCGGTGCCATCCCAAATGAGAAAATGGATTCTGTACCCGAGGCAGGAATGCTCCTGATTCTTGAACGGACGTCTTCACTGGTTCTCCTGCAGGATGAGAGGGAAATCACTTAAAAGCTGAAGGAGATTTAGCCCACTCCATGCTGGCTGCGTTTCTTCATATCACAAGTGTCTCTTCCCCTATGTCTTCCCCCCATTATCTCTTCTCTCCTCAGCCATACTCAGCCTCAGGGTTCCGACCTTGCACTGTAAAACCTAACCGATATACCCGGCCAGCATGGCTCAGCAGTTGAGCATCGACCAAGAAAACCAAGAGGTCGCTGGTTCGATTCCAGGTCAGGGCACATGTCCACATTTCTGGCTCAATCCCCAGTGGCAGCCCATGGATGATGTTCCTCTCTCATCGATGTTTCTATCTCTCTCTCCCTCTCCCTCTCCCTCTCCCTCTCCCTTCCTCTCTTTGTAAAAATCAATAAAAACATATTTTTAAAAAAGAAAACCTGATAAGGTAACCCAAGTTTCTGTGCTAAAGAAGGGTCATGTAGAAAAACTGCTTAAGTAGCAAGTGAAAGAAGGCTTCTCCAGGTGAAGACCAGGTAACTGCTGAGTTTTTAACTTGAGAATCTAATACCTTCACCACCAACAATACCAATAGCTTTCCTACCTGTGCTAAAACTGTGGGCAACACCCAAGGGAACAGCCTTAGAGACTGAACAGATGGCCAGGTTTTCTTAGCCCAGTGATACTGGGAGATCGTAACATTAAATGTCAATGGCAAGATCGGGGACAGTGAGCTTAGCAAATGTAGGTGAGCCTACAGCACATTTTGTTAGATAAAAATGACTTTATTAGCCCAGGGAGGTAGAGAAATGATCAGTTTTAAGGCCATAAAGGGCTGGCACGAACCCTAGCACCATCACAAACAAGCTCTGTGAACTTGGGCAAGTTTCTTCCTGAAGTCTCAGGGGATTTTTAAATCTCTAGGGTGAACAAACCAAAATCTATACTACTGTTGCAAAAATGAGAAATAATGTCTAAAGACAGGCCACGAAAATGCCAGGAATGATAAGGCTTGGGGGAAATGAGCATTTTCAAAGCTGTAAAAGTTGAATCACTCTTTTTAAAGAACAACTAGCAACACCCTTTAAAACAACATCCTGCTTCTAGAAGTTTATCTTATGAAAATAATAGAGAAAGTATGCAAAAATGTCAAGGACATCTACTGAAGGACTGCCCCAAGCTAGAAAGAAACTAAAAGTCTACCCATATGAAACAGGGTAAATAAATTATCCTATATAATAAAAGGGTAAAATGCAAATTGACCAAAGGGCGGAATGACCAGTTGCTATGATGTGCACTGACCACCAGGGGACAGTCGCTCAACGCAGGAGGTGCCCCCTGGTAGTCAGTGCACTCGCACAGGGCTAATGGCTGGCAAGCGCAGTGGCCCGCCTCCACAGCAGCACTAAGGATGTCCAACTGCGGCTTAGGCTGTCAGTTCGACATCTCCCGAGGGCTCCTGGACTGCAAAAGGGCACAGGCTGGGCTGAGAGGTGCCACACACCCCCCCATCCCCCACAGTGCACTGGGCCTCTAGTGTCCATATAATGCAATACTATGCAATGTTAAAAAGGATAAGAGATCTTGATGTATTTGACATGAAAAGATATGCAGAATATATTGAGTAACAAATGGATTACTAAATATTATAATATTGATCCAGTATACTTAAAAATATGTATTTGTGTGATATATTTATACATCTATATGTGAAAAATAAGAGTCTTAGAGGTATATAAAAATCAAACATTAATCAGATTATGTTGATACTTGTAATTAAGAGAAAATTTCACTTTGTCTTTTTGTATTTTAGCAATCATGGATTAACAGAATTTTTAAAAGCACAGAATGATCTCTGTAATATGCCTTTCTCCATTTAAGGCACTTAGTAAGAGCTTCATAAATTGTATCGTCATCATGATCGTCATTCAGATGAGATCTATTTAGAAATCCAAATTAATATGAATACGGGGCTTGATCATTTTAAACTTCTATTAGATTAAGGCCAAGAATGCGTTCTTCCTTTATTAGCAAATCAACCATGCCCAGGCCAAAGCAGCTCTCCCAGGATCACCAGGGTGTGGAGAGCTTCACTTACCTCGCCTGTGCAAGTCCAATCAAGAACAAACCTGCCATTACCGCAGTGGAAAGAACACAGATTGCTTTTAATTCCTATCCAGATCTACCAGGTCTCCTATTTCCCTTTAAACAGCTTTCAGAATGCTAATGTTCACCACACCTCACCAGCGTTTTAAGAAATGCTGTCACTTCAGGAATCAGTTCGCTCCTCTGTAGCTTTTCCTGGAGCGCAGAATTTTAGGTATGAAATGACAGGCATGGGCTTCTCCGTCTGGCTAATCCGGGCAAAATGCTTTTCCGTTTCCAAGTGCACGCAGACAGCACACAGGCTGCCACGCAAAGACAGCTTCCACCAGGCCACTGCCCTACTACAATGTTCACGATCTCCACTGCACACAGGACCAGGTCCAAACTCCTCGGGTAAGACTGGGCCCTCCTTACCTGCCTAGCCACCCCTGCCTGCCTCCGGGAGTCCCGAGCCATCTCCACTGCAGTGTGACTGACTCAGCCTCGCTTCAAGGAGGTCTCAAGACAAGCAAAAGAAATACACTTTTAAAAATAGGTGGGATTGCGTGCTGCTGTCAGAGAGATGAGAGAGGTCCTACAGGTTGAAATTACTAGTTTTTTAAATTGTATTTTTTCCCTTTCTTTTTAGGAGAGGGGGATGTCGTCTACAGAGTACTTAGACTTATTAAATGGACTTGAACACAAGGTCTTAGTAACCTTTCTCCTTCCTGCTGCTAGATATTTGGTTTAACGTGACTCATTATCACGGCTAGATTAATGTTTAATGTGGCCTGGTTATTGTTTCACTTCAGGCAGAAATAGATAGCCAAGAAGATGAAGCTGGTAGAGTAAGAGGTGTTTAAATTCAACTAAGTGAGTTCGGTAAGTAACTAGAAATGCCCATGAATACATTTGAAGAGTTTAACTGCGTTGGGGGAGCTTTAATCAGACTGTATAGATAAAGAAAACAGCCAACTCTAAAAAAGGAAAACATTTTGTACTAGAATTATCAAGCATTTACAAGGAAACATATGAAGAGAAGTCAGTCTTACTTTGCATGTCAGGGTGGCTCACCGTGGGTCTTTGTCCTTCACTCCTCCCATTCTGAAGCTTCAAATATAAAGAATAAGGTCACAGCCCCTGTTAGTTTTTTCAGAGTCACATTAATGTTACACCTCTTTAAATATTTCTATAGAATTTTTACCCAGGAAAAAACAAAAATATCACATTCACTGTTAAATTATCTAAAGAAGAAGAACAAGAGCTATTAACTCCATGAATCCTACATCTTGTAGCCAAAGAACAAGGCAACTTTCTTTTCAAGAAGTGAAAATACAATTAACATGTAAATATGCTCAATTGGCATATTAGAATGTTTCAAAAGAGCTCAATAAAGTCAGCTGTCATGGTAATAGTAGAATTGCTATAAAAGCTCCAAGACAGCCCAACTAGGTGTGGCTCAGTGGTTGAGCATTGACCCATGAACAGGAGGTCATGGTTTGATTCCTTGTCAGGGCACATACTCAATCCCCAGTGGAGGGGAGGGGAAAGGGTGCACAGGAGGCAGCCAATCAATGTTTCTCATCATTGATGTTTTTATATCTCTCTCTCCTCCCTTCCTCTCTGAAATCAATAAAAAAATAATTTAAAAAAAAAGAGTTCCAAGACAGAACAAGCTGTTGAAACATGCAATTGACCTTAAACCTGATCATTTAACACAGAGGCAATGTATGTATGGTTAAGAGTGGGAGTTCTAGCTCAAATAAACCTGGCTATAAATGTTGTTTCTGCCACTTACTAGCTATGTAACCTCAAGCAAGTTATTTAACCTCTATTTATCTGTTTCTTTATCCTCAAAATGGGGACAATAGTGGTACCTACCTTATACATTTTTGTGAAGGTTAAATGTATTCAAAGCACTCAGGACAGTGCTTAGCACATGAAGTGCTTAGTCCAGTTACTGTTTTTCTATAATTGCCTAGCTAAACATAAGCCACATGTGGGCTTGATTCTTGATAACAGCTACCACTTCTGAGGGCTACAGTGGGATTAATCAGAGAATTAAAGATTGAACCGACCCTTTCTTCTCAGATGACAGGTCCTGTGTAAGGTACACATCCCACATACTGTCAACCATCTGATACGCTCAGCTTTCAAATGACAGTTTCTCCACTGAAGCTATCCTAGCCAAAAGAGAGAAGTAGACTGTTCATTACACTGTCTTTAGCTAAGTCTGTGTGTCTAAAGTAAAGAAAAGCATGTAACCAGTGACGTAGCCACAGGTTGATGATATTAAGTAGAAGTTCAAGCTCCACATGGATATGCATTCACTTTTACATACTATTAAAGACATATAACATTAAGTCGAAGCTAGATTTAAGAAGCATTATACTGAGCCCTTATACGGTGTGGCTCAGGTGGTTGAGTGTCATCCTGTACACAGAAAGGTCAGCAGTTTGATTTCCAGTCGGGGCACAAGCCCATGGTGCATTTGGAAGGCAACAGATTGATGTTTCTCTCGCATCAATGTTTTTCTCTCCCTCTTTCTCTCTCCCTCTCCCTTCCTCTCTCTCTAAAATCAATGTTAAAAATACATTTATTTTAAAAAGCATATTGCAAAGAAATAAATGAAATCAAATAAGCATTATATTGCAGTGTCATACAACTTTTTTATTCTACAACATGTTGGTATCATGTGCCATTTAATGCCACCGTATCTATTTTTATTGATTTGAGAGAGAGAGAGGAAGGGAAAGGGATAGAGAGATAGAAATATCAATCAGCTGCCTCCTGCATGTCCCCCATGCAACCAGGGCATGTGCCCTGACCAGGAATCGAACCGGGGACCTGTTGGTTCAGGGGTTGATGCTCAACCACTGAGCAACACCAGCTGGGCTGCCACCATAACTTTTAAAGCACTTTTGCAGCCATGTATGAGTTAATATCTAGGAATTCGGCTCCTAAATCTTGTGAGAAATTCACTGAATTCATGTGCTACAGTGCCTGCTTATTAAATAAATGAATGATCAGGGTCACAGACTAATATAGCAAATTTAAGGAGAAGTTTACACATAGAGCATGTGAGTTCTCAATGGGCTACAAAGATAGTGAATACAATTACTTCCATTAACAAAATAGAAAGACAATAGTAAAAATGGGGCAGACTTTTAACTAAGAATGGTGACATCATTTATATTAGAGAGACAATAGCAGAAAAAGCTCAGAAAATCTGAGTCAGCATCCTAAATAAGTTTTGTCTCATCATTTAATATCACAGAGGTTCAGAAAGACAAAAGCAAGCATAATTGGTTCTTGGAAAACAACAGACATATCTAAGCGATGGCGGATCTAGTACATAGTTTATTACATACACCTCGGTGTAGAGGAAGGCACAGGGACTGGGCCCAGTTCTGGTGAGAGCTGGAGGTGGGCAATCACTTAGCGTTCTTTAGGACTATGTTTTCTTATTTGTTCAGTGAGGGGGCTGGACAGTATAATCCTCATCATCCCTTTCAGCTCTGAAATTCTATTGCTCAGTGGCATCTCTTACAGCTCATGTTCTTCATGAAACTATTTCTAGCATAAGGGTAGCTAATGTTTTCATCACATACTTTTATGAAAGTCTTTATCATTTAACCATGAAATTGCACTCTGATCTACGTCCTCACTACAAATTCCACCTATCTTTATATGGGGATGAGGATGAGATTATACTAAGATAGACTTCTCAGAATAAAACATACTTATGTTCACAGATCAATAACATCTCTCGCCCTGGCCGGGTTTACTCAGTGGTTAGAAGGTTGGACTGCGGACTGAAGGGTCCCAGGTTTGATTCTGGTCAGGGGCACATGCCCTGGTTGTGGGCTCTGTCCCCAGTGGGAGGCTTGCAGGAGGCAGCCGATCCATGATTCTCTCACATCATTGATGTTCCTCTCTCTCCCTCTCTGTCTGCTCTGAAATTAATAAAAATATATTTTTTAAAAAATCTCTCAATAACAAAAATGAAAGGGTTAATCAAGAAACAGGGCTAACTCAGCAGGGGCTAACAAAAAAAAGCTCGTTCTGCAAGCCTAAGCCTTGCACACAACATGCTCCCCTTGAGTGGTTATTTTACAGAAATTCCTGAAGACCATAACTCCTGCGCAGCCCCCAGGAAGGACAAAGGGCAAAGCCGTAAAACTACGACCAACGGACTGGGCAAGGTCCTGCTCCGTGTGTCACCCTAAAGCTATCTGCAAGCGCTCCCTACGCGCATAAAAAGCCTGCTCCCTCCCCATTCGCCACTGATTTCTTTTTCAAACTCAGTCCACCTGCACCCAGGTGCCTTGAGTAAATATCTTTTTGACTACACTGAGCCTTGAGTCAGTTCTGTGAGATCCCGGCCCAACTCCGAACCTTTCAAAAAACACTTTTGCCGACATCATTAAAATAAGCTCAAAAAGCTCAATAAAAAGCAAATGCCCAGAGAGGTAAATACAAAAGTATTTATTTGGAATTATTTTTTGTCGAAACAAAAGATGGGAAATAAGTTGTTACATATATATGTTTTATATACACAGGCACATTTCTACCACAATTTTTTCAAGTGTTAAGTAGAGTACATAGTGTAAGAATATATATTTTTTTAATTAAATTTCTGAAGCTTTTTCATGCTGGGATTCCACACATTTGCTCCAGACTCACCCTTAAGTTATATGAAGGGTCCTTAATACTCAAGTTTGGGAGAGATGCCTGGAGGCCATTTACATAACTTGATTCTGCTCCTTGAGCTGTAAGCAGAAGAGAGTTAAGGTTTACCAATTATTATTAAATGAATCTCCAATGATAGCTCAGTACAAGGTCAATCATCACCTTTGAAAATACCCTAAACTTTCCAGCCACCTTACTTAATTCAAAATATCAGATCAGATGACTCTTCTTCCACCAGCATCATTAAGAAAGGACTAAAAATGCTACTCTTGTACTTAATCTTCTATCAGTCATTTGGGGTGGAATAGGAGGCAGGGGCGGGGAGGGGCAGTTCTGTAGATCTCTGGGTCTCAGCCATGTCCTTTAGGCTGTGACTCTGGGGGCAGTAGACTGCTAACAGGCCCCACGCTGAGGCTGAGTCTAAAGGACAATGGGGGCGGGGGACATGCCAGAGAAGGCCAGCGTGAACCTGGTCCCCTTTACCAAGGGAGGGGTTTTCAGCAGGACAGATGCCCTTTTTCATGAGAAGATTTTGTGAAACTCAGAACATATGCAGGAAAGCCATGGAAGCCCAGTGACAAGATCCCACCCAGAGTTGGATGGTGATCAGGTCAAACGCTGGAGCAAGGCAGCAGGGCATATCCTCAAAAGCCCTGAATGTCCACAGCACCTCCACCAGGTACAGAAAATAGGGGTGCCAACTCTTTCTTGGAGGTGGGAATGTTAAGAACTGCTTGGTGGCATGTTGGAGAAGGTCAAGACTCTTGGGTCATGGGGGTGGGGCGATGACGTCAGCAGATCTGGGATATGAAAGATATAAAGGGATACGATCTCTAATCACAGGCTACCAGGGGGCTGTGAACATTCAGGTGCTTTCCATCCACCCAACAATGGATATTTACCAACCAAACCTGGCCTGCACAGGGTACTTTCCTTAGACCACGGAAAGGCCAAAATTCTGCTTACCAGACTGCTTGTATTTCTGGATTTTTGTCTTCAGGTCTATTCTGTGGATGTTCTTCAGACATTTTTCTAATAATTCCAATTGATCTGGAGCAACCAGATTTAGCTTCTCCAACTCCATCACAAGATCCAAGAAGCTCTAAGAGAGACACCAACGAGAAATAAATGTCAGTAGGGCTGACGATTAAGCCCCAAACGCAAAATTCAGGCTGTGGGTTTTTAACAGCAAGAAACGGTGACAAGGGGAGCTCCTTCAGACCTTCAGGGATCCTAAACTAGACTTCTCTGCTTGATAGGCCTTCCAGGGCCAGGTGCAAGCTACTCTCCTGAAGTTTACTCAGCAAAGAGGCAGTGGGAAGTCTTTTGGTGGCCAACCTGTGTCTGGGTTGGGAATGGACACATGGCCATTTTGTGTCATCAAGGAATATGGTGAGAGAGCAGGCCTAAAAATACAGTAAAATCCTCCCGAGCTGCTTCTCTTTCAAACACTCAGGCTGGTGTTATTGTAAAAAACACTAAGGGCCCTAGCCGGCTTGGCGCAGTGGATAGAGCATCGGCCTGGGGACTGAGGGGTCCCAGGTTCGATTCCGGCCAAGGGCACATGCCTGGGTTGCGGGCTCGTTCCCCAGTAGTGGGTGTGCAGGAGGCAGCCAATCAATGATTCTCTCTCATCATTGGTGTTTCTATCTCTCTCTCCTTCTCCCTTCCTCTCTGAAATCAATAAAGAAATTTATATTTTAAAAAAAATTAAAAAACACTAAGGGCTTTCCTGAAAAAGGAAGAGAGAGGGTAGTTTGGGGAATCTTTTTACCAGGAGAACACCAATGATACACCGTTTTGAAGTTCCTCACATTTTTAATCAATGCTGGCCATTCCAACTCACTCTGATTCAGAGGATATGAGGAGGCAAAATTTCAAGGTCAGGGCATTTTGTTACTCAGGCATTGCCTTTGGTTTCACCTCCCTTCTGCTTAACATTTGTTTGCTGACGTGCTATTTTTATTCTAAAATAGAATAACCATGCCCTAGCCAGTTTTGCTCAGTGGATAGAGCATCGGCCTGGGGACTGAAGGGTCCCAGGTTCGATTCCAGCCAAGGACACGTGCCCAGGTTGTGGGCTCGATCCCCAGTGTGGGGCATGCAGGAGGCAGCCAATCAATGATTCTCTCTCCTTCTCCCTTCTCCCATCTTCTCTGAAATCAATAAAATTATATTTAAAAAAAAACAACCCCATACTGTTCTCACTTTCTGCCTTCCCTCACCCCCAGCTTGGGCCTCCCTGCTCAAACGCCTGCTTCCCTCTCTTCACACCATAGAGAGTGTCCTCCAACTTCTGACGGGCTCTTGGGAATATTAACCAAGAAAAAGAAAACGCACCTTATCCTTGGCTGTCTTGCCTCGGCCCATATAATCCTTCATGAGAAAAATTAATGAGGACATATCAGATTTATCCAAATGTTCACCGATCTCAGTCATCAGCACCCTGTGAAACAGACAAGTTTCTTTAGTAAATTCAGATTGCCAGTCCCAGTGAGACCACCAAGAACCTATGCCTCCTCTATGCCAACAGTTGGTTAAAAGACTAGTTCTTGTCCCCATTTGAATGTGCCCCCCATAAGACAGAAAGCCTAGATCACCCCAGAAGGAGAGCTTAAGGGAACTCCAAAAGATAACGCATCTTTTCCCCAGTTTTCAGTAGGAGATGGTACTTCTCTTTCCAAATAACTACTCTGAAAACAATTCAGAGAATAAAAACTTCCCTAAAGAATCCCCTAGTTCCCCCAGAAGTTATGAAGAATAAGTAAAGAACCTGAATGACTAAGATGAAGACACAAATAGAATAGAAAATGATCTTCTCTGTTGAACAACCTCCCTGATGCTGATGCTGATGCTGATCCATGGACCATACTTTGAGTCACAAGATTCTAAAGCAAACACCCGGCTCACTCTGAAACTCAAAGGGTAAAGATCATCGAGAGCCTGGGGATTGTGACTGCAGAGGTCCTCCTAACTCAGTCAGTCACCTCTGCTCCAGTAAGAGCTACCATCATGCTTTATTGGGCTTAAGGGCTGTTTTCCCAATTAGACTCACAGAATCTTGAGTATGGAAGAGTCTTCACTTACTTTGCTCTAGCACTTTCCAAATACCAGGCTGGCATATATCAACCCACAAAAACAAAAGCTACTTAACAAATAAATAAATGGCCCTAGCCCAGTTTGGCTCAGTGGATAGGGCATCAGCCTGAAGACTGAAGGGTCCCAGGTTCGATTCCAGTCAAGGGCACATGCCCGGGTTGTAGGCTCGATCCCCAGAAGGGGGCGTGCAGGAGGCAGCTGATCAATGATTCTCTCTCATCATTGATGTTTCTATCTCTCTCTACCTCTCCTTTCCTCTCTGATATTAATTTTAAAAAATACACTTAAAAAATGAATACATAAATCTAGCACTCCCTTCCCATTGCCTGGCCTTTCTGCCAAAAGGCCCTGAGAAACTGCCTCCCCACTCACCAACCCTAGGAAACAGTAAATGTTGAGTGCCCCCTAACTTATTCACAAAAACCCAGTCGGTGCCTCCCAAAAAGTTTTAAGGTTACTGATATTATATGATGGTTATGATGCTTGGAGAAGTGGAAAATGACCAAGAATAACAACAGCAACAATCACATTCGCAGAGTGCTTTACAGTTTTAAAAGGTACGTCACATGCTAGATTATCACAATTGAGCCTCACAAACAACTTGTGAAATTAGGTATTCTATTATTCTTAGCTTTACCACTAGGAAAAAGAAGGCCCAACCAATGTTAGTGGCTGGATCAGCTAACCAGGCCTGCACCTGACAGTTTTGAGGCTTGAATCAGGACTTCAGACCTCAAGTCTCAGACACTTCCCAAGGCCCACACTGCTTTCAACTCTCTTTAATATATTTTTTAATAATACACATCATCTCCAACTATACATTATTGATATAATAAAGGCTGGTGGCCCAGCTGGTGTGATTCAGTGGATTGAGCATTGGCCCATGCACCAAGAGGTCACTGGTTCAATTCCCAATCAGGGCACTTCCCCGGGTTTCGGGCTCAATATCCAGTAGGGGGTGTGCAAGAGGCGGCTGATTGATGTTTCTATCTCCCTCTCCCTTTCTCTCTCTCTCAAATCAATAAAAACATATGTTAAAAAAAAAAATAACTCAAGGCTGGTGGTCTGGAGAAAAGGGAACTGCTAATTTAAGCAGTTCCCAACAAGTTTTAAGGTTACTGATATTATATGATGGTTGGAGAAATGGCTTCTGTGCACCCCAGAACCTCTAAGAGCACTTTGT
The DNA here is from genome assembly GCF_963259705.1 of Myotis daubentonii. Taxonomy (NCBI): domain Eukaryota; kingdom Metazoa; phylum Chordata; class Mammalia; order Chiroptera; family Vespertilionidae; genus Myotis; species Myotis daubentonii. Next base: position 9,627,644 of record NC_081846.1, on the reverse strand, counting down.
GTGAACAAAAGGAGGAACTTAAAGGCTGTATGAACTAAACGGAACTCCAGCGGATGTTCCTCTCTAAAAGGGGATGAGATGTGGTCTTTCTTAGCTTGACATGTCTGGACATGGTAATTTCCATACTGAGGCTGGAATTTTCATACAGAAGCCTCTGGAAGTAGGAACTTCCCAGAAACTCACAAGAAGGAAGTCCAACCCCCTAGTTTCCTCAGGAACAATTAGAGTTCCACAAAGATCATCATCTGACTTGTTTCTATGTGTTTGGCTCATTGTTTATCAGTTTATGTTGTTCATTATATTCCACAAATGAGTGAGATCATGTGGTACTTATCTGACTTGTTATTTCCTTTCTCAATATGGAAAATTGCCAGTTCTGACATCATAGAAAATAATCTAACAGAGGCCACTGCAGGTCTCACAGAGGCTGCAAGAATCACCAGGTCTTGTCCCAGGTGAAGCTCAGTGGGTTAGAGTGTTGCCCCGATACTCCAATACTATGCGGGCTGGTCAGGACACTTACAAGAATCAACCAATGAACGCATAAGTAAGTGAGACAAAAACTCTCTCTCTCTCTCTCTCTCTCTCTCTCTCAAATCAATAAATTAAAAAAAAAATTTACTAGGTCTTAGTCGTGCCCATTTCTCTTACTCTATCCATAGGGCAAATACATATCATCTATCGCTTCCACTGTCATTATGATCTACTACTACCCAACTATTAAAGAAAACACCATCTAGAAATTCAAAGAGCTTAAAGCAGTGGTTCTCAACCTTCCTAATGCCGCGACCCTTTAATACAGTTCCTCATGTTGTGGTGACCCCCAATTTCATTATTACAAATTGAACATAATTAAAGCATAGTGATTCATCACAAAAACAATATGTAATTATATGTTTTCTGATGGTCTTAGGCGACCCCTGTGAAAGGGTCGTTCGACCCCCAAAGGGGTCGCGACCCACAGGTTGAGAACCGCTGTGCCTTAAAGGCATGAAGTAACATTATACAGCCGTTGGATCGGTGAGCAGAGGAAATAATGAAGCTGCTTTTCTCACTGTCCTTGTTTCTCTCGTTCAGAAGTCTCAACCACCTGCTTCCCTCCCAGCCTCAGGCTTACCTGTAGTCTGAAACAAGATGTGGGTGTCCGAGCAGGTGGGCCTCCACTGCCCTTTTGTCCATCTTCAAGATCCGCTTGAGCAGGTCAAAGCGCCTCACTCTGTAGAGCAGCTCAGCCAGGCCCATGTGAGACAGTTTTCCTCTTTCATTTAAAGTGTCCAAAAGGTCCCTGACGTTAAATGCAGACACATCTGCAACAACATCTCGGCACAGAAACAGAAGCATCTCCCTCTCGTCTTCATCGAGCGCCTCGTCAATCTGATGAATGACCTCAGCAAACATCCTGCAGAGTGCCTTGCAGGGGGGCAAGACGCCAGTCCAGTCAACAGAAGGCCGTGAGGCCACTGACTTCATTTCCGATGGGCTTCTTCATTTCTTTCAGAATCCTTTCCAATGGAGGTGTTCTGTGGTTAAAAGGGAATTTTTTAAAAATCTTCTTATCAGAGGAACTTATGCTTAAAATTCAAAATAGGGGCTTTTCCTTTCTTGCTGGACTCCAGGAGATTAAATTCATATTGTGAAGTCTACAAGGAGAGGCCCTCAATAGACACACGGATCCAAAACCAAGACAAAGAAAATAACTTACATTTTAAGGCAAATAAAATCAGAGACAAAATTTCCCCCCAAAACACCCACACGCTTACCAGAAATTATTAGAATGTATGATGTGGTGAGGAATGTATGAAATCATACAAGAAGTTGATTAAACTTGGAAAGAAAATAGGTTGTGACTAAATGGCAAATTTTACTAGAGGAGGAAAAACCCAATTACTAAGCAGCTGAGAGGACAGACGAAACTGGCATCGCAAGAGTTAACTTCCTCTTTCGGTGGCCTAGCCCATGCAAGCTGACACAAAGGGAAAATAATGGGAGAAAGAGGCATCTATTCCTACGTCTCCTACTTTAAAACCCCTCATTCTACCTGTAAGTAACAAACCTTCACTGCCATCCTCCCAACACCCCAGGCTTTTTTCACGGCTTCACCATGAATGCTTGTAGGACCTGCCACCACAGCTGAACCTTGTCCAGTTCTGATCCCCTCTTTGTGGCCCCCCTCCCCCCTGGAAGTTCCAGGGCAGCAATTGTCACTAGAGTTCCTGGCGGTACCAGTGGAAGGAAGGAAGTGGAACAGATGTGGGGAAAGATCTGGGTGGGAGTGGTGGGGAGGCCATGCCATGGGTACATTCTGAACTTCTTTCAGTGGAACACAAACTATTTTCTTTCCAAGTTTAAGCTGCAAATGGCAGTCACCACCTATTCCAAAGTTTCATGGCTATGTTTTACGCTTAAGAATGTTAGTGTTCTGGGAGCGTAGTACCTAGTCTGTTTCTATCAGAGAACTTTGGGGGTTAAAAGCTAACCACAGCAAATAAATAACTGGAAACACAACTCAACTGCAAGGTGTTGCTGCTACAAATTTGCATACAAGTATATTTATATACTTATGTAGCTAAACTTAGTGAAAAGAACACTGAATCTATTTTATTTATTTATAAATAATTTTTATTTATATATAATCTCAGTCCACAAAAGATTTGAGGCATCTTAAATAAAATTTCATAAGCAGGAAAATTTTTTATGTGTAAACAAAGGAAAAAATTGGGTTACAAAGTCGAAATGGGTTGGAGTGGTAAATACAATGCAAACATGCAGGCCAGAAAGGCCTAAACAGATTTTAGTAGGCTGTGAATTTGTCCCTGAGCTTCCTGGCAGTCAAAGCAAAATGGGGAATATGGGACATTAAATATATAGTTCTTGCTGTCAAAGAAAAGAAAAACAAAACAGATTCTTAGAGGAAGCACAATTTTCCTAAAATTCCAGAACTATCCATCAATGAAAATATTAAAGAGTCTGAAAGTAATAAAATTACATTTATTTTATTTCTTAAAATTTTTAAATGTTTTATTTTAAAATAGACCATTCATTCATTCATACTTTTCACACTGGCCTCCCACTACCAGTGTAAATGGGTGAGCTCTTAATAAAAATAGACATTTTATCTAATGTACACTTGTTAATAAGTATTGATGTGTCTATGCCAATCCCATTCCCATTCATCCAAAATTCACTTACATATGGCCTCTTGTGAATAATTAGAGTAATGCAATTTACAAAATTATTGCTCAATGAAAGTAAAAAGTAACTGGTACTCAAACTATTTTTTTCATCTGAAAGCTGAATATTAATTTTATGTGTTTCAGAAAGCCTAAATCTAACATGGGCATGTTAATAGCCACTAGTTTCCATTAAATGAGGTCAAGTTCTTTCTTTATTCACTAAAAGTCACAATTTTATTAGTAGTTTTTATAAATTAACCTATAAAATATTTATATACAGCCCAGCTGGTGGGCTCAGCAGTTGAGCAATGACCAGGAACTAAGAGGTTGCTGGTTCAATTCCCAGTCAGGAAAGGTACCAGGTTGTGAGCTCGATCCCCAGTAGGGGCTGTGCAGGAGGCAGCAAATCAATAATTCTCTCTCATCATTGATATTTCTATCTCTCTCTCCCTCTCCCTTCCCCTCTGAGATCAAAGATATATATATATATATTTTTTTTAAAGTTATATCCTTTAATAAAGTACCACATGGCCCTGAAAATAAACTACTACTTCATGAATCTTACAAAGAAAAAGCAAAACAAAAGAAATATTTTTGCCTAGGCAAAAAGCAAATTGCTAAAGCATACATTAAAACCCTAAATGCTTAAAAAATAATACCATACAGGGCGGAGTAAAGTAGTTTTACAATTGTTCATATGGAAAATAATACAATAATTAATAAAACAAGAATAAACTCATGTTTCGAGTACTCACAACTGTAAGCCTACTTTTGCCCCACTGTATATTGTTTAGGGAGTGAGATGTGTAGTGAAAATATTAAAACATACATAGCAATAATAAATACTGAATTTTTTTTCCATGACAGGATGAATGGAATGTGACTAGATAAAAATACAGAGGCTGAACTTACAATATTTTGAAATGACTGAATGTGTAATATTTTGCTTCATAAGCCGGACATTAGGTATACAGATACTAAAATAAATATACCTCGTACCACATTCTCTGAACACAGTACAATAAAATTAGAAAACAGTAGCAAGCCAAAAGGAAACCTTATAGATCTTAGAAAGAAAAATTAGCTTTGGTCTCTTCTGTACACGTATTTCACAGCATTCAGAATGCTTTTAGAGCCTTCCTGGTGCACATATAAGACAAGCTTTAGAACAAGGAATCCTAGAGGCATCCCGAAGTTATCCTCAAAAAGAACTGGTCAGATTGTACTTAACATGACTCAAAAGATGTGGCCAGGGGCAAGGAGGGGTGGCAGCAGGTGGAATGAGGTCTGCAGAGTTCTATGAAGCCCCGTGCCCATGGCTTGCAGCCCCACCCTGCCTGCGCTGCCAGCTCCGCACGCCACTCACCTCCTCCGAAGTCACTTGCTTCACCTCACTTGGATGAGGGACAGAGGGGCTATGTGAGCCCAATTATTTTTCCCCTGCTTTTAAATGCCCAGTCTTCCTGATGTCATCATCATTAGATTAGTTTCATTTCACTCTACTACAGTAAGCCTTTTCTAGCCAGACGTAACTGGCATCGATAGGTATATAGAATTCTTTTAAAAATTTCCCTTTTCTACTCCCCTGCCCTCTTCTGTCAAATTGTAACTTGATGATGATGCCTCCCCCTTCTTCCACCCCCATACCCTGGTACAAACTGTTCCGATCTTCACAGTGAGACACAAAACACAAGACCAATTGCAGTTTCATTTCTCGAGTGGGATTTGTGGAAGGGTTCAATGATCATTTAAAAAAAACTCAGCTGTAAATTTCCAAAGTGAATCCCCACAACTTTGGCCAATAGAACGTGTGCCAGGTTTTAGAAACAGAAATGAGGTATTTTCCATGGAAATACATTCAATATGGGTGTTTATAAAACTGCAGCAAGGGCTAGGGGAAGGGGCTCTTGGCTGGGCTCCTGAGGAAGATTCCTGGGACTCCCACGAAGACCGTATCTCAGTGGGGAATCAGGAGGCCGCCACAGGGAGAACTGAGCTCAAGAACACCCACGGTGACCCAGCTACCAGGAGGCAACCCACCGCCACACCTGCCTCCACCAACGCCACACCTGGTGACTGGACACCTAAACGCTGCTACCCACATCCCCAAGTCATCACCACCATGCTTGTCAGCAGAGAAACGGAGAAAAGCAACCAGCTATTGGCCTCTACCTCACTGCTGTTTGTAAATCTTGCCTGAATGCACCTAATTGGCAGAACTAAAGTCACATCCTACTTGTAAAGAAGCTGGGGAGATGCAGACTGTAGTTGTCCGCCCTCTGGACAGAGGTGAGAATGGGTCCTGAGGACCAACTGACATTAGCCACCACGGAAGGATAGTCCATGAGGGCATTCCTGTCTTCTTTCTGGTTAAATCCTCTGTGTGGACCCCAGTGCCTGACTCATAGTAGGCACTCAATTAATACTTGTTGAATGAATGAAGGTATGATCACAAATTACTACCAAGTAATAGCCTCACTTCCCTTTCTCCCCAGACTGGACTGAGAGCATAAGCTACAAACTCTCACCAGCTAGCACCCTCAATTCTCTTGCCATGTTGCCTCCTGGCCACCAGCTCTGCAACACCTTGAGTGACCAGCTGGTCCTGATTTGCCAGGACTTCCCAGTTTTAGCACCAAAAGTTCTGTGTCCCAGAAAATTCCTGCATCCTGGGAAAAGCAGAATGGTTCATCACCCCAGCATCCCATCCTCAACGGTGAGCCTCCTCCACACATACGTCCAGAATAGCAAGTCTGGCTGAAGGGGGTGGGGGAATCACACCACACCCTTAGGTTTTCAACCTCAGCAGCTCCTTACTGCTGCTCTGAAACCATTTTTACAGGACCTTGGTCAGCTACTTTCCCATAACCTCACAATGGCGCCACCCACGCTGCTCCCTTCGATCCCATCACCACCCAGGGGTGCGGGTTATCAGATGACTGACATTTACCAGGGTTGAACTCCAGTAACCTTCCACATTCCCACTGTGGGGCTGGCACCTGTTGTCCATCAGCTTGCCCAGGGCCAACCACTCCCCTTGTGCCCTCCTGTCTCCATGAGCTCTTTGGTCAACCTTTCCCTAGGCCCAGGGACTCCTTCCCTCAGCTTGTAAACATGTTAAGGTCTCTTCCATCTAAAAAAACCGCAACAACAAGAAAAAGCCTTAAGCCTCAGATCCCCTAGATCAGGGGTGGGCAACCCCTGGAATGCGTGCCAAACATGGCACGCCAGTAACTTTTGCTGGCACGCGAAACCCTCTCTTATAATCTTCCATTTACAATTTTTGTGAACATTTGAATGACTTAAATGTTAAATTACAAGGAACTGGCAAGGCACTTGATGTTATGTTTGGTTACATAAAGGCTTTTGAAAAGAAACTGGAAGTCTTTAAGAGGGATGTGGATGGTGAGAGATTTAGATATTTCCCAAACCTCAAGAGGCACATCAAAGGCTGCCCAAAAGATGACAGAACAGACTGTCAAAGCCTTAAAAAGCTGTTTTTAAACATCATCGAGTCAACTATTGAGCAGTTCTTCTCAAGATTTGCAAAATTCAGAGAACTGGAAGAGACAGCAAAATTCATGAGGTTTTCAGACAGCACAAAACTGGAAGAACTAAACTTACAAATGTTTTCATGGATAGACATGGCTGACTTTGAAATGCAGTTGACTGAATTTCAGAGTAGCTCAATTTGGAAACAGAAATTTATTGACCTTAGAGTTGACTTGGAAAACATTGAAAAAAAGCAATTAGAGACAGGAGTACCAGAGAGAAGTGTCAAAAACGAACTATTGAGGACTTGGAATGCCATTCCAGAAAATTTTTTCTGTTTAAAAAACTTTGCAACAGTGTTACTCTCCATGTTTTCATCCACATACGCTTGTGAATCTTTGTTCTCACTGATGAATTTTGTTAAGTCTCGTAATAGGAGTAGCCTGATGGATGAAAGTAGTAGCTTGTGCATATCTCTGAAGGTCACAAAATATAAACCTGATATAAAACCTCTGTCATCAGTGGTGCAGCAGCAAAAGTCCCAATGATAACATCAAACGGAGTCATAAAGTTTTCTGTCAGACTATCAGTGTACATGTATACATTAAAAAATAAATGTATTTTTCATCACCATATACTGTGTTTTTCTCGCTCGAATGAATTTTATTATTTCTTCAAGTTTCTTCACATACGTACACCTTAAGAGATATCAAGTTGGCATAACATGTTCTCAAAAAATTAGGGTTGGCACGCAAAAGAATTTTGAGTCAGAGATTTTGCTGGTTTTGGCACGCACTCACAAAAAGGTTGCCCACCCCTGTCCTAGATAGGCTGATCCTTTCAGTAGTTTACTTTCATGTGAAGCTGGGCCTTTATGAATGAAGAGTCTGCCCTCAGTCCTTAGGTTACTTCAACTTCAATCCACTCCTCACTAAGCCTCCACCTGCATCCTCCCTCCCCCCACATCCTTTACACACTGACACTCCGTGCGGAGCCAAACTACAACCTGCCGAAGGAAAAATCAGTAGTACTAATGCTGTCTGTTTTAAATGTTGATATTTGGTTCATTATGGATTTTTTGCATGAATGTCAATTTTTTTTCAAAACATTGCATTAGAACACTATATCTTGATTACTGCGTTTTTAAGCACCCCCTTAAATGTTGTGTCTGAGGTGGTGCCTCCCTTTGCTCACCCTGCTGACAGTGCTCTTGTAGGGGCCTTGGGGACCTCCTAGTGGCCACATCGGGGTCTGCTGATTAACCCCGCCTTGAAAGCTCCTCCCTTGGCTGACCTCACACCTCTGCTTTCTATGCAGTCCCTTGCTAACCTCTGACTCTCCACACCCTCCTTCTGCACCTGCTCCTTAAATGAGGGTGTGCCCTCCCATCCATCCCTCTCCCAGACTGTTCCCCTGACCTTTCTATTCCCCTGACCTTTCTGCTCCCCCTGCCTATGACTTCACCCTCTCCAGACTGAACTCCTATCAGAATGAACTTCTGAAGTTCATGGTTGAACCAAGTCACTTTCCTAATTCAAACCTTCTAAGGGTTCCTCCTCTCCCAAGGCAGGTTCCAATTTTCTTTGCATTCAAGGCCTCTTGTGGCCCAGCTCCTGCCCTCACCTCTCATTAACACCCACCTTGCACATTCGGCTTCAACCAAACAAGGAGTTCTTTCTTTCCCATGCATACTGTGAGCCTTTGCCTGGATTACCTCTTCCATTTACCTGCCTAGCAAAACCCTTCTCCGCTTTCAGGGCCCGCTGAATCACCTGCTACTGTGCATCTCCTAGGAAGAGCCCACACAGACCCGGTCAGTAACACCTTCCACCGTGTTACATAACTCCTTGGCATCCAGCATTAGCTCTAATAGGTGACCAATTTTTGTCACAGAATGTCTACTTTGCCTCCAAACCATCTGATATCCAAAGCACATAACATTCTCTGTAATCAGTAGCACAGCAGCCAGCATGACTGGTTCCCGTCCTACTTTAACCTACCCAAGGACATACTTCAGATTCCATTCTTTATACTGCTCCGCTCCCTGGAGCAAGGTCACGGCCTAGCATGAAAGCAAGGTCATGCCCACCGAGCTGCAGTAGAGAAGTAAACAGTTCCCCAGCAACACCATGAACAGGTGCTAATGCAGAGAAGCCCGCCTGCCCTGCCAGCTGCAGAAAGCTGCATGCAAACTTGCCGCTTTCAGGTAGCTGTCTGGGAATCCCCACCGAGATGAGAAGGCCCCGGACGCAGTCACACAGAAGTTTCTGGAAGGATAAAGAAGGGGTTCCTTGACCCCCAAGGCAACATAAAATGAGGCCATCTCACAGGAGCTCTGTGCATTCACTCTGAACATAACAGAACCCACTTTCCTTCTCCATTCATGCACAGACTCTGTGGATGTGGGCTGTGTGGGTAACAATTCAAACTGCTAATACAATAAACCCCTCTTTCCTCCTGCAACTATAATGTGCCATTTTGTGCCCCCTCTCCCCCCAATATTTAAAATGAGATGTGGCCCAGCCGGTGTGGCTCAGTTGGTTGAGTGCTGTCCCACGCACTGAGAGGCCACCTGTTCCATTCCTGGTCAGGGCATATGCCTGCGTTTCAGGCTCCATCCCCAGTAGGGGGCATGCAGGAGGCAGCAGATTGATGTTTCTATCTCTCCCTCTCCCTTCCTCTCTCTCTAAAAATCAATAAAAATAATTTTAAAAAGTAAATAAGATAAAATGGGATGTAGTAATTCATCACATGGTTTCTGGAATTTTTGAAGTGCCAAGGATACATACCAAACATAGTCTAAAAGACCACGTACTTAGGCTGAAGCGTAAACACACTCCAATTTGGTGTGTTACTATTTTCTGCATCAGTGGCTAAAAACACACATTAAAAATTATGTGGCTTCACAAGCAGTGCATTTCAATTACTGCAAATTGCCCACAAACAATAGATGATCTCACTTATAAAATAACATAAAATTTAAAGGTATATTTTATAAACTTATTTGGTGAGGCTCAGCCCCATGACTCCCAGGGAAGCTCCCACAAATTCCAGCATATCCTTACTTTCAATAACTTCCCTGGTTCATAACAGTAGCATCATCCAGACTAGATAAACAAAGGAATGAAAGAACCGCAGAATGAGAAAGGATCTAGATCAGCCGTGGGCAAACTAAGTTTGCCCACGGCCCAAGGGGCCGTTTGAAATGAATAAAACTAAAAAAAAAAAAAAAGACCGTACCCTTTTATGTAATGATGTTTACTTTGAATTTATATTAGTTCACACAAACACTCCATCCATGCTTTTGTTCCGGCCCTCCGGTCCAGTTTAAGAACCCATTGTGGCCCTCGAGTCAAAAAGTTTGCCCACCCCTGTTCTAGATCAAAAAGAAATCATGGCCCTAACTGATTTGGTTCAGTGGACAGAGCGTTGGCCTGCGAACTAAAGGGTCCCAGGTTCGATTCCGGTCAAGGGCATGTACCAGGGGTTGTGGGCACATCCCCAGTAGGAGGTGTGCAGGAGGCAGCTGATCGATGTTTCTCTCTCATCGATGTTTCTAACTCTCTATCCCTCTCCCTTCCTCTCTGTAAAAATCAATAAAATATTTTTTTTAAATCATGAATTATTTAACTAAATACAGCAACATAAGCAGAATCACTAGGGACAATAAAGCTAAATCCACTTAATATAGTGGACCCCTCCTTCTTTACCAAAGTTAAGCCTTTGCTAGGGCAAACTTCTCATACAGAGCCCAAACACCTAACAGCATCTCCCACCTCTGTCCCACCCATCATCTAAATCAAGACATATAAAAATCTCAACATTGGCGGGGGGTGGGGGACACAAATGTACTACTCGTTGTAATATTTTAAGCAATAAAAATAAATAAATAATAAAAATAAATAGAGATATACAGAAAAAAAAATCTCAATATTCCTTGGACAGTGTTCTCCTGTCCCAACAGCGTTGCTCAAGTATTTGCTTCCAGTCAGAAATTCCTTTTTTTCAGTCCCTGCCTATTGAAATTCTCTCCCATCTTCCCAGGTATCTCTCCCATAAGCTTGTCTTGACCCCCAAATCAGGTCACCTCCTCTTGTTTCACAGCATCCTTTTTACTCTTGTCTGGCATTTGTCTTATACTAGTTTGGGCACCTGTTACCTGTGGTAAGATCCTTGAGGACAGATTAATTTCTTATTCATCTTCATTAGGCTGTGGTGGACCTTGACAGGCCAGCCAAGCTCATTCTCCTCAGCCTGGACCTGACTGATCATCATTACATAACTCCATTACTAAGGCCATGTGTAATGCCTGACTCATCCTATCTAATAAAAGGGAAACATGGCAATTAGCCATACGACCGCTACCCTTCCCATTGGCTAATCAGGGTGATATGCAAATTAACTGCCAGCCAAGATGGCGGCCGGCAGCCAGGCTACTGACACGAACAGGTGGCTTGCTTGTTCCAGTGACGGAGGACTCCAACGTTCCCCGCCTGCCGCTGCTGGGCTCTGAGCTGCTAAGAAACATTGTTACAAATATAGAAGCTAAACAAAACCCCAGAAACCTGTTTTCAGTCAGCCGGGATCTCAGAGCTAGGTTGCAACAAAGTTTCAAATACAGAAAGTAAACAAAGCCAGAAACCTGCTTTCAGCAGCGAGGTCTCACAGCTTAAGCAGGCTCTCAGCTCCAGTGACAGCCATAAATCCAAGAATAAAAAAAAAAAAAAAAAAAAAGGAAAAAAGGAGCAGTTGGGAGCTTCAGTCACCCACCAGCCTGAAAACTGCCCTCAGCCCCTCACCCAGACTGGCCAGGCACCCCAGTGGGGACCCCCACCCTGAAGGGGGTGTGACCAGATGCAAACAGCCATCATCGCCTCATCCAGGCTGGCCAGGCACCCAAGCGGGACCCCCACTCTGATCCAGGACACCCTTCAGGGCAAACCAGCCGGCCCCCACCCATGCACCAGGCCTCTATCCTATATAGTAAAAGGGTAATATGCCTCCCAGCACCGGGATCAGCAGAGCCACAAGGCCTCCTGGCCCCTGGAACAGCGTGACAGGGGGCAGCGCCCAAACCCCCTGATCGCCCTACGGCTCTGTGTGTGACAGGGGGTGGGGCCACAACCTCCCTATCCGCCCTGCTCAGTTTGTGACAGGGGAAGGCGCCCCAACCCCCTGATCAGCCCTGCTCTGTGCCTGATAGGGGGGAGCTCCCCAATCCCCTGATCGGCCCTGCCCTGAGTGTGACAGTGGCAGCACCCCAACCCCCTGATCGGCCCTGCCCTGAGTGTGACAGGGTGTGGCGCCCCAACCCCCTGATCCACCCTTCTCTGTGTGTGACAGGGTATGGAGTCCCAACCCCCCTGATGGCCCTGCTCTGTGAGTGACAGGGGGCAGTGCCCCAACCCCCTGATTGGCCCTGCTCTGTGCGTGACAGGGGGTGGCGCCGCAACCTCCCCATCAACCCTGCCTTGAGTGCGACAGGGGGCGGTGCCCCAACCCCCCAATCAGCCCTACCCTGAGCGTGACTGAGGGTGGCATCACAACCTCCCGATCCGCCCTGCTCTGTGCATGACAGGGGGCGGCGCCCCCAACTCCCCAATCAGCCCTGCTCTGAGCCCGACCAGGGGCTGCACCTAGGGATTGGGCCTGCCCTCTGCCACCCGGGAGCAGGCCTAAGCCAGCAGGTCGTTATCTCCCGAGGGGTCCCAGACTGCGAGAGGGCACAGGCCGGGCTGAGGGACGCCCCCTTCCCCCCCCCCCCCAGTGCACAAATTTTTGTGCACCGGGCCTCTAGTCCTAAATAATAAAAGCCTACTATGCAAATCGACCAGTCGCTATGACACACACTGACCACAAGGGGGCAGATGCTCAACGCAGGAGCTGCCCCCAGCCCGCAGGCCCCAGTTCACTGCAGAAGACATAAACCATCTTGAATATGCAGGTAAATGTGGTATCAAATTAGAGGAGCTTAGTTCTTTCATAAGTAGAGAAATACTAAAAATGACAGCCCAATATCTAGAATAAGAGGAAAACAATGAAGAAGCTTTTTGTCTGTTCTGCACAAAAAATTAAATGGTTGAAAAGACAAAGTGGCTAAAAGTGGAGACCACACCAGAGAAACATAAATACAAAACAAGGTACGAAGTGGGGGTGAGGAAAGGAAGCAGTTTCATCTGGAAAGAAAAGATTCAAGAATATACCTATTACATATATGAATACATGTGTCCATTCATTCATTTGTATGTACAAGAGGTCAAAGAAGAAATTATTCCTCTAAACCCATAGTTGAGGAGGGAGAAAAAAAACAAACATTCCGGCTTCTGAACAAGCAGATGAATGAAATGTTAATTGTGGATACACACCTTCTCAAAAACAAGAAAAGGGGTCATTAGAAACCCTGATTCCAGAGGGGAGTTAAACTACATATTAATTGAAAGAAGAAAAACAAACACCAGCAGTTCTGAAATACAGTTGGAGAAACGGCATCAGACAAAATAAGAGAATACATATTTAAAAACACTGAAAAGGTTGCATTTGAGTGCATAGCTGTCTAAACAACAACAACACTAAACTGTAAGCTTTGGTTATCTTAGGCAACGGACTCCAGAGACTTTCTCCGTTTATTCTGCATGTATTTTTAACGCAGATAATTCTAATAACTTGACTGGAAAGTTTTTTTTAAAAGGAAATATGACAATACAGTGCAATCCTGTGTAAAGTGCAAAAATAGCCCCTGGATTTATGCAAGTTCAGGAACCCCCCAGATGGGCTGTGAAATCTTCCTAGAGGAGTGACAGGAGCTGAATATAAGGCAGAAACAGGGCATTTCAACAGTAACAGTATTCTTCCCTCTCTGAGTATAGTCAGGAAAGCAAGGACCCATGGGAGTCCCCCTGTGACAGCTCTGTAACCGCCTGGCTTGCTCCTTTGTATTCCAGGCTGTGGGTGCCCTGGCCTAGCTGCTGGACATCAAGTTCACTGTGGAGGTAACTTTGCTGTGTCTCCTCCCACCACGCTGGGGGCTGCCTGGGGAAGGAACCAAGTTCGAATCCATCTCGGCGTCCCCAGCACCCAGAGCTCTGCCTGGCCCAGAGAAGCTCCATAAATACTGGCAGGAGGATAGTGGGTTCCAAGGAGAGAAGGCATGTCAGGACTGAGACACAAGTGTCATCAGCCTCCGGGGCCCTATAAGCAAGAAAGAATGGAAGGAGGGAGCCCAGGAGGGCTGCAGGAGTCTCCGGGAGGCTCAGAGGGGGCGACGGGCTGAGAGCGAGACTCAGCCCTCTCCTGCCCGGATCGGGGACAGTGCCCGACAGTCCCCGAGTCCAGGGCGACAGCACAGCGTGCAGGTGGGGGAGAGGGGCGGGCGGGATCCTCGGTTTACTCACGCCGGGCGGCCGCCAGCTGCTCAGCTGGACCTCCGACCTCCTCTGGGGCAGGCGCCACCCCTCGCAGCACCCAGCACCCGCAGACCAGCTCCGGGAAATTGCAATTGGTCTTTGTCCCGAAAGAACAAGGAAGTGGACGGGGCGTCACCAGCAGCTCAGCCCGGCGGCTCGGGCCGGGCCAGGCTTCCTGAAGCCTGTTGCGACGCAGCCCCGAACCGCCTCCGGGCCGCCCCGCACGACGCGCCTTCCACCCGCGGGTGGGAAATGAGTGGGCGCCGCAGCTGGGGGCGCCCCAGAACCGAGGACGGAAACATACTTTACTTCCAGCTTCCAGTGGGCCCCCTGCTAGCGCTAAATAATAATAGTAATTAAGGAGGAGGAGGTGGAGGAGGGAGAGAAGAGGAACAAGAAGAGGACTTAAAAACCCATCAGTTACAAACATAATGTAAAACAGGAAGTTTTAGAAAAAGCAATTTTAATCAGGACATCCAACCTAGAAGCTGCAAGTAAAACAAGTGCTAGCAAACACGTGAAAACTTCTGGATGGCAAACAAACGCGCTTTGGTTCTGTTTGTGGAGTCGAGCTGTCTTGTCTGTCCTCCAAATGAAACTCTTTTTGGTGAGATTATGTAAGGACACCACCAGAGGTAAAATGCCAGCAATGTGCTTCCTCTTACCTGAAATCTCTTACCCACAGCTGGGTCTCCACGGGCTTCAGTTTTTTACCCACAGTCGGGGCGGTCTAAATTGTTTTGCTATCAACCCAAAGGCACCGCCTCTCGTTGGGTAAACGAATTTCAAAGTTAAATAAAAATAGTCGCCAGAGCTCCAACGTCCTTGAATTTACTTGCTGTCCCTGGAACATGCTTTCTGTTCCTGGAACCAGAACCTTAGTCTGCATTTCAGTGCCCTTTGTCCTACTGCAACCCATTGTTAATATTTTCAAAGAACAGGCCTTCTGTCCAAACCCGGACACCATCCAGCAAAAACCTACTGGAAGCAGGTTTTTTCTAAGGCTTCACATACATAGTATCTTTCTGATCTTCCCCGAGACAAGCTGCCCTCCCTCGTCATTAGCCAGAAAGTACGATTGCTCGGCTTGGAGACCCCTCCCCGGGCTGGGCTGCGGCGAGAGAGGGAACCCGGCTGCCAGGCCAGCTGCTCCCTTAAGCGCGCGCACTCTCACTGCAGAGAAAAAGCCTTTCCCATCAACTTTTCAAAAGGAAAACATTTCGAATAGTTCACCGCAGGCATTGATCATTCTCAAAGTGATCTCAAGTTTGCAGGACGCTGGCGACCTGCCACCCGAGCTGGCAGCCTGGTTTTTGCCTCCGCTGGCCGCGGGTTACTGGGTCCCGGGGATCCCGCGCCCCGGAGGGTCCGCACCTGGGGTGCCCGCAGCCTCTGGCAGCCCTCCAGGCAATCGGGGTGCGGGGAGAGCCGGGGGAGTGGGTGGGCGCGGGGGGGGGGGGGGGTTGGGAGGGCGCGGGGGCGGGGGGGCGGGGGCCTCCGCCCCGGCTAGTGCCCGCGGGCAAACCAGAGCTAAAGAGTGGGCAGGAGTGAGTCACCTGCCAGAAGGCCCACCCCCGTCCCGGCCTTTGCTGGAAACCCCCCTGCCCAGGGCCAGGTCTCGGGAGCGCCCGGGGATGAGGAGCCGGCGAGGCTGCACGCGGGGCGCCGGGGCGCGGGGCGACACTGACGCGCAGCCTGCAGCCAGGTCTGGAGTGTTTGGAGCCGGAGCGGCGGGAGGGAGAGGGCCACGTACCGTGCGGTCCACGGGGCTTTCCTACCGCCGCGACCTTTCAGGCTTCGCTTTCCCGGACGCTTGAGCAGCAAAGTGGAAGTGAACGTGGCGTTTTGCTACGCGCCAAACGCCCGTTGCCAAGAGCCTGTCCCTCCCTTAACCCTGCAAACCACGGTTTGCCGGCCTACGTCTGGGCCCTGTGTTCGGGCCAGAGACCCCCCACTCACCAGCCCCCGTGGGTTGAATGATCTCTGGACCACAGCCAACCCCTATTTCCTGTTTATAACCCTTGTAACCGTTTACTCGAACCCAGGGCTGTTTCGGCAGGGTTAGTTGGCGTTAGGAGCAAACACTACTAGTGCTTTTTACTGATGTATGGGAATAACTAGCAAATGTGAGAGCACTTCATGTTTTCATCTATGTGTTCCTAATAACTACTTGGCGATTTTTCTTTTAATTTTTAACTTTTCTTGAAATAAATTTAAATTTACAGAAAAGTGGCAAGAATAATACCAACAGAGTATTGACCTCGGTGAAAGAATAGTGTACCCGCCCAGAAGGACTCCTTCTGATCAGCTGGGTTCAAATTCATAAGAAAACACCTAGCAGCTATGCTATAGGAAGCAGAGGCCTGCCCCTCTTCTTGCATTTCAGAGAAAAACTGCAAATGAGCTACAGCTCCTGAACCACAAACCGCTACAGTTCCTGCAGTCAGAGTCAACCGTTATAAAAAGTGATAAAAGACTTCTATTTCTACCAGTGGGCTGATAAACCACCTGCACCTCGGATCTGAACTACACAGACAGGTATATCCCCATTTGCATCCACTCTGGCCAATCAGGCTCCACAATGACCCATCAAAACACAGACCGCTGGCCAGTCAGGACAATGCTATTTTGGTCCACCAGACTGGGTCAATTTGGATACCTCATTTACATTAAGATGGACCAGCCACTGGGGTGGGCACTTGCTCTTTAAAAGGCACACTTTCTGATCCTCTGGAGACTGTTTCCCTGTTTACAAACTGCTCACCTGAAGAAAGTCTCTCCTTTTTCCCAACCCCATATTGGGAACTCCTGTTGGCATTCGATTGGTGGCAGCTAACTTTTGTTGGCAAGAGATTGACTACCGGCATGACAGCGATGAGGAGCTGGGCTCATCCACTTTCTAGTGCACCTGATGAAAATTATTATAACACAAGCAAACAACAAATAACCATTTAAAGTTTTGGAAATCATCCTAAGAGAAAACAGCAAATGAATAAACATCTACTCAAGAAGATATATGAAAATTAGATAAGAAAGGAGATCATCTGTGGTCTTTCAACCAAGACTCCTCTTCACCCTCCCAACTCTGGAGTGCTGCAAGCAAGGACACAGGGCTTCCTCCCCCCAAGGCTCCGAAGGGGAGGAAGGAACCGGATGTCAGCAATTCTCATCCTGCCCCTAGCTACCTGATACCGCAGCGAGGTCCTGGGTCAGTGTGGTTGAAAGATAAAGGATCCTTTCTTTCGTTCAGCCCCACTCATGGAACAGAAAGTGCACAAAGGAAGGGTAATAAATCATAAATTTCTAACTGGGCAGGTCATGGTGCGTAGTCACACTTCTTTCATTTTCTTTGCCTTAAGCAAGCCCTGTCCATTGTGTCTGTTCATTTAGGTCAGTGGTTCTCAACCTTCCTAATGCCGCAACCCTTTAATACAGTTCCTCATGTTGTGGTGACCCCCAATTTCATTGTTACAAATTGAACATAATTAAAGCATAGTGATTAACCACAAAAACAATATGTAATTATATATGTGTTTTCTGATGGTCTTAGGCGACCCACAAGTTGAGAACCGCTGATTTAGGTTAACACACCTTTGAAAGGCCCCCTTACAGATCCCTTTACCACCCCAAGAGAGCACATAATCTCTTTTGTTTTTTGGGGGAGTTTTTTTTTTTCCTCTATTGCTGAGAGTATTAGGGAAGACCCCCTTTAATTTTCCTCCAGTGCCCCCCTCCACCTGGCCCCCACCCCACCCCAGGCCTTCACCGAATTATTGTTTGTGTCCTGTAAGTCAACCCTGACCTTGCTTTCTCCTGCCTTTATGTAGCCTTCCTTACTTCCCTCTTTAATCTCAAATGCATAAAAGGAACTGCAATCTGTTGCCGTTCGAAGCATTTTTTTCTCAGTCTGTTGAGATCCTGCTTCCAGGCGTATTCTCTGTTTGACTCAAACTTTTATACAAATTCTCCACAGGCTTGGATGTTCTTACATTGATATCGAAGCTCTCCTGTGGGCTGGAGTGCGGTGAATACCGGGATCCTAGTTACCCTTACCCCAGCTCCTAAAGTGGTGGTTCAAGCCGGAAGAGATCAAACCAGAGGACCTCAGGCTGCTGCCTCCTCCTCCTCCTCCTCCACCTAGCGTTCAGAAGCCCCTAGATCAGGGAGATTGACTTTGCCTGCTCCAAAGCTCAGGCTCAGTGGTTGTGCCTGGGGCAGAAGCAGTCCATAAAACACATAGCTCTTAAACAATTCCCAAATGAACTGACTTCATTTGCAACAGAACACGGAGAAATTCAAGCCGGAGGTTGCTCTCTAAAAACCTGGAGGTTGTGGTGATAAGCAATGGGGAGGAGGTTCAAAACATGGGCTAAATAGTAAATTGGCTCAATTGTAAATTGGCTGGTTTGCAAGAGAAAACCAGAGGTAAAGACAGCTGAGGGAAGTCTTCCTGGAATAAGAACAACTATTAAACACTGAGCTCATAAACGGTTGCTTCAAAGGAGCCAATATTTGATTGGATTTATGTGTAGAGCCATTTATGTCAGGCAGTTGTTGAAAACAATAAGCCATCAGCCAACAAATTGGTGAAACTGAACAGCTGGTCATGGGAGCAGCACAGCACTGCTGCTGAGTCCGTGTATTCTTCCGAATTCTGCTAATGACTACGCCCGCTGTCAGGGCAGGTTCCTTCTCAAACCCTGCCCGTCGCACTAACTGTCGGGGCCAAGCCCCTCTGCCAGGGGCTGGACCTTCTTGGATGCCGGGTGGTAGACGGAGACGCCATGAGAAGTTGTGGGTGTATATAAGAAAGCCTTTGCTGTAGAAGCCAGTGGCCATGTAGCCATCAGACAAAACAGTCCTTCACAGCAAAGTCCTACACAGGTAGCCGCACGCCGGCTGATAAGCCAGTTTTCCTACAAAGCAGCAGTAGCCTCTGCACCCACAGCTATTATCCGAGCAGCCACACACTGCCCCAGACTCACCGCCTCACAGAGTAGCAGCACCTGAGCTCTCTTCCTCAGGAGTCTCAGTAGCCTCTCCAGGCCTCTCCCGCTTCACGTCACAGCAGCACCAGTCTCTCTCAGCACATCCTCCGAGCCTGCCCTTTCTCCCCAGCCTCTCTCCTGTCTCCGCCTTTTCTCCCCCTTTCATCTCAGCAGCACCTGAGCTCTCTCTTAGGAGAGGTATAGCCTCAGTAGCCTCTCCAGCTTCTCTGGCCTCTCCCCCCTCTCTCCTGCATGTAGCCCCACATAGGAACCACCTCTCCAGTACACTAGCTGGTCCGTAACATGTATTATACCACTTTACAAAAGAGGCCAGTTGCCAACAGTGACATCAATCATTTGGGTTATAGAAGGGCAGGCGTGGGCAGTGTACTGTAATTGTTGACCTTGCACCTGCCTGTGGTATCTTAGCCTTGAACATTCTGATTAAGATTCCCATGTTCAGAGAGGCCCTGGCCTTTTGTCATACTGTCAACAAGGGCATTCATACTCTAAGTCGCCTTGGCTCTCCAACAACTCTGGTATGGTTCCCACCCACACTGGTTGTGGTCAGGAAATAAGAAGAAAGCCCTACTCAGACTACAAGAATAACATTAGAAATGTAGAGGGGAAGGGAAACTTAGCTATTCCACTTTCAATAATGGATAGAACAACTGAACAGTCCACAAGAAAATAGAAGGCTTGAGCAACACCATAAACCAATTAGACTTAACTCACAGCCAGGGAACGCTCCACACAACAGAATATGTTATCAATATACATGAGTATACATTCAAGGAGAGACCATCTGCTAGGTTATAAAACAAACCTCGATGCATTTAAAGGGGTAGAAATAATATAAAATATGTTCTCTGACTGTGATAATGGAATGAAATAGAACTCAATAACAGGAAAAATTGGTAAAATTCACAGATATGTTAACATTAAACAGCACACTCCTAAGTAACCAGTGGGTCAAAGAAGTCAAAAGAAAAATCTAAAAATACTTTGAGATGAATGGAAATCCAGGGCAGCATGTCCAGTCCTGTGGGGTGCTACTAAAGCAATGCTTGGAAGGAAACTTATAACTGTAAATGCCTATATGAAGCAAGAACTGCTCAGGCCTGGATAGCTCACCCCAAACAGCCATCTGCTTGGGTGCCCATTTTGCCCTGCCCCACGTAGTGGCTTTAGGGCTGGGGTATTAGGAAGGGGTGAGGAAGGGAAGAAGAAAATCATGAATGAATGCTGAATTTAACAAAGTGATTTTTCTGCACTTAGTTAACCTCTCCCCAGAGACAACCTATCACTTCTTTTATTTATTCATTTATTCATTCATTTTAATATATATATATATATTATTGATTTCAAGAGAGGAAGGGAGAGGGAGAGAGAGATAGAAACATCAATGAGGAGAGAGAATCATTGATTGGCCGCCTCCTGCACGCCCCCTACTGGGGATCAAGTCCACAACCAGGGCATGTGCCCTGACCAGGAATTGAAGCATGACTGGGGTCATAGGTTGACACTCAATCACAGAGCCACACTGGCTGGGCTTATTTTTTATTTTATTATTTTTTTTCTATCTAACACTTCTTTTAGATGATTATTTTATTTACTAGAGGCCTGGTGCACGAATTCATGCACCAATGGGATCCCTCAGCTTGGCCTGCTGGATGGGGCCAAAACCGGCTCTCTGACACCCTTCAAGGGGTCCCAGATTGGGAGAGGGCGCAGTCCAGGCCATGGGACCCCACCAGTGCACAATCAGGGCTAGGGAGGGATGCAGGAGGTTGGCCAGCTGGGGAGGGACTGTGGGAGGGCTCCAGTGTGTGTCTGGCCCTTCTCCCTCAGTCCTGATCAGCCGGACCCCAGCAGCAAGCTAACCTACTGGTTGGAGCATCTGCCCCCTAGTGGTCAGTGCACGTCATAGTGACTGGTTGATCAGATGACTGTCTGCCCAGTGGTCAGTGCATATCATAGCAAGCAGTTGAGTGGCCTTAGCATATTAGGCTTTTATTATACAGGATTTTTCTAAATGATATGCCTACATTGTTCCTACTTGATTATTTTAGGTTTAGGTATTTCCTACTGACTTCATATTATGCAAGATGAGACTATAGCACTCTTTTTCCCAAATCTTCACTCCATGTTCACTGCAACCTTTTTATCTTTCCAAGTAGTTCTTGTCTGATTTTGATTAGCTCAATCTCAGTACTTATCTATATTTATAAAAGCCAAAGCGACCGTTACAACCAAATGACTGGTTGACCTGTAGCTATGATGCACACTGACCACCAGGGGGCAGACGCTCAATGCAGGAACTGCCCCCTGATGGTCAGTGCGTTCCCACAGCCAACCTCCCACAGCTGGCCAACCTCCCATGATCCCTCCCCAATTACCCTGATCATTGACCAGGCCGAGGGACCCCACCCATGCACAAATTCGTGCACTGGGCCTCTAGTATTACTATAATCATGCAAACAACATCTTTTTTTCCTGGGTAGTTTGTATTGCTCTGTCTTCAGATACACTAATCTTTTCTTCTTCAGTATCTAATCTGTTACTTATACTACTAAGTAACTACTGCAAACAACAGTCACAGCCAAGCCATGTACCAAACTATGATCACCTGTCTTTTCCTGCGCAACTTTTGATTTTCCCTGGAGTTAATAATTATCTTGTTTTACTTGGTTTTCTAAGTAATTTGACCCTAGACTCTTTGGTCAGTTATCCATATTGATTGGATGGTAGTTACATGGGAGTATGCATTTGTCAAACTCACTGAATTGTACATGTAAAATGAGTGTATTTATGCACATTATGCAAATTATACATTGATAAAGCTGATTTCAAAATAAACAGGCAAGCAGAAGTGAATTGGAAGCTCTGAGCTCCTAAGTAGATCTATTCCATCTTCAGCATCTCAGTGGGTGATCTAGCTGAGCTATTAACTTGGGGAACTTCTATTGTCAGTATTTTCAAAACTTTTCTTTTAACTTGATCAGACTTAGCAGAGATGACTCTTCTAATCTTCTACCTGCAGAGTAAGAACCTGGTTGCCAGGACTCCCAAAGTGGGGTGGGAAATGATTGATGAGGTTCCCTAACCCTATAGGTACACCCATCTTAGTTGAACACTCTTTTTTTTTTTTAATATATATTTTATTGATTTTTTTACAGAGAGGAAGGTAGAGGGATAGAGAGCTTGAAACATCGATAAGAGAGAAATATCAATCAGCTGCCTCCTGCACACTCCCTACTGGGGATGTGCCCGCAACCCAGGTACGTGCCCTTGACCGTAATCGGACCTGTGACCCTTCAGTCCGCAGGCTGATGCTCTAACCGGTTAGGGCTTAGCTGGACACTCTGGACCTGCCCCATTCTTTTGTTTTTAGAATCCAACTCTCTCCAGTTTTACCTCCCATATATCTGATTATTTTTTCTCAGTCTCTTTATAGACCTCCTTTTTTACTTAGTTTTTTGTTGTTTGTTTTCTTGTCCCTTAACCTCTTCCTTGACCTCTTCTTTTGGTCAACCAGGATTTAATTATCTTCTTGTTTTAGTGGTCAGACGTCTCTCTACTGTGTTTCTCTAGTTTCCCTGTCCATCTGATTTCTCCCAGGGTCTGTTGGAGTTCTGTGTATCTGTTGTCCGCCTTCATGAAGTACTAAAGGGATGTGCTAAGTACAGAATGTGACACAGAGAAATAGTCAAGGTCAGAGGTGAGAAAAATCATCAGAGCTCAAAGGTCACCAGCTGTTTCAGCAATGTTCCAGGCCTGGAGGGAAATGCTGACACAGATGGAGACCAAGCCTGGGTGCAGATGTGGCATTTCTGTGTCTTATTGCTGCTATTACTTATCTGTGATGCCTACTTCCATGATGTTACGCCACTGCAAGGAGCCCTTTCCCAACACAAAGTAAATGGATCACTGAGTAGTGGGGGGGGGGATATTAGTCCTATACTAAAGGCTGCTCTGGTCCCATATAACAAAGCTAAGAGTAAGTCTCAAAAGGATTAGACTGTTTATAAATAACTTACCTTTATCTCAGAACAAAGTTCGAAAATATTTAATAGGAAAACAAAAAATATTGAGCACCCAACAAAGTTCACAATGTCTGGCATTTAATTTTAAAAAATTACAAAAATGCACAGAATTGGGAAAATACAGCCATACGATGACTACAATCAATCAATAGAATTAAACCCAGAAATGTCAATATAAGTTAGCAACAGATTAGCTACTGAAGAATAAAAGATTAGTGCATCTGAAGACAGAGCAATAGAAACTATCCATGAAAAAAAAAAAGACTGGGGGAAAAAAACATCGATATTAGATATTAGGGATGTTGCAATATAAGTTCAAGCACCCGAATATACATGTCAGTGAAAACTCTGAAGGAGAGTGCAGAAGACAGAAAAACTACTTGGAGAAATAATGGCTGAAAACTACAAATTAGATAAAAATTATAAACCCATATAGATCAAAGAAACTAAAAAAGAACAACAACCACCAAGTATAAGACACACGAATAAAACTACACCACATAACATGATAAATTGTTTAAAAATGGTGATACGAATATAAATGACCTGTTAATCTGCCCCATCACATCCCCTTTGGACAGAAACTGACTGAGCTAAAGACACAGTACCCCTGGAACATTGCCAGAACATGGAGTTCAGTGTCTGTCCCATTCCAGACTCTTTAAATGAATTTGATCAGCCCTAAAATGTGAGATCCAGTCTCAGGCAGCACGAGCTATCACCAGATTTCATCTGAACAACCTGCCATTTACTATCCCAAACTGTTCCATTTATTTTCTTTGCCTGCCTGGCCTGTCAATCTTCTTGAATTTTAATCTATGCTCACGTCCTTTTTACTTACACAATCTGTTTGGGCAGGATTGTCTGGCTTTAGCTCTCAGTGTTCTCTCCAGACCTGATTTGGTAATGTCCTCTGTCCCAACTCAGGACTTACCCCAGAGAGGCCAACCACCTTTCCTACCAGTTTTCTTGTGAAAATTTTCCAGGAAATTATAAGAGTAGGTCTTAAAAGTTGTCAGCACAAGAAAAAATAATTGTAACTAATGTGAAGTGAAGGATGTTAACTAAATTTAATTCTAGTAATCATTTTGCAATACATACATATATCAAATTGATTAGGTTATACGCCTAAAATGAATACAATGTTGCATGTCAATTACATCGCAATAAACAAAAATTTCCAGAAAGAACTTAAACTTTCTGGCCATGTGGCCAGATTCCAGGCAATATTGGAATCCACCTCAGTGCTATGAAAATTGTATCAAGTTGAAAGTTGAGAATTTCAATTGCCTTTGTTATGTAAATCTGAAGGTTGAATTGAAATATGTTTTCACATCAAATATGCCTTATCAGAAATACCTGTCTTCTTGCTGTCTCAATCAAAATTGAGCAATAACACCCAGCTGGTGTGCCTCAGTGGTTGAGCATCGACCTATGAACCAGGAGGTCAGGGTTCCATTCTCGGTCAGGGCACACACCTGGTTTGCAGGCAAAATCCCCAGTAGGGGACATGCAGGAGGCAGCCGATCAATGATTCTCTCTCATCATTGATATATCTATTTTTCTCTCCCTCTCTCTTCCTCTTTGAAATCAACAAAAATATGTTAAAAAATTTTTTAATTGAGCAATAACTAGTAGTACTATTGGCACAAATACCAATTCTACAGTAAGGCACTTTTGTATAAATAAAGTTGAATAAAATATTTTGGGACATCTTTTGTATTACTGCAAACATTAATCTTTTAATTGCTTGCTTCTACAGTGGTCATTAAGAAATTAGCCCTCCACAAACATGGGTTCCTGATCATATTGATCTTTTTTAAAGACACTCAGACATACTTCTGCTGTATTAAAAATACTTAAATGTCTATGTAGAGCCACGTGTGGCTTATGTGTACAACCTTAACATAAGTCAGAATGTGTGGTACAGCTTTGGTAATCCCAACAGAGGCTAAGTAAGACCAAAGCAATTCTGGAACACAGCTTTATTTTTATGCTAGAGGCTCAGAGTGTGAAATTGCACGGCCCCACCCACCCACATGCACCTTCCCATGTGCGCACGGCCCCACCATGCTTGCAGCCTCACCCACCCACCCACAAGCCACCCCGCCTCACCACACCCATCCACCCGCTGCCCTGCTGGCCGCCAGCCTTGAGCTGTGAGCCCCACCACCACAAGCAGCTTGCGGGCCAGGGGGTGGGACTGAGAGGTGCTCCATGCACCTCCTGGTGACTGGTCATTTGGTCGTTCTGGCATTATGCCCTTACAGCCACTGGCCTTTTATAATATAGACTAGAGGCCTGGTGCACAAAAATTTGTGCACTGGCGGGGGAGGAGGTGTCCCTCAGCCTGACCTGTGCTCTCTCACAGTCTGGGACCCCTCAGGAGATAACCACCTGCTGGCTTAGGCCCGCTCCCCGGGTTGCAGACGGCCGGCCCGGATGGCGGCAGGCGGGCAGCGGATTGCGCTGCCCTGCCCCGCCTGCAGTATGCAAATTTAACGGTCATCTTTGTTGGGTTAATTTGCATACTCTTCTGATTGGTTGGTGGGCCTAGCAAAGGTACGGTCAATTAGCATCTTTGTCTTTTATTAGTGTAGATGGGTGAGCATTTGGACCCACAGTGGGGCAACCAGGAAGGAATGAGAAAATTAAAAATGGTTTTAGTCTCAAGGAATTCATAATCTAGAGGCAAGACAATAGTTAAGCAAAGTTGAATGAGGTAAATTAAGTACAAACATCAGGCTGAGGGCTTGAAGAGATGAAATTTATTACGTTTGTGGCAGGAATTCAGTTCCACCAAGTAAGACAGGGAGTGAAAGGGAATGTGGGAAATCAGGGAAAATAGTCTGGGCTTCAACCAGCTGCTGATGGTGAGTTTTGAAATTCTGATGGCACTGAAGCTAAATCTATGTGATTTTGGCTTAGTGAAAAGGTGTCTCAGTATTTCCTGTGGCCTTTGAAAACTGTTGGATCCTGAGAAGAATGCTTTTAGTTAATCTGTACAGTCAGGTCAGCTTCACTCTATCATGAACATACTCAGGACACCTCTCAAGTTGTCCAGGGAACCACACAAACCCCTATATTTCTCCTCAGAGGTTGCATGTGCAAGCCACTTAGTTTAGATTTTGTCACTTTTTTTTGAAATTATACACTTTATTATGCTTTTTATTATCTTTAGTAAGAATAATAAATTGACCTTAAAAGATAGCAAAAAGGGAAAATGAATTATTTAATATATGAACCAAGTATAATAAATGTTTGTAAGTAGATTAAAAAAGAGGTGATCAATGCATAAATTGAATAAAATTACCTAGTTTGGTAAAGATGGAGATTTCTGATTTAAAATAGAAGAGTGATATACATGAAATAAAAAAGTGACATATTTTATTTTATTTTTTTCAAAAAGTGACATATTTTAAAGCTCTTTCAACATCTGATGGTTGTTTTTATTTTCTTACTCTTTTCTTTCTTTCCTTTTTAAAAGATTGATTGTAGGTGGTCAAACAAAAGGGAAATGTACAGCCCTCACGAAAACTGATTCCAAATTTTTTTTAAAGTAAACTTACTTTCAACATTTTCAATACACTTTAGTAATTATTTATGAGGGTTTCCTTTCCTCAAAATACTGTGGAAAAAAATAGTGTAATTGTGTGTAAGTAGTTTAAATGAGAATTTATATTCATTCTAAAAATGTTGATAGTGTCTTCACTTAAAAACAGAACTAAGTCCAACTTAAATACCTGTTGAACATTTACCATGTGTAAGGCACTGTGTAAGAGATAAGATGATAAATAAAGCAAGATTTTCAAGAATTTATAACCTTCTAGAGAAGAATAAGGCAAGTATAAAAATACCTAAGTTATAAGATAAGGCAAGATATGCTTTATTAGGAAGGTACAAAGTTCTGTGCAATTTTTTTTTAATACTGGAAAAAGTTAACAGTTTATTATTATTTATTATATTTAACAATCTGGGAAGTTCGCAGCCATCAGCAGTTCCAGTGCAATTTCAGGTGCAATTGGGAATTCAGGAATTTCCGTGGAGCTGTTAGTGTAGCGAACCTTGTAAGTAAAATACATGCACACTTTCGATAGCAGGTGTGAAGGGATCTCTCTAAAATTGACTTCATTAGTTTCATTCTCAGCAAATTGACCTGGGCCACTCAACATGGCTTTTATTGTTCCTGATGTTAATGCATGTTCTCTTTTTACAATAAATTCATGACCATCTGAAGATATCAATTTGACATACATGACATCAGGGCCTTCACAACCACCATAGGTTTTCTCTTCTCCATCCATTATGTTCTTATGAAATTCTACTTCGCTTGCACAGGAAGTTTAGTAGTTTCTCGTCAGTCCCGCAGCCACCACAGCCACCGCACCAGGTCCCCGTGCACCTCCACAGCCCCCACGCCAGGACCACACCCCCACCTCCCAAGTTCTGTGCAATTTATAGATGAAAAGATTATTATCAAGAATCAAATCTCACTGATTCAAACTATAATTTCAGATATATGCTCCCATGAAAAAAAATTGTATGGTTGGGAAGATATACCACATGTAAGTACCAAGTATGTAAGTACCCAGAGGAGAGAACTTTGTTTTGCTCATTGATGTATCCGTAGAGCCAGGAAGATCCCTGTTATAAAGGAGTGGCTGGCCTTTATTGTGCAGGAGGCAGTAGACTGATGATGTTTCCCATCGATTTTCTCTCTATTCCCTCTCCCTTCCTCTCTCTCTAAAAATCAATTAAAACATTAAAAAAAAACAATAAAAACAAAAACCAAAGGAAGTGCTCAATAAATATTTAAATGAATGGATAGAATTTGAAGAACAAGTTGAATTGTCTGCCTCTGTTCTAGTTGCAACTCCTTGTAGCTGCTTGACTTGGACGTTGGAGGTAGGTTGGGCAAGCATGCCCTATTAGTTGCATTCAGGGGTTCTGTTCCTTGTAATTGTGACAAAATAGAACAAAAAAAAATCACTATTGTGCTAAAGGAGAAATGTTAACTGCATGCAATGACTATAGTATAATTGGTTGCTTTTAGCAGAAGTTGGTCTGGACCTTTGATGGTTAGTATTTTTATCACCAACTCATCCATAAGTAGGGAAGGTTACAGAGCATGTGTCAGAAAGCTTAGGCCTAGCTCAGTTCTAACATCCTTGCCTTGGAAACGAGGGGAGTGCCTTCTAATCTCGAAATATGTTTCCAGGTCACCATCATGGGTCTTTTGTAACTGGCCTCCATTTTCTAATAAGCAATTGGAATGCATGAAGCCTCCTAGACATGGGAAAATATGTGTCTTTCCAATCCTCCATTCCCACTAAACCTTTATGGATTCCTAGAAGAGGTGTTAATCTGTGACAAATCATCTCTTACCTCACTTGTATTTTTAGATCTCTAATGATGAATTCATTCGTCAGAGACATCCTAAATAGGTACTTACCTGTTACACAGATACACAGGCACAGTCCCTGTTTTCAAGGAGGCCATAATTTAATGAGGAAGTCAAACAAGTAAATGAATAATTATGATGCATTATGATAAGTGCTATAATAGAAATGTATATAGATCTTCCAGCTGTAACACTTTTTATTTCATCTATGTATATAAAAGGCTAATATGCAAAGTGTCCCCTCAGTAGTTCGACTGGGAGACCAAGAGTTCCACCACTCACTATGATGTGCGCTGACCACCAGGGGGCGGTGCGGAACAAAGGAAGGCCCTGGCTAGCAGCTGGCAACTGGGGAAGGGTGGTGCCAGCCAGCAGCTGGCAGCCAGGGAAGGGACACCCTGGCTGGAAGCCAGAAGGAAGGCCCTGGCCGGCAGCCAGAAGGCCCCTATCAGCCCTGGTCACCGGCCAGGCCTAGGGACCCTACCCATGCATGAATTTCATGCACCAAGCCTCTAGTTTACTTACAAATGTACAAATTTATATATTAGAATCATAATTGCTGATAAACCCAGATTAAATATAAGGAAGCATTTATGGGTCATGAATTAAAAAATAAATGCCTTGAGTTTAATCCCCTGTGTTGTTCAATATATGAGTTGTGACATGAGAACTACTACCTGTTCATGCCATGTCTCCTTGTTGGAACTTACCTAGCATCTACAGCTATTGTTTTAGTTTTTAATTATGTTTCACTAGGAAGTCTGGTCAAAATATATGCCTTTATATCTGTATGAAGCCCTGATGTTCTCATATTACGTTACTATCAAGTGGGATTCCTAAGTTCAGGTGATACCACTGCTTGTGAACCTGATTCTTCCTCAGTAAGAGGATCCCATCTGTGCTGATACAGGCCCTCTTTATTTTTAGGACAGTTATTGCTATGGTTACTGTGAGCCACAGCATCGGCCTTCAGTATTGTGTCCCTGAACAGTTAGTATTTCCCATGGAAATTTTGTAGCAAGAGAATAAGTGAAATAAAATACTTCATACATATAGCACTAGAGGAGCTAGAATCACAAAACATTCACTTAATTGTGAATTTCATTTATTGCAAAGACTTTAAAAAAAATCTTAGCTACTCAACAAGGTAAAAATGATCAATGTATTTAAAATAAGTAAATTTAGAAAGATGTTTGGTTAATTACCAAGTTAGCAGAAAAATGTAAGTTGGATGCTATTATTTCCAAATTCAGTTTAGGAATTGAGTAATTAAAATTAGAGTGGGTGGGACATTTGCAGGGGGGGGGGTGGTACTAAGTGCTTTATTAAATGAGATTTAATTAGTAACTTACAAATCCTATAATTGGTAAAAATCTAAAAGCAAAATACTTCTTTTTAACCATAATGTGCTTTAAAGAGCATTGGAGCATTATTAATAATGATCTTTTCCGTTTTAAAACAGAAAATGAAACATATGACATTTCAAAATGCCACAGAATCTTCTGACTTACATCTGAGCTGTAGATAATTTTCTTATTTTGTAACGATTCTCAGAAACATGTCTTTAGCAACAACCAAAATTCTTTCCAGTTAGTTTTGTAATATGTGATGACATTTGAAGAGTTACTTCATCTTTTGGCCTGTGAGATTAAACAGAAAAGTGTACAGAACTTGAGACAAAAGATTTTGTCATTTTCTAATGGCTAAAGCCATGTTTTAAATTGTTTATATCTATCAAAGGTAATTCAATAAAGTACAATATGAAATTTAATCTTTATATGAGTTCGCATTTTGAATAGTTCTTATTTTTTATTATATTTTTATTGAATTTATTGGGGTTACACTGCTTAACAAAATTAAATAGGTTTCAGGTGCACAATTGAATAGTTAAATTATATATAATATTTATAACATATAATAACATAATACTATATAAAATACAGAACATAGTTTATATTTCACATAACACATAAAATTAAATAAAACTCCTCTTTGCAGTAAAATTCTTTCTGATAGAATTATTGGCAGGTAAATGCAATTTCCATGGAGTGTTTTAGTGTCTGAGTCTCTGAAGCTGATGTTCTCACCCAAAACAAAAATAAAAACAAAAGCAAAAAAACCTCAAAACAACCCTGTGCACTACATCCTCCTCTCTGAAAACTGATACTGAAGGTAAACCAGGGCTCAACTGGAAGATTCCATTCTTATTAGCACATCTATTTGAATTTGAATATTTTGCAACTCGAGAGATTCCGATAACACATGAGGATTTTATTATGAAACGTTGTAACTCATGTTGACAACTGAGTGAGAGGCCATGTAAAATAACATTTAATTTTTCTTGATAACCTACCTGGGTGTTATATAGTAAACTATACATTTAAAAAAACACTTTAAAAATCTGATGAATTCCTTAAGTGCTATTTTTTAACGACACTGAATACTGTGAGGAGAAATCACATTCAACCCCAATCTTTGTCTTAACATTCTATATGTATTATGTAATATATCAATACACTCTCAGGGCAAGGTTCATTGTACTACTGATAGTGAGTCCAAGTTCATACTTTGGTCTTCTTGATGATGATGATGGTGGTTATTATTTTTGCTCGACTTCTCTTTCGTGATTAGGTCATTGTATGTGTCTGATAATGTTCTTGACAAAGAGTTCATAGCTGTTATTTTCTTCTTGTTTGATTATTCTTGCATTAGCAGTTTCTTTGTAAAATCTTCTTAAGCTACTTATCTACTTCAAGAAGGTTAGTTTCGTTAAACATAGATATTAAATTCCATGAACACACATCAAGTACAGTCTGTAAAAATTCGCTGAAAAGTCCCTTTGTTCGCCCCTGCAATTTTAAAATATATTTTTAAAAACCCTAATATAAAGCATTTTCCTTTCCACAGTTTCATAAGGTCTACATTTGATTGAAGCAGCAAGTGGATGACGATAAATACACCCTACTGTACACCAAGTTCTGCTTGTTTCTACTATTTCCATTATACCAATATCCTGTAATCCCTTTTTCACCTTTTTCATTTTCTCCTAATGTGTGTCTTCCACCATATTAACTTTCCACATGCATAAATTCCTATTCTTTCCATGCCTTTGTCTTGGTACACATTTTTAAAAATATGTATTTTTATTGATTTCAGAGAGGAAGGGAGAGGGAGAGATAGAAACATCAATGATGAGAATCATTGATTGGCTGCCTCTCGCATACTCCACAGTAGGGTTTAAGCCTGAAACCTGGGCATGTGCCCTGACTGAGAATCAAACTGTGCCTTCATGGTTCATAGGTTGACGGTCAACCACTGAGCCACGCCAGCCCGGCTTTGTACACATCTTTTATGTCACTATAAAAAAAATGTGTGTATCATTTTTTTGGGGGTATGTCAAAACACAGTTCCCTTCAAAGTATAGTTGTACAGTAAAATTACTGTATTCATTATTGTCTCTTTTAATAAAACATTACATGCCATACCTTAGATTTTTTTAAAGGACAATGGTTAGTTACAACTAATTGTACCATTTTGTAGAAAAGGAACTAAGGAAAACCTGGAATCATCTCTTAAAGATTTCATAATAATACTTTAGGTTGCAATGTATTTGAGCTCGTAAGATTCTAGCTGGTGCACTCATTGAGGTCTTCTGATCTCCCCCTATAACACACTAAAAACGCACAAAGATTCACTTTAATAGACGAGGAAATATTCCTGGGGGTTAGTAACAGAACTAGGAATTAAACCTATAGCTCCTGAAGTCCAGTCCTTCATTTGTTTAAGCTCTATCGCTTTTCCTTGGCACACATAAGAATTGTGGATATAGAGTAGCTTTTTCTTTGACTTGCTGATATAAGAGATGTTATATTTAACCAGTTTTCTGACTATTGCTCCTTTGGCTTTAGCGTTTTTCCATAATCTTCATACTCCGCCTTATGAGTGTTTGTTGTGTAAAATGTGTTCGATTGGTCTAGTCTGTATTGTATAACTATCTCATACCAGATTATTGTTACAAAGAAGAACTGTAAATACAACTTGTCCCATACCAAAAAAATAAATTAAAAATCCAAAGAATAATTTTATAGCATCTTATAGTACGTATCACATATGACATGATAGCATAATATAGTGTTTACTATGGGCTGTGGAGTCAAACCTGGATTCAAAATCTGACTCTGGAATTTACTAGCTATGCCATCTTAGGCTTTGTTACTTTACTAGGGACTTGCCCTACATACAAAATGGGGCCAATACTTTTACATATAATCATCCTCAGTGCTTATTTTGAGACTTTCAAACACATAATTAGCATTTTTCCATGGTCATACATCTTAAGAACAAAGGTCTCATTAGTTGACTCTAGTCCAAGTGATAGCAACAGCTAAAATGACCGTGGTTTGTGTGCTTTGCAGCTCCTATGGAATCCAGGCAGTTACTCCATACATTTTTTTAAAAATTGATTAGAGAAAGGGAGAAACATTGATTTGTTGTTCCACTTCTTTATGCATTCATTGGTTGATTCTTGTATGTGCTCTGAACAGGGACTGAACCCCCAACCTTGGTGTAGCGGGACAACACCCTAACAACGGACAGGGCAAGACAATGTCTTTTAATTGGAATGTTTTGGAGTTTAAATTTTAGACTATTTGCTATAATTAATATAATTAAGTTTAAATCTACCACTTTGCTATTTTTACTTGTTCTATTGCTTTTTGTTCCTTCTCTTTATTCCTTGTTAAACTCTTCCCTTATGTCTTTTTTTATTCCATTCTACCATATTCCATTTACTATCAACTTATTAGAAATTCCTCTCATTTGTTTAGTAATTTCTCAAGTTTATATTTACAAATTAAAATTTACAAAGAAAAAAAATCATGAGTTTTATTTAGCTCAGCGGTTCTCAACCTGTGGGTCGCGACCCCTTTGGGGGTCGAACGACCCTTTCACAGGGGTCGCCTAAGACCATTGGAAAACACATATATAATTACATATTGTTTTTGTGATTAATCACTATGCTTTATGTTCAATTTGTAACAATGAAATTGGGGGTCACCACAACATGAGGAACTGTATTAAAGGGTTGCGCATTAGGAAGGTTGAGAACCACTGATTTAGCTTTTTTTTTTATAATCCTCACCCAAGGATATTTTTCCTTCATTTTCAGAGTGGAAGAGAGAGGTAAACCTAGAGAGAAATATCAATGTGAGAGAAACACATCGATTGGTTGCCTCCTACACATGCCCTGACCAGGGCCTGGGCCAGGGAGAAGCCTGCAACCCAGGTATGTGGCCAGAATCGAACCGGGGACCCATCAGTACACAGGCTGATGCTCTATCCACTGAGCCAAAGTGGCTAGGGCTTAGCTTTGTTATTAAAGCAAAAAATATCTCTTTTCAACAATCTGAGTTGTCTCAACTTTAGAGATTTAATTAAATTTTTAAAATTCAATGTGGGGGAAATGTCTAGTGTATTGTTAGAAAAAAATATCACTTTTCACAACATGGGAAAGAGGACTAAATCAAGAGTAGAAAATATCACAATAAAGAAAAATGAACATGATACATAGTCAATCAGAACTGGGCAGGAAATATCTAATCTAATAGTATAATACTGTATAGGTCTCTCTAACCTCCTGCAGGAGACAGTAAAAGCAACAAGGCCAACCGCCATTTACAAACCTGTTCATACACCCATGTTCACAGCCGCATTATTTATAATAGCTAAAATGTGGAAGTAACCCAAGAGTCCATCAATGAATGAATGGATAAGCAAATTATGACATATACACACAATGTGATATTATTCAGCTTTAAAAATAAAGGAAATTTTGATGCTACAACATGGATGAAACTTGGGGACATCAGGCCAAGTGTGATAAGCCAGTAACAAAGAGTGTATAATTCCACTTACTAGTACATGAGGTGCTCAGAGAAGTCAAAATCATAGAGACTGAAAGTAGAATGGTGGTTGCCAGGTGTTGATGTAAGGGGGAGTAGGGAATTATTGTATAACTAGAAACCTGATGCACAAAATTTGTGCAAGAGTAGGCCTTCCTTCCCCCTGCTGCCGGCATCAGCTTCCCTCTGGCACCCGGGACCCAGGCTTTCCTCCAGCCCTGGCTTCGTCCGGAAGGACATCAGGTCTAATTAGCATATTACCCTTTTATTATTATACATGGGCATAGACTTTTAATTTTAAAAGATGAAGAGCTATGGAGATGGATGATGGTTGCACATTATGAATGTATTTAATACCAGCAACTGTACACTAAAAAATAGTTAAGATGGGAAACTTTATCACTATTTAATTTTTTTTAGACCCCGTCCATTTAAAACATACACATTTGTTAAAATATATGCTGGCTGGCTGCTCTGTAGAGAATGCACTGCTACGTGTACCTCAACCACCACATGTTCTAAAGCAAATCTGATATGGTTTGAAACATCTTTTTTTTAAGAATGACAAAACCAGACTGGAACATGTATTCTTTATTAAATCTTACTAGTATCTTTAAGGAATAAACACACAGATGAGTAGGCTACAGTGAAGAAATCTTATTTTAATAACAGAGTTAAGAATCACTAAGATACTTCCAGGTAATATCTTCAGTGATGCTTCTTATCTTTATTCTGGGACTCCAGGAAATATTCAACCCCTACAGCTACCACAAATGCAGCAAATCCCCATTTGAATCCTTTTAACATTGCACCAACAAAGGTAACATTGTCTGCAAAGCCACCCATGTATCTCCAAGCTTCATTGCTAGAAAAAAAAAAGGGCAAAGGTTATAATCACATACATGCACATTCACTGAGTACAATACATTTAATTTTCATCTTTTTAACAGATGTAGATGCAACCTTATATAAGACCATCTAAATGGACCACAATAGGTATCTTTCTGTGACATAGGATAATTAGGTCTATATGCCCGTGTTTCACATATAAAGTAGAAAAAACACTTGATTTCATATTCACAATCATAATACTCAGAATTTTTACAAAATCCTCAAATGCAAGACTTTCTTTGGCCCTATCCATCACAGGTCAGCCATGTGGCTTTGCCTATACTAGTCATTATAGCATCGTGGACAGAGGTAGTTAGAGTTTTAATCTTTGCTCTGCCACTTACACTAGATTCACAACCTTTTAGGATGTGCAAGTTACTTAACCTTTTAGGATGTGCCTGCTTCCTCTCCTACTCAGTGAGGACTGTCCACCTTATAGTGTTGTTATAAAGAATAAACAGGGTGATGTGTGATATATTTTGGCACAGAGAGTATGTAACATTTGACCTTATTCTTACTACTAATAAATTTCTCTGTCCCAGCAGCCTGAAGTTTAGAAGACTGATTTCCTGCTCTGGCAATCATTCTTCTGAGCCCCTAAACAGAGGTGTAAACAGAAGTCTGAGACCTCTCCTGAAAACAGTCTTCTCTCACAGGCAGCGATAAGTGAGTGGGGAAAAAAATCATGTTATGAACAACAAAAACCACTTAACTAAAAATCTGACTTATTAGAAAATACAAGCTAAGCAAATACAATTTAGATAACCAAAGTCAGACAAAGACAATAGAACTACAGAGTAATATCCCTCATGAACACAGATGCAAATATTCTTTACTAATTTTTAATTTTTATTTATTTTAGATGAAATATTCTTTTTAAAAAAAATATATTTTATTGATTTTTTTTAAAGAGAGGAAGGGATTGAACCTGGGACCCTTCAGCCCACATGCTGATGCTCTATCCACTGAGCCAAACCAGTTAGGGCAGATGCAAATATTCTTAACAAAATTTTAGAAAATTGATCCAGCAATATATATAAAGGATAATATACCATGATGAAATAGAATTTATCTTAGGAATTCAAGATTGGTTTAATCTTTGAAAAACCAGTAAGAGTAAGTCATCATATTAACAGAATAAAAGATCTATGTGAGCCCTAACCGGTTTGGCTCAGTGGATAGAGCATCAGCCTGCGGACTCAAGGGTCCCAGGTTCGAGTCTGGCCAAGGGCATGTACCTTGGTTGCGGGCACATCCCCAGTAAGGAGTGTGCAGGAGGCAGCTGATCGATGTTTCTCTCTCATCGATGTTTCTAACTCTCCATCCCTCTCCCTTCCTCTCTGTAAAAAAAATCAATAAAATATATTTAAAAAAAAAAAAGAACTATGTGAGCATCTCAATAGATGCAGAACAGGCAAGAATGTCCATTCATACCACTTTTATTCAACATTATAGTAGCAGTGTTATCCAGTACAATAACGCAAAGAAAATAGAAATTAAAAGTTTATAGATTGAAAAGGAAGAAATAAAACAAGTGTACACAAAGTGATCATTTATGAAGTACAGTCT
Source organism: Myotis daubentonii (assembly GCF_963259705.1). Taxonomy (NCBI): domain Eukaryota; kingdom Metazoa; phylum Chordata; class Mammalia; order Chiroptera; family Vespertilionidae; genus Myotis; species Myotis daubentonii. The sequence continues at coordinate 9,590,781 of NC_081846.1, read as the reverse complement.
AAACAATGTAAACAAAAAATTGGAACTAAAAAGTGAATTTAGCAAGGGAGCATGATACAAAGTCAACATATAAACCCCAATTATACTTTTATATATTAGCAAAAAACTGAAAATTAAAGTTTAAAATACCATTTACAATACTATTAAAATATGAAAAAACTCAGGATAAATTTAATAAAATATGTAAAGACCTATATATAAAGCAATAAAATAATGCTGAGGAATTAAAGAGGATCTAAATTGTTCATGGACTAGAAGATTCTATAGTGTTAAGATATCTATTATCCTCAATTGAGCTATAGATTCAGTGAAATCCCAATTAAAATCTAAGAAGGCTTTTTATAGAAACTGAAACACTCAATCTAAATTTTAAATGTAATGCAAAGAACCTAAAATAGCTTTTTTTTAAATGGAGATCTTATGCTACCTGATTTGAAGACAGTGAAGTATTGTCATAGAGTGGACATATTGATCAGGATAACAGAACAGAATCCAGAAATAGACCACACAGATATTGTCAACTGATTTTTTACAAAGGCATAAGGTAAATCAATATGGGAAAGACAGTCTTAGCAAATGGTGCTGGAACAACTGGATGTCCAAATGCAAAAATACGTTCATCCTCACCTCACATGACATAAAAGTAACACTATCAAAACTTCTAAGAGAAACCATAGGAGACAATTTAGGGTGCAAAAAGCACAAACCATAATAGAAAAGTGCCAGATTGGGACTTCATCAAAATTTAAAACTCTTTGAAAGACATTATTAAAAAAATGAAAAAATAAGCCACACTCTTAGGAAAAAACATTTGTAGCTCAGCCAGAATAGCTCAGTGGTTGAGCATCAACCTATGAACCAGGAAGTCATGGTTTGATTCCTGGTCCGGTCCAGGCATATACCTGGGTTTCAGGCCTAATTCCCAGTAGTGGTGTGCAAGAGGCAGCCAATCAATGATTCTCTCTCATCACTGATGTTTCTCTCTCTCTCTCTCTCTCTCTCTCTCTCTCTCTCTCTCTCTCTCCTGATTTCATCCTCTCTGAAATCAATAAAAATACATTAAAAAAAGAAAAATATTAAAAAAATAAAACAAAATACATTTGTAAAATATATATCTGATAAAGGACTTAAATTTTAAAAACATATAGAGAACTCTCATCTATGTATATAAAAGGCTAATACGTGAAGTGTCCCCTTGGGAGTTCGACCGGGAGACCAGGAATTCAATTGCTCGCTATAACGTGCGCTGACCACCAGGGGGCGGCGTGAAACAAAGAAAGGCCTGGCTGGCAGCCGGCAGCAGGGGAAGGAAGGCCCCAGCCAGCAGCCAGAAGGCCCCGATCGGCCCTGATCACTGGCCAGGCCTAGGGACCCTACCTGTGCATGAATTTCATGCACCAGGCCTCTAGTAATTCAGTAAAAGAAGACAAACACCCTGATAAATAAATGGGCAAAATATGTGAATAGCCACTGCACCAAAGGGGGCCAGGGGGAAAGCACTAATGAAAAACAAGCACTGGAAAAGAATGTTATGATCATGTCATCATGGAACCATGGAAATGCAAATTAAAATCACAAAGAGGCACAGCATTCACTAAAATGGCTAAAATTGAAAGACCAATAATACCAGGGATTGATGAGGAGGACACTGAACAATTGAAATTCTCATACATTGCTGGTGGGGATGCAAAATGGTACAGCTACTTTGAAAAACAGTTAGGCAGTTTTCCTATGAAAATAATCATACACTAATTCTATGATCCAGAAATCCTACTCTTAGAGAAATGAAAACATCATGTTCACTCAGACTTGTGCTTGATTGGTTATAGCATCTTTACTCATAACGGAACGGTTAAAAACTGGAAACAACACAAAAGGCAATTAACTGGTGAACTGCAAACAAAATGAGGTCTGTGCACACAGTGGATATTGCTCAGCAGTCAATAAGGATATTGCTCAGCAGTCAATAAGGATATTGCTCAGCAGTCAATAAGGATATTGCTCAGCAGTCAACTAGGGATACAAGCTAACGATGCGCCTAAGTCTCCAAAGCAGCACACCAAGTGGCCAGGAAAGCCAAAACTGGAGAGACAAAAAGCAGATCAATGGCTGCCAGGAGCCAGGGGTAGGGTGACACTGAGCATGAAAGGGGCACGGAAGAACTTTTTGGGGTGACAGAAATCGTTTATATCATGACTGTGGTGGTTACATAATTGTATACATTTATCAAAACTCATGGAATTAAACACTTTAAAATGGGTGAATTTTACTGTATGTAAATGGTACTTCAATAAAACGGATTTTAAAACTTTAATGTAAAAAGCCATTTTCAATGATTTTTTAAAAAGGGAAATACATGAAAAAGAAACAGATAATGATTCTCTATGATAAATTCTATCTAAATTATTTAATGATTCTTACCGGCCCCACGGATCCCTGAGCCCCCGTGCCGCCAGCTTCTCCTGCACAGTTTCTAATGGTGTCCCTTCTATCTTCCATTTTCTATAATCTGGAAGTTCCATTTTACCATGACCATGTCCATGCTCATGTTCATGTCCATGGGCCATGTCTATAGGAAAAGATTAAAGTAAGAGAGAAATATGCACAATAACCAAGTTTACTGCTAATGTTTTAAGGTAAAACATTTAATGTTTTAAAGAGAGAACTAATAAAACAGCATGTTATTACATAACCAGTGTATGTTCACAGTTAGGAAACACACACATATAAAATAATTAAAAAGAAAAATAATCAATAATCCCATCACTCAGAGATGGTCATTTATTTTGTTTATTTCTTTCTCCATTAAAATAATGGCAGTGCCACGTACTCTAAAGGACTTTACATGTATTAACTCTGTTACTTCCAAAGCAACTATTTGAACTTAAATTACCATTATTATCTTCACTTTATAGATGAAGACAATGAGGGTGCATGAAGGTAACTTTCTGAAGGTAACAACAATAATAAATGGTACAACTGGGTTTTGAACCTTGCAGTTTGGTTTCAGAGCCCTTGTTCCTAATTTCTAAGCAATGCTGTTCTCTTTCTTCTAGTCCTTTCATTGTGCATAAATATGCATAATGAAGATGTTTTACATACTGACTTATTACTTTCTTTAGATGATCCTATTAAAATGCAGCATTATTGTGTTTAAACATATACATGATCGCATGAACTTTTTCTGTAAAGAGCCAGATAGTAAATATTTTAGACTATGTGGGTACTTATAAAGCAAGAGAAAACAACTTTCCACAAATATTTTGTTGATAACATTCAAAACATAATAATAACAGAGCATATTGTTTTGTAATACAGGCCTACTGATGAGGAAAATGGAACTTTTGGGGGGATAACATTTTGCTTCACTAGGGCTTAAAGTTTAGTGTTCCTTAATATCAAACTGACTGTACATGATTGTCTGTAAAAAACATTATTAACTGATGGCCTGTACATAAAACAGACAATGGGTTGAATTTTTTAAAATAACATGTTCTTTTAAATTGATTTTTTAAAAAGAGAGAAAGGGAGAAAGAAAGGGGGTAAAGGGGGGAGGGGGGGAGACAGAGACACACATATGCACCCCACAGGGGATGGAACCCGAAATCTGAGCATGTGACCTTATCTATTTATCTATCCATCATCTATTTGGCTCAGTGGTTGAGTGTCAACCTATGAACCAGGAAGTCATGGTTCAATTCCCGGTCAGGGCACATGCCTAGGTTGTGGGCTCGGTCCCCAGTAAGGGGTGTGCAGGAGGCAGCAGACCAATGATTCTCTCTCATCATTGATGTTTCTATCTCTCTCCCTCTCCCTTCCTCCCTGAAATTAATAAAAAAAAATTTTTTTAAAAGGACCACTTCTTAATTGATAAGTTTGTTTCCTTAAATAAAATATGCCCTCAATAGTAACATAAAGACTTCAGTTTTACTAGTATTATTTTTATACATAACATAAAAATAAACTTCAGCTCACTGCGATGTGCCTTCCACTTTCACACCCAGGGGGCAAGAATGTGACTTAGCACAGCCACTCTGAAAAACTGTTTGGCATGACCTAGAAAAGCTGAACATTTGAATACCTTATGGCCTACCAATTCTACTCCTAAGTTTATATACTCTAGATCTGCATTGCCCAATATGGTAGCCACTAGCACTGGAATGAGGTTAGTGCAACTGGGGAACTAGACTTTCTATTTAATTTTAATTAATTTAAATTTCAAAATTGGTTCTCAAGTTAATTATTGGAAAATTTAGAGTGCATTTCGAACAATTTGGGTATACAGATTTACTTTATCAACAGTAAATTTGATAAAATATAAACATAGATCAAGTGTTTATGAAAACAGCATACTACAAGTGTAAAATACATAAATCTTGAAGACAGTATGAAGAAAACAAAATATTTCATTAATAATTTTTAACACTGATTATATTAAATTAATTTTGTTTCTTTTTAATATGGTTACTGAGACATTTTAAATTACATATATGGCTTGCATTATATTTTCATTGGACAACACACTGCTCTAGAGAAACTCTTGCATGTATATAACAATAGATATAGTTTATAAGAACCTTTTTAACCACATCATTGATGCTAGTCCCAAATTATAAACAACCCAAATATCCAACAATGGATTAATTATGAAACAGAAACCTATGGAATATTACACAACAAAAAAACAACATGCAACAGTGTAAATGAATCTTACAAATACGATGAGAACGGGGTGAATCATAATACATATACTTTGATCCCATTAATATAAATTGAAGAACCCAACAATTCATTTTTTTAGGAATGCATTATAGATGGAAAATGAAACGAATGCTTGAAACAAGTGAATGCTTATCACAAGTCAGAACAGTAGTCACCCCTTGGTGGAGGACATAAAATCAGAGCTTCTAAGGCAGTGTTTTTCAACCTATTCTTAATTCTTGTACGCCAAAGGAGCTTTTTTCAACAGTTGTTTTCCTTATCACAGTCGTGCTCCCTTCCCCCAATGAAATTTCAATACCACGGATATATTATATACACGTTTATGTACTGTGGCTCTTGGGAGGGTCACACACCACAGTAGTATCTATGATTTTTTCACACACTGTTCCATCCTCCCAGAACCAATTTTCATCCGCCTGAAGGCCTATCACTTGTGCTGAGAATGAATGTTCTAAAGGTATTGGCCATGCTTTGCTTCCTAACCTGAAGGGTGGGTACACAAGTGTTTGCTTAATTATAGTCTTTAAAAAGTACTCATGTTTTTATACACCCTTCTGTTATGTATACTTCACAGTAAAAGGGAAAATTAGATAAAGTGACAAATTATGCCAAGGACTCAACAACAGGCCATTGTTTTCAGCTCAGAGCTGTTCCAACAAGAATTGCAAGGAAGTTAGTTCCACAAAGAAAACCCATGTAATCATGAAAATTTAAAAAGCTATCTACCTATGTTTGGAGTGAACCTATAATATCAAGCTCCACAAAAAAGGGCCTGGAATCCCTAAGAAGGAAATAAGAGGATAATACCATTTACAACACATGCAATTTTACGGTTTACCAAAGACGTTCAAGCATACACCCCAATTTCCTCTCATTTTTAAAATTGTGGATACTCTTAAGAACATTAGAAAATAAAAGACGAATGAATTCTTAGTGTCCCTTCCAGTCCCTACACCGATGTACATGCAATTTTAAAATAGTAAACATTTTAGAGTAAATTGCTCTAAAAATGGATGTGACTTTGTACCCTGCTTTTTTCACTTTAACATCATGTCTAAAACATTCATAGCAGAAAAATAAAAAAAATCTCACTTAAAACTATACATATTTGTGAGGCAGGCATTAAAATTATTCCTCCATAATTTTTCTTAAAAAACATATTTTTATTGATTTCAGAGAGGAATGGAGAAGGAGAGGGAGATAGAAACATCAATGATGCGAGAGAATCATTGATTGGCTGCCTCCTGCAACCCCCACACTGGGGATTGTGCCCTTGACCGGAATCGAACCTGGGACCCTCCAGTCCGCAGGCTGTCGCTCTTCCCACTGAGCTAAACTGGCTAGGGCCCTCCTTCACAAATTTTTGATTTGGGGGCTGTTCTGCCTTTATTCAACTCACAGGTAAACAAACAAAACAAAACAAAAACAAACAAACAAAAAACACGGGACGGGGTGCTGCTGGTGGCAGAGCAGGAAAAAAGCATCTGGACTGAATAACCCGTCAATCCCACTGTATCCTCGTACAACCACCCCCACCACCCTAGGACTTCACAGTTCTCCCCCGCTAGTTCTTCGATCTCCTTCCGTCTGGAGCCACACACCCGCGTCATCCTGCTTTATTTTGTCTCTCCCTTTCTAAATTCCCCAGAATAGGTATGTCATTCCTAGTTCCAGTTAAGAGATCTCCCATCAACTCTCTAATTTACCTGACAGCAATCTGACCTCTCAGGACACTCAATAGTCAACCCTCCAGCCGGAGCCGACCGGAAGCGGAAGTTGTCACCTGGAGTTCCTCCCGGCAGGAAAGCCGAGAAGCCATGTAACGTTCCGGGACGGGGTCACAGATTTACGGACCAGGTGGAGATGACGCGAAGGAGGCTGACAGTCGACATTTTTTCCCCGCACATCTGTGCATCCGTCGTCTAACGACGATCGGTGCCATTGTGGAGGACAGAAGGGCGGGACAGAGGCGACGTTTTCCTTGTTCGCAGACCGGAATCCCTTAGACGCTGCACCGAGGGGCGGGCCGCGGACCTCCGGCAGCCAATAAGTGAGGCTGTTGTTCAACGTGGACTCGGCCAGTGGGAGGGCTGCTTGTTGCGCTGCAGTTGGCAGGCGGCTGCGGGAGGCGGTGGCGGTAAGAAGCCGGAGGCAGCGGGGTGACAGGTAAGCGAGCGGCCGCGCTGTCTTTGGGGGGCGCGAGGGCTCCCGAGAAGGGGTGTTCACCTCCGGCTGCAGGAGCCCTGCGGGGACCTGACGGGGACGGTCTGGGAAGGTGGCAGCCGCGCTGTCGGTGGTTCCGGGACGTTTCGTAGCCCAGGTAGCCGCTGGGAGGTCGCGAGGAGCGGGCAGCTGAGGCGGGTGGAGGCTGAGTCCGGTGCGGCGACGTGGGGCCTAGGGCGCGGGGGCTGCGGTGGCACCTGCAGAGAGGACGGGCGGGAGCCGGGCCGAGTCGCGAGGGCCGGAGGGGGTCCCTGCACGAAGCGCGGACAGAGAAAAGGACGCGACATTGCAGGCGCCTGAGAGGAACCCGAGGGTTTGCGCTTCTTCAGGGCTGTTTGTCGGGGTGGGAGCGGGGAGCGGAGAAGACCGATATTTACTGGCGGGCAGATCCTTGAAACTCTTTCTCACCGTCTGTTATGTAACCCGTGGCTGTCATTTACCCCCACAACCAGGCTGTCCCTCCTGGCAGAGGACGTCTGGCAGCCCATTGATGTGTCGGAATAGTTGTGTGTGTTTTTCCGTTGGTTTGAGTGCTCGTCACCCCTGCAGGCGGTGGAAGCATGAAGGCTAGTCACGAAGACCTTCTCCCAAATATGGATTTGGGTTGAGAGAGTCGTTAGCTTGCAGTTTAGGAATTTATTTGTTTTGAGGGTCGAGGCTGATTACACATACTTCTTTATTTCTAATCTTCAGGAAAGTGGAGAGCCTCAAAAATCTATATGTAGCATGGGTTTCAACTTCACAGTAAAAGGGAAGTGCAAATTGGAAAATGACTAGAAATCTCATTGTTGGATATATATAGATATATATATCTCCCTAGATATTGTGGATGTTAAAGACTGAAAATAACGGGGTGGTCTGAATGGGGAGAGGGAATGCAAAAGTCATCTTTTAAGTAATTTGCTCTGTAGGTCTGAGAGACTGGTTATGGATTATTTCTTAGGTTTAAAAAGTGTGCTTTTTGAACCTCTCTGACCGAGGGAAAATGTATTTGCAGACATAAATAACTGAATTGCCATGTTTGCACAATGAAATGTACAATTAACATAGGGATTTTATTAAGTATATGTTATGGAAGGACAGACTACATTAAAAACTTGGTTTTGCCCGCCATTGTGCCTCCATGGTTGAGCCTGGACCTATGAACCTGGAGGTCAGAGGTCACTGTTTTGATTCCTGGTCAGAGCACTTGTCTGGGTTTCGGCTCCATCCCCAGTAGGGGGTGTGCAGGAGGCAGCCGATCAGTGATTCTCTCTCATCATTGATGTTTCTGTCTCTCCCTTTCCTTTCCTCTCTGAAATCAATCTAAAAAATATATATACAATATTTATTTTCTAAAAACTTGGTTTTGTAGCTCACTGGAAAACAGTTTTAAAAGAAGCATTATAAATAACCAAAATGTAAGCTGATTGCAGTGTTGCCTTTACCTTAGAAGGTAAGAACTAATGTAGTATTAGCAAGTGTACTATAACTTCCCTTTTTCTATTACTAATTTATATGACTATGTCCCAGAGCCTAACCCCAAAATTCATCACTTGGTAAGGAGAGGTGGTTCATTAGATTTTGTTAGTTCTGAAGTGGAGAACTAAGGTATTTATCAGTGCTCCAGATAAAAATTTTGACACTTGGTGTTTCATTGTATTTTTACTTTTTGCATGAATAATACTATCTCAGTTACAAAGAATATTTCTACTTCTAGTTGCAGTTCTGTAGTGTGAGTACCTGTGAACAAATCTGCTTTTATGTAGGGTGTGTGTGTGTGTGTGTGTGTGTGTGTGTGTGTGTGTGTTTCTTATTATGTAATGAGCCTACTAGTGCTGCCAGTGGCTGATTTTTAATGGCCAGTAGGTGTCATTGTAGAATACAATAAAGTTGAATATCATTAGAAGTCTACTTTTCTGACACATTTCTGTATTGGAGCTGTTTATAAGGAATTTGAAACAATGGCTGTAAAGAAGTACAGTCATTTGCTCTAAATTGCACCTTGAAAGCTTGTTTTTAAATCCAACTCTCAAGCCATCTTCACATGCAATAGATTTAGTTTGTTTTTAATACACAGTTTTGGCACCTTATAGTAGTTTATTAAGTTCTAGAATGATTAAAATTTTCAGCTTGACTGAGCTTTATAATAGAAAAACCCATGCTACATTAAAAAAAAAAAGAACAAAACAAAGCCCTAGCCAGTTTGGCTCATTGGATAGAACATCAGCCTGTGGACTGAAGGGTCCCGGGTTTGATTCCCGGTGAGGGTACATGCCCAGGTGTGGTCTCAATCCCCGGTGGGGAGCATGCAGAAGGCAGCTGATCAATGATTCTCTCTCATCATTGATGTTTCACTCTCTCCCTCTTCCTTAATCTCTGAAATAAAACAACAACAACAAAACCCACACAAAACACACAAAAACTAGACTGATAAAATATGGGCAGAAAGTCTCCAAACAAGTTATTAGGTGCACAAAATAGTATTTTGTTGTTATTCTTTTAATGCAAGAACAGAGGAATTTTTTGTTTCAGTGTCTGTGACTTCTTAGTTTCTTTTGATGTCCAAAATAGCTTCTTTTTACATTTTTGTCTTGTAAGTAGACTATATTCTTTTCTCAGGATAATGAGTTGAACATTTGTCATTGTCTAAAATGTGATGCAATGGATTTTGGAGGCAGCTGGCACAGAAAGCTCTGAAGGTTGCTTATAGCTGGTGTGAGTACAGCCTCTTACATGCAGAGCCTTCCACTGAGTTCTTGTCACTTTGTAGCTCGCCTCCTTTTGCCTGCTATTGATACAGTATTAAAAATAGAATTAGACCTAATTCAGAAAATCTCCATGAAAGTGGAGAGTTTTATATATATATATATATATATATATATATCATCAACACTAATAAAAGAGAAAAATGGTAATTGGCGTACGACGATACCCTTTTCATTGGCTAATCAGGGCTATATGCAAATTAACTGCCAACTAAGATTGGCAGTTAACTGTCAACAAGATGGCGGTTATTTTGCATATGTAGGCACAATGCAGGGAGGCGAAAGGGAAAGCAGGAAGAAGCCCCCTGCCACTGACAGTGATCGGAAACCCAGGGGGGAGCTAAGAGCTGGGGGCAGGGCAAAGGTGGCCCTGAGGCCGCCTTTGCCCTGCCCCCCAGCCATGATCGGAGAATCAGGTGCCTTTTCCGCCCTGGCCAGTGATAGCAGGAAGTAGGGGTGGAGCCAGCGATGGGAGCTGGGCACGGTAGAAGCTGGCAGTCCCAGGAGCTAGGGGTCCCTTGCCTGGGCCTAAAGCGAAGCCCACGATCGCGGGGCCGCTGCAGGTGTGGGTCCCCACTGCCCGGGCTGGACGCCTAGGCCAGAGGCGTCAGGCCTGGGCAAGGGGCCGATCCTGCGATTGGAGGGTGATGGGGGTCAACGCCTGAGGGCTCCCAGTATGTGAGAGGGGGCAGGCTGGGCTGAGGGACACCCCCCCCCACACACACACACCCAGTGCAGAATAATCTAGGAGGTTGTTTTTTTTTAAAGGCACATACATATTTATTATATCATCTCCACTTTCCTTCAGAATCTTTTTGGTAGGGGGATTGTGAAGGAAGGTAGATATACATATTTTGAAGAAAAATATTCCCCAGATATGGTTCACTGCTGGCTTCCACTTACAAATCATTGATCTAATTCAAGGCTCTCTTACTTGTGATATGAACCAGTAATCATAGTTTTTGCTTGAGAGAAAGGGCTGTCAAATCTCCCAATATTTTTATAGCTCAATACATTTTCACCATTTAATGTCATAGCTGGGGTAGACTTTCTAGCCAGGAGCTAAAGTTGCTAGAAATAAAAATTGTGCTGAATGTTTTGGTTTGGATTAGTTTTTACTTGGAACTTAGCTGCTTTCCATAAACCAAGGTAATTGCTTTCATGATTCAGGCCTGTGTTAATTTGCACAGATATTTACTTATATCTTGTTCTCTCAATGTATCTGGAAGCTATCTAATTCTAGAATCAAACTACAGTTGGAAAAAAGAATTGGAAGTTTTCTTGATTAAAGGTCTTTTTGCAATATTGCTATGATACATTTAGCTTTTGCGTAAACACTCACTCTATAATATATAGTAAAACTTGGAATTGTGAATGTGTTGATTTTGACACAGACCCTGTTTAGAAATTCCTGGTGCATCTTTATGAATTCTAGACTTTCTGTTTGGGTATCTGTTTGTCATGGAGACAGGTACTAGAAAAAGTAAATGAGTCAGCTTTAATTTTGGAGAAAGGAGTAAAAACTCAGTTATGTAATATATTAAGATGCGTGACTTTGATTAGTTATAGAATTACTGGAGGCCTGGTGCATGAAATTTGTGTACAGGTATGGTCCCTAGGCCTGGCCGACGATTGAAGTGCGTGCGTCTGGCGTGGAAGGGCAGGTCCCAGCTGACCTCTGGGCCCTGGGCAGCATCTGGGCCACCAGGCCCCAGCACACCCCCCTCTGCCTGAGTCATCAGGCCCCCGCCCAACTCTGTCAGCACCTGGGAGCCGGACGGTGGCCCTGCCCCCCACTGCTGCTGCTGGTCGCAGTCTGCAGGGTGATCGGTGGGGCATCGGGCCCTGCTTGCACCCGCCTTGGCCGGTGCCGCCCGTTCACCTGCTCCACCATCTCACCATGGTCCTGCTCGTCAGGGCCCATCGGGTCTGGCAGCGTTTCCACTGCTGCCTGCTGCCAGTGTCATGTTTCCAACGCCTGCCATGTTCTGCTCCACCCCCTGGTGGTCAGCATACCTCATAGCATGCAGTCAAACTTCCAGTTGAGGGCACAATTTGCATATTAGGCTTTTATTATATAGGATTATATAGGATAGTTCTTTCTAGGTTTGAAATATAACTGCCAGAAAATTAGTCAAAAATATGATAAATGGCACCAATTTATTGAATGACAAAGCATCGGTTACAAAAGAGTTACTTTGGTCTATTTGTAAAACACTGAACTCCATAAAAATGTTAGAATCAAATTTACCATTGAACCCACTCATGCTTCCTAAGCCCCCTTTCTGTTGTCTCCCATTCTGGACTCTCCTCTGGAAAAGGCACTTCCTTTTGCCTTCAGTCCACTCTGCACCACCAATCACTGCATGGGTTCATCCACCTGGCTGAGTTCTCTTTTAATAAGATTTCCTTGTTAAGACATTTTAAAGAAAAAGTTAAAGAAAAGCACATCTAATCTGATGAACAATAGATTAAAAAATAATTGAGATTTTTTTAAAAAAAAATTTTTTATTGCTTTTTAGAGAGAGAGGAAAGGAGAGGGATAGAGAGATAGAAACATAGATGAGAGAAAAACATCATTGATTGGCTGCCTCCTGCACTTCCCCTACTGGGGATTGAGCCTGAAACCCAGGCATGTGCCCTAACCAGGAATCGAATCATGTCCTCTTGGTTCATGGGATGATGCTCACCCACTGAGCCACACCAGCTGGGCTACTTTATTTTTTATTGAATTTATTGGGGTGCAGATTTTCTATTTTTTTCCTGTTTTAATCTTGGTAAGTTTTGTGTTTCTGGGAATTTGATTATCCAATTTGTTGGTGTACAGTTGTTCACAATATTCTCTTTATAACCCTTTCTATTTATGTAGAATCAGTAGTAATGTCCCCTCTTTTATTTCTGATTTTAGGAATTTGTGTTTTCTCTTAAAGAACCAGTTTTGGGTTTTTAAATTTTGTCTATTGTTTTCTATTCTCTATTTCATTTATCTCTGCTCTAACCCTTATTATTTTCATCCTTCTACTAGCCTTGGGTTTAGTTTATTCTTTTTCTAGTTCCTTAGGTTGTAAAGTTAGGTTGTTGATTTGAGAGCTTTCGTGTTTTTTAATGTAAGCATTTATAGCCATACATTTCCCCCTTAACACCACTTTCACAGCATCCCAGAGGTTTTGAAATACTGTGTGTTTATTATTGTTTGGCTCTAAGTATTTTCTAATTTCCCTTGTGTGTGGTTTAATTTCCACAACCTTGCGAATTTTCCCAGTTTTCCTTCTTTTGATTTCTGTCTTCATCCCGTTGTTGTCATGGAAGATACTCTGTATAATACCTATCTTCTTAAATCTGTTGAGTCTTGATTTGTAGCCTACATATTGTCTATCTTGGAAAATAGCCCATGTGCACTTCAGAGGAATGTGTATGCTGTTTTTGTCTTTTTTTCTCTTAATTTTTGGTTATATTTTTGTCACCATGGATATTTAGTCTTTTTTTTTTTATTGTGAACCAGACTTTTTGTATGAAAGATTCAGAGACAACGTTACCTTCCAGATAGGGTTCCCATTTCTTCCTGTGGCTCAAATCGGTGAAGGGGCTAATTACCTTTAATTAATCAGGGATTGAGCTGTTTTAAAGCTGTGTTAAAATTTAATAATACTCAGTTTTCCTATCATTTGCCATGTTGGATTTTCTTGCTTTGTTGTTTTGTTTTGTTTTAATTGAGAGCCTAGTTAGTATCTGTATCCTTAGAGACCCATCTCTACAGAGGTTCAAATCTGCTGCACTGCTTCAAACTGCCAGTTGCCTTGTGGTTCATAATTCCCAAGACACTAAAAGATCGCGTCTCCTTGACATGAAGTGCCACTTCCCAAAGGGGCACTAGTTACGAGTTTCTTGTATATCTTTTCGGATATATTCTTGGTCCTTTTCAAGACTTTCCCTTGCTGCTGAACATCTCATGAAGTAAAAATCTCATATAAGAGATAAAGTCAGCTGTTGTGGTTGGAGTAGAGAGATCTTGACACGTATGTAGTTTGAAAAACATTGAATTATAATGATAATGTAATTAAATTTCAAGAGATATTTATTGATGTATTTTTTGTATTTAAAATAACATTTTGTTAACATATTACAAAACGTTAATTTTCTTTTGGTGTTTTAGATTTTAAATGGTAATACAGTTTTGAATCAAAGAAATAGAACATAATGTGATAAGCTACTATATGAAAAGAATTATCAATTTGTGTGAAAAGTATAACTTTAGCAATTTGAAAATGATTTTCTCCAATCAAAAACCTTTAACGCTGAAACCGGTTTGGCTCTGTGGATAGAGCGTCGGCCTGCGGACTGAAAGGTCCCAGGTTCGATTCCGGTCAAGGGCATGTACCTGGGTTGTGGGCACATCCCCAGTAGGAGATGTGCAGGAGGCAGCTGATCGATGTTTCTCTCTCATCGATGTTTCTAACTCTCTATCTCTCTCCCTTCCTCTCTGTAAAAAATCAATAAAATATATTTTTTTAAAAACAAACAAAAAAAAACCTTTAACGTATTTTTTGTGACAAAAATTTAAGTAATAGCATTTTCTGTGTTCTTTTTTAAAATGATAAAATTTTCAGTTCTGTGAAACTCATCCAAAAATGATTTTATGGTCATTGATACTTATTATTTAAGCTTGGTTTTATACTGCATAATAAAGTTTAATTGATTGTTTGCATGTGTGTGTGTATGTTTGTGTGTATGATATCACTGTACTATTGGATTAATAGAATTATTGTATGGAAATCTTAATTTTATAGATTATTCAAGTGAGGCTCCAGCTACAGAAAATTTAAATAACCTACTCAAGGTTTTGCCGATAATGAATGAATATTTGAAACTAAAACTCAGACTTTCTAATTTTTTAAAAAATTAGGTTTGGTAATGGTACACAAGTAAATGTTAGTTACTATAGAAATTTTTGAGTCTCTAATTATTTCTTAAATTAGGTAAACTATATTATAACTGTCTTACCAAAATTGTTCTTCTTTGTATTACATTCTTGAGAATATGTCTCAATATTTTACAATTTTCTATTTTCATTTTTTTGTAGAGTTGGAAAATATTTAAGTCTCAACAAATGAATTCCACACTTGAACTCTGCTGCATTCCTGTGCCACCTCCTCCTTTAGAAAACTGATCTTAGAACAGAGGTAAAAATTAGAGAAGTTAACTTTTTAAAGGATAAAGTGAATTTCCCATACAGTTAGACATATTAGACTTTTTGGTAATCCTTGGTGGATAGCTTCTATTTATTAGGCAATTTTACCTAGGAGACTTGAAAGAATCACATCTTAATGTCTTTGAAATTTACTTTTAAAAGTGTTTTCTATTTAATAGTTCTGTCTTTTAACTTTTTTGTTGTCTAACCTTTACAGTTACTGACATCAAATTGACTTAGTATAACTGTATTATTTAACTACATCTAGATCAGTGCTGTCCAATAGAATTTCTATGATGATGTCTGTATTCTATATCTGTGCTGTCCAGTATGGAAGACACAAGCCACATTTAGCTACTAAGTACTAAATAGTGCAACTAAGGAATTGAATCTTTAAATTTTATTTTATTTTAATAGCCACTTGTAGCTAGTGGCTACTGTATTGGATAGTATAACTCTAGGTTTTTCCTTAGGGAACTTGGTATTTACAATAACAGCACATTTTACGTGCTTAAGATTCAGACTTAATTTAAATAGCTTGAAAATGTGCTGTAGCAAAACTCATTTTTCACCATTTCATATGTTGTCTTAATACTTGTGTAGCTTTGTTTATCTAATAATTTTGGTCCATCAGAAGCCCTTAAGAGCAGTTATCATAGTTAGTCTTGCTTACTGATGTGTTAACTGATTTAATATTTAAAAAAAGACAGCGTGGCTGGTGTAGCTCAATGGTTGAGCATTGACTTATGAACCAGGCGGACACAGTTCAATTCCTGGGTTTCAGGCTCTATCTCCAGTAGGCGGTGTGCAGGAGGCACCCAATCAATAATTCTCTATCTCATTGATGTTTCTATCTCTCTCTTTCTTTCCCTTCCTCTCTGAAAGCAATAAAAATATATTAAAATAAAACTTCTTTCTTTAAAAATGTTTAGTTTGAGCTCTGTTCTAAAACTAAGCCTTCTTATCTAAAATATATACTAGATGAATGTCTCCTTTAGTGAAAGGCACTTATTACTTACTTTTGGTAGTTTCTGTAAGTAGTAATGCTATCCTCAACTCAATGCTTTTTTTCTTTCAGAGATAAGAGTAACAGAAGGTAGAGGAAGATGCTGGGATCTGAACGTGGTGTTGTGGAAGAATGGTTATCAGAATTCAAGGTAAATTGGATTAGGGATAAGAATATGTCATAATGATTCCAAATGTCAGTAATTCAAGCAGTAAAAATCTCTTCCTTGGGGAAACTGAAATATTATGATATGAAGTGGTGCAAAATATGAAATAATGTTTCTGTAATTGCAACTCTCTGTAAAGGCACTGATGTGAATAATGGCTAGAAGATAATATGTAAAAATGAAAATAGTTTGTTAGAATTGATGAGGGGATATATAAATTTTAAAATATTCCATTCAAAGAGGGGAAACCTTTTTAATAAGGCATAGAAATAGGATTTTTGCCTTATGTTTTATTTCCTGTAATTTAAAAATCATTCATTGATTTGAGTGAAAACTATAATTACTAACATTATGGAAATAAGTGTTTTATAAACATAAAATGCAAGAATTAAAATCTATCTAAACTGCTTGGCCGGTATGGCTCAGGAACCAAGAGATCACTGGTTCGATTCTCGATCAGGGCACTTGCCTAGATTGCAAGCTTGATCTCCAGTAACGGGTGTGCAGGAGGAAGCCAATAGATGTTTCTATTTCTCTACTTCCCTCCCTTCCTTTCTCTCTAAACAATAAAAACATATTAAAATATATCCTTAACTACTTTTTTAGACTAGATTAGTTTAAGATGACCCATTTCAGCAAATCTTGGTTATAATATGTGATTTCTAATCACTTTTATGGTTTAACTAGTGGCCTGGTGCATGAAATTCATGCACATTAAAAGGGGATTAATGAAGCAGTGGTTCTCAACCTTCCTAATGCTGCGACTCTTTAATACAGTTCCTCATGTTGTGGTGACCCCCAACCATAAAATTATTTTCGTTGCTACTTCATAACTGTAATTTTGCTACTGTTATGAATTGTAATGTAAATATCTGATATGCAGGCTGTATTTTCATTGTTCGCGACCCACAGGTTGAGAACCACTGAATTAGAGGAAATATTTTAATATTGCTATTTGCCCTTTCTCTATAATAGAAGTGTCAGAGATGAAAGAAAATTAGTAAAATGTATATGAAAATCTTCCTCCAGTCAGAGCCTGGCGTGTGCCACAGGAACCAGAGTCAAGTCTCCACCCACCCATGTGCGCCTCGAAATCACGCAAGACCCAGACCCGGCCGGCCCCACCCCCATTGGGCTAGATCCAGATCTGGCCGGTCCCACCCTTGTCAAGCCCCGCTGGGTGGGGTCGCAGCTTCAGGTCCCCTGGCCCAGTGCCAGGTGGGGGGCATGGCCTGAGGTCCCCTGGCCCAGCACCAGGGCCTGGGGCTCACCTTGAGGTCTCCCCATGAATCCCCCCAGGCGGGGTCATGGTCTGAGGTCCCCTGTGAAGCTCTGCCAGGCGGGGGACATGGCCTCAGTTCCCCCGACTCCAGGGCGGGGTTGTGGCCTCAGGTCCCCTGGCCCAGTGCCGGGGGTGTGGCCTGAGGTCTCCTGTCAAGCCCTACTGGGCAAGGGGCGCACCTTGAGGTCCCCTGTCAAGTTCTGCTGGGCGGGGGGCTCAGCCTCAGGTCTCCTGGCCCATTGCCGGGGCAAGGGGCGTGTCCTGAGGTCCCCCGTCAAGCCCCGCCAGGTGGGAGGAGCGGCCTGAGGTTCCCCGGCATGGCACCAGGGCGGGGGCACAGCCTGAGGTCCCCCGTCAAGCCACGCCGGGTGGGAGGAGTAGCCTGAGGTCCTCTGACCTGGTGCCGGGGCGGGGGGCACAGCCTGAGGTCCCTTCAAGCCTTGCCGGGTGAGGGGCGCAGCCTGAGGTCCCCCGGCCTGGCACCAGGGCGTGGGGGAGCGGCCTGAGGTCCCCAGTCAAGCCCAACAGGGGAAGGGTCTTGGGGGGGGGGGCACAGCCTCAGGTCCCTGCTGATTGCTCGTTAAGGCTCGTTACAGGAACTCAGCCTCCGCTGTGAGCGCAGCCATCTTGTGTTATGGAAACAACAACCCCCCCCCCTGCTGTGGGCGCCACCATCTTTGTGGCGGAGTGACGGTCAATTTGCATGTTCCCTCTTTATTATATAGGATGGTTAGAATTATACAGGGTGGGGCAAAAGTTGTTTTACAGTTGTAATGAAAATAAATAATACAATCATTAATTAATAATACAAGAATAAACTGTGGCCAAAACCAGTTTGGCTCAGTGGATAGAGTGTCGGCCTGCGGACTGAAGGGTCCCAGGTTCGATTTCGGTCAAGGGCATGTACCTGGGTTGCGGGCACATCCCCAGTAGGAGATGTGCAGGAGGCGGCTGGTCGATGTTTCTCTCTCATCGATGTTTCTAACTCTCTATCTCTCTCCCTTCCTTTCTGTAAAAAATCAATAAAAAATATTTTTAAAAAAAGAAGAAGATGCATTAATTAAAAAAAAAAAAGAATAAACTGTGTTTTGAGTACTCATAACTGTACACCTTCTTTTGCCTCACCCTGTATATTATAACTACAGTGGGGCCTTGACTTACGAGTTTAATTCGTTCCGAGACCGAGCTCGTTAAGGAGCTCATTAACTCAAATTACTCTATCAACTCAATGCAGAAAATCGGCCGAGAGACAGCTGGTATCTCAAAAAACTCGTTAGTCGGGACACTCGTAAGTCAAGGCCCCACTGTATTTGTTTTTTTAACATTCATGGTTCTTATATTAATTTCTTTTCTTAATTGACTCATAAATATTTTCAAGAGGAGCTCCTTTAAAATAAAGTTTCTGACTTCCCAAATATTAAGTTCACTTTTGTTTTCCTTTAATTTTTTTTTTTTTTAGGCATTACCTGACACTCAGATCACCAATTATGCAGCAACTTTACACCGGAAAAAAACATTGGTACCAGCCCTCTACAAAGTTATTCAAGATTCAAATAATGAGGTAGGAGAATTTATAAGAAAAATAATTTCAACATAATAAAATGAAATATGTGTACTAAAGCACATATATTTAAGTTTTGTAGTTTTCCCTACTCTTTTTTTTTTTTTTTTTTAATTCTTCTTAAGAGACTGGAAAACTTTTTCTGCTATTTTTCATTCTGATAGTTGCTTTGGCTTTCCTCATGCTCTCTCTCTCCATATTTTTAAATGTTTTGATCAAATTGGTTACTGCTGAGGACAGTATATTTTGATTCTTCATCTGACCATTGTTTTTGCAGATTATTTATTTAATTTGAAACTTTCCTTTGCTTCCTTTTCTGGAATGTTTCCTTTTCTGGAAGCCAAATTTTAACCATACACGGATTGAGATTTATTTATTTTATTTTAAGTATTCTTCGCAGTTATTTTATTGACAATATAGAACTATGTATAATCACCCTAATCAGTGAACTTAGACTGGTAACATAAAATGATACTGCTAGTAAATTTAGTTTGAAAATTATCAGAGAAAGCACTTTTTAGCCTACATAGTCAAGATTAATAAACTTAGAATTAGAGTTTTCTTTTATTCAGTTTGTCATAAAAGGAAAAAAATTCAGCTATTGAATCTATTTGTTAATTTATGCAAAATACACACATTATCTCTTCATTAACACAATAGTTATGACATACAGTTTTATCACCACGGGACTCATGTATGTTTTAAAGTGAAAATGAAAGGAACACACAGGAAAGTAGCTTCTTATCTTCCCAGATACAGCCTCCACGAGTGCCTCTGCTGTGTACGGGAGTGAGTTTGAAGAAGTTCAGGTAATCATCTCCTAACCAGCAGCTTAACTTAAAGCGCATCTTCATTTTTGTCCAGTCACTAAAAGCTTGCTTCTTGACCTCTTTCTTTCCTATCTCCTAAACTTGGACTAGCTCTCAGTTAGACTTGCATCTGTTACCTTGTGTAGCAGCAGTTACAGGATTCATTTGCTTCTTTTTCTCTTGCTGTGTATTTATGAATGTTTTATAACTTCAGGTGTGGTAATGTACATATATGCATATCCTTGGTCAGGCATTTTCAAAATTCTGTTTGAATAATGAATGTGTGTATTCCCCACCCTCTGTTTTGCACTGTCTTAACATTTAAGCTTTGCTTATTAAAATTTGTTTTATGCTTTCTCTTTAGATTGTAAGCTCTTCATGGGCAGTAGTCATATATTCTATATTTGTTACTTCACAGAATCTAGTATTTTATTATGTATATATGAACACTTAATAAATATTAATTAGAAAAATAGTGAAATACAAAATGAGATTCTAAAATGCTGTCATTTTTATTGGGACTCACATTCTCTGGTTAGAGCACTGTCCCCTATACCAAATAGGTGGCGGGCTTGATTCCTGGTCAGGGCACATGCCTAGGTTTTGGGTTTGATTCCTGGTAGGGGCTCAGATGGGAGGTAACTGGTCAATTTTTTTTCTCTCTCTCTCCCTCTCCCCCTCCCCCCTTCCTCTCTCTAAATTTTAGAGCCTAAACCAAAATCATTAAAATCACATCCTTGGGTGAGGATTAAAAAAAAAAAGTATCAGTTTCCTTGATTCAGTTATATGTGGAAGCTATGACATTAAAAAAAGTTATTCAATAAACAAAAAGGAAAAAAAGTTATTCATATTATTTTATATTATAATACTTCAAACTATTAACGTGTCAGACCTTGTCATGGCTAGAAATGGAAAAATTATAACTTTAGAGATTCAAGGTTAAGGCCCAGCTGTCAGCATAATCAACCAGTTGACAGAGCAGGTCCATTCTTTTCTCCTGTCAGATCATAAGGTTCTAACTGTGTGTTCATACTTAAGAAAAACAGAACAGTAAGCTCTGTAGAATCATTAATATATAGAACATTAATCTCTACACCAACATATTGCTTTACTTTTCTCATTTCCCTCCTTCCAGATACCTTAGTCACTCTTGCGGTTCTTCTACTTCACGGAGACCTCCACCTTTCTGCACTTTAAATCCAAAACTAAAAATCTCTTACAGTCTGACTTCTTGGTACACTGTTAACTGTTCATTTTACACTTCTTTTCTCATATTCTTACCCTCCTTACTCCATATTTTCAGCTTGCTTTTTATGTCATTAAAAAAGAATAAGAAAGTAGTTGGGAGCTCTCTTATTTTCCCATTCAAATATACCAGCATCTCTACCCATACTCTCCTGCCTTTTCTGCTATTCAGTAGATGAAGTATCCTAGTGTATCAAAGGCCATCTCTTTCACATAGGCCTGGATCCCATCTTCCCTAGCCATCTCAAAGATTGCTCCTTTTAATTATCTCTTCTCTTTCCTGATGAATGGAGTATGGCAAAGAAAGAATCATATTCTATTTTTTTAAAACCTTATTTAACTAGCTTCTTTATTACCTACCCCATTTTGTTGTCTCTTTTCACAGATGAACCTTAACTGTAACTTCTTTCTATTTTACCCCTTTTCCTCACCTCACATTCTCTCTTTAACCCAAATTGGGCTTCAGTGTCCATTATTCAAGCCAGATTGTCTCAGTGTGTTCATCAGAGAGCATGTCTCTTAGTAACTATTTTATCAAACTGTTGGCTAAATTTGGGGAATGTGTCAGTTATTCTTAAGCTTTATTTTTTTTTAACCAGAAGAAAATGACTTTTAACACCTTTTGATGTGGGTGATAGTTTCATTTAGGAAAGGTCAGAGTCATGTATAATACTGAGAAACTGAGAACACAATGGCCTAATACATATACTTGGAATTAAAGATTTTTAACAGATAGCATTGGCAAGTTTTTAACAATCTTATTTTGCCATGGTATCTGATTAAAAGTTACTGGATTTCCAGCCACTCTTCCTCCGACTTTAAAAAAAAACCAGAATAATAATTTCCCTCAGTCTGTATTTCTTTGTAATGCTTAATTAAAATATAGTCTCCTACATGTAGTTTTTGCTACTGAGGAAGGAAGTTAAGATCTTTCTAAAATAAATCATAATATTGTTCCATGGACAATAACATTTAGAGAAGGTAAAAAAAAAATTAGAGAAGGTAATTTTAGGATCTTTACTAAGGAGGAAAGTAGATTTAAAAGATGTCTATGTAATAAAAGCCTAAGCGACCGTTTCGGTGCAATCACCAGAACAACCAGTTGCTATGATGCGCACTGACCACCAGGGGCAGACGCTCAACACAAGAGCTCCCCCCTGGTGGTCAGTGCGTTCCCATAGCGGGAGGGGCCACTCAACCAGAAGCCAGGCTTGCCTCTTCTGCCTCTGTGGCAGCACTAAAAAGCAGCGAGCCAAGCGGTAAGGAGTGCGCAGGTGGGTGGTAAGGAGCGAGAGATCCTGGATTGCGAGAAGGATGTCCAACTGCTGGCTTAGGCCCAACCCCAGGCGGATGTCCCCTGAGGGGTCCCGGACTGCGAGAGGGTACAGACGGGCTGAGGGATCCCCCCTCCCCCACCAAGTGCACAAATTTTGTACACCGGGCCTCTAGTGTGTGTGTGTGTGTCTATATATATATGAGTGGTGGAGGGGCAGGTCCCTCAGTCCAGATTGCGAGAGGGCACAGGCCAGGCTGAGGTACCCCACTGGTGCACTGTCAGGGCCGGGGAGGGATGTGGGAGGTTGGCCAGCCAAGGAGGGACCACAGGAGGGCTCCAGGGCATGTCCAGCCTGTCTCAATCCCAATCACCTGGACCCCAGCAGCAAGATAACTTACCGGTTGAAGAGTCTGCCCCCTGGTGGTCAGTGCATGTCATAGCAACTGGTTGACCAGTCAACTGTCTGCCCCGTGGTGGTCAGCGCATGTCATAGCGAGAGATTGAGCGACTTTAGCATATCATTAGCATATTACACTTTGATTGGTTGAACGGACAACCGGATGACCAGACACTTAGCATATTAGGCTTTTATTATATAGGATATTTAGGGAGTATTTAAAATCTTGCTCCCCAGCATATGTCATCAGTTTGGTTCAAATAAACTTATAAAAATAAAAACCTTGTGTGTGGGTGTGTGTGTGTGTAATAAATTTATAAGAGCAATAATCTTTAATTTCCCGAAAGACCTGAATATTGTTAGCATTTTTCAAAGATGCCAACAATTGACTATTTTCAAAAGTATATTTCTTATTGGTACTATGTGGAATATACTATTTGTAATTAAACAACTCTCACCTCCTACTCCATCTTTGCTGAAATATAAGGAATGTGGTATAATGGGAACATCAACCGGGTGTTGGAAGACCTGAATTCTAGGGTCTTCCTACACCACTAAATTCTGTGTCCTTGGGAAAATTGTTTGATCTAGACTTCAATATGAGAAAGTTGGACTGGTTTTTAAGATTTCGAATACAATGATAGTGATTTCACATAAAGGGCTTACTAGACTAGGATGTGTGTGTATAAATTTTTTTAGCTTTAGTTGTTCCTTAAGAGCTAAGTTTAACTCATCTAAATATGTTATGTGTACAATCAACATAGGATAAGTTGACTTTTAATTTACATTGTGAAAATAGTGGCTTTATTCTAGAATGTTTGATTAAACTAGTGTTAAATTTTAAACATTATAGTTTCCTGTCAGTGTTTGTCTTCATTTTAAAATCATAGTTTTTGTTTAGTCTGCAGTTATTCCAAAGAAAACATTCTAAGTTGGCAGTACATGCTTAGGGAAAAGGGGAAGATTTATTTAAACTGCTCATTTTCTTCAGTTTTCAAGGTCATAAAGTTCCTTGTAAGTCAGATTGTGTGATATCTTATGAAGAATTATCCAATTAAATATTGGAAAATCTATTTCTGTAGAATTTCCTCCTTTTAAAATATTTCAAATAAATATAATTAGTAGAATTTATCAGTCTCTTATTAGCTAGCATTAATTTAAAATATCAGCATTTTGGATGTCCAAATATTACATATTGCAAAATTCCTTTCTCTACTGAGTGGTATATAATTTATTTAAATCATAGTCTTAAATTAATATTTAACTTTCAACAAGATCATTTGAGATTATTTTCTTTCAGTAGAAACTTTTTTAAAATGGAGGATACTAAGGGTTGTTAAGAACAGAAAAGGAAATTTGTTAAATATAAGTTGGTACATTGGTTAAAGAACTAAATCAGTGATTCTCAACCTTCTGGCCCTTTAAATACAGTTCCTCATGTTGTGACCCAACCATAAAATTATTTTCGTTGCTACTTCATAACTGTAATGTTGCTACTGTTATGAATCGTAATGTAAATATCTGATATGCAGGATGGTCTTAGGCGACCCCTGTGAAAGGGTTGTTTGACTGCCAAAGGGGTTGCGACCCACAGGCTGAGAACTGCTAAACTAAATTAAGTAGTACAGTATATTAAAAGTTATGTTGACATTATAGGGCCACAAAGTACTACTTATAGTTAGTATATTGGTCAGTTTAGTATGTAATCTCTCTACATAGAGATTAAGATTTTGGTTGTATTGATTCAAAATATGCAAAAATTATGTTGAGAATTTAGTTTAAAAATAAGATATAAGTATACGTGCCTTTAAAAAAATCCAGTTATATCCAAAATAATGGAAATAACTAATGCACTTTATTTTCCTTTTAGCTCCTGGAACCTGTCTGCCACCAGCTGTTTGAGCTCTATCGTAGCTCTGAAGTTCGACTTAAGAGGTTCACGCTGCAGTTCTTGCCAGAATTGATGTGGGTTTATTTACGGCTTACAGTTAGCCGAGACAGACAGAGTAATGGTTGCATTGAAGCACTTCTGTTAGGAATTTATAACTTGGTAAGTTGAAAGTGATAGTTTGGGAAATTTTAAGTATTTTTTAAAGTCCTCTGAAATTATACTTAAAGAATATTTAGAAAAAAATTGAAATGTCTGTTGAAAAATTTGAGTTAATTAAATTGAGCACAAGGGAAACTAAAAAAAAAAAAAAAATCCCATTTACCATTGTAACAACAACAAAAAGATACCTAGGAATAAACTTAACCAATGAGGTAAAAAACCTGTATTAGGAAAACTATAGGACATTGAAAAAGAAATAGAGGAAGATACAAACAAATGGAAGTGTATACCATGTTCATGGATTGGAAGCATTAATATCATTAAAATGTCTATACTACCCAAAGTAATCTATAAACTCAATACAATCCCTATTAAATACCAACAGCATACTTCACATAACTAGAAAAAAATACTCCAAAAATTTATATGGAACCATAA
This sequence comes from Myotis daubentonii, assembly GCF_963259705.1. NCBI lineage: Eukaryota > Metazoa > Chordata > Mammalia > Chiroptera > Vespertilionidae > Myotis > Myotis daubentonii. Next base: position 9,565,671 of record NC_081846.1, on the reverse strand, counting down.
AAGACCCCAAATAGCTGCAGAATCTTGAGCAAGAAGAACAAAGTTGGATATCAAACTATGCTACAAAGTCATTATCAGTAAAACAACCTGGTACTGGCAGAAGAATAGGCATATAGACAATGGATTGTAACAGAGACCCCAGAAATTGACCCACACCATTATGGTCAATTAATATATGACCAAGGAGGCAAGATCATACAAAGGAGTAAAGACAGTCTCTTTAACAAATGGTGTTGGGAGAACTGGAGAGACACATGCAAAAAGATGAAACTAGACCACCAACTTACACCATACATAAGAATAAACTCAAAATGGATAAAAGAGTTAAATGTAAGGCATGAAATCATAAAAATCTTAGAAGAAAACAGGCAGTAGTGGAATTTTTGCCAATATATCTCCTAGGGCAAAGGAAACTAAGAAAATAAGCAAATGGGACTACATCAAAATAAAAAGCTTCTGCACAGCGAAAGAACTCACCATCAAAACGAAAAGGGAACCCACTATATGAGAGAGCATATTTGCCAATGATACATCTGATAAGGGGTTAATATCCAAAATATATAAAGTACTCATACAACGCAACAAAAATAATCCAATTAAAAAAATGGGCAGAAGACCTGAATAGACATTTCTCCAAAGAGGACATACAAATGACCAAGAGACATATGAAAATATGCTCAAAGTCACTAATCATCAGAGAAATGCGAATTAAAATGACAATGAGATATCACCTCACACCTGTCAGAATGGCTATAATCAAAAATTCAACAAACAAGTGTTGGCGAGGATGCGGAGAAAAGGAAACACCAGTTCACTGCACCTCACAATAAATAATATTCTGAACCAGTGCTTGCTGCTCTAAGTATTGCCCCTTCAAAAGCCATTAGGAAACATTTGCATCACTAGAACATATATCTGAAGGATGGTGTATGCAAGGCCTTTGGAACCACTTATATTTTGTTTAAAGCCAGGCCCTGCCACTTGTTGGCTGCTTTAAATTTGGGCAAGTTACTTAATATCTTGACTTCAGTTGCATCATATGTAAAACAGAAATAGAACATTGTTATAGGATTAAAAACAAGTAGAAAAATCCAGCATGGTGCCTGTGGTGTTTTAATTATTATGGTTATTAGCTGTATCATAATTGAAGATGAGTTTTTTAAATGAAAAGCTGATCTTGGTATAAAATTCTCTTGCTAATTTGCCTGACACTGTTTTTTTAAAGTAGGAAATTTGTTTCATATATCATTGTGTTTCCTCTATTGATTTGTACAGGTACTTAGTAAGTGTTTAGTGATTTAATAATTGAATTTGGTGTATTAGATTAGGTTTAACATTATGCTGTTACTTTTATTAATTTGATTAGGGTAATAAAATTTAGTAGTGGGACAAATGAAGCAAATATTTTGTATATCAGAATGCTTGACAAGTTCTTGACAATAGTTGATGCTGTGGTTTAATTTTGGCATCTCAAAAATAGTGTACTATAAAAATATTGCTCAATTCTATGCAGAAATGCAACCTCAGGCTTCTATCTTTTAATTCCCTTGATATCTGCTCTCTCTTCTCTGTGGTTCTCATTTCTTCTTACCACACTGGTTTTTCTTTATATACTTATTTCTCTTTTTTCTTTCCTTCCCTAGCACTTCTCTCTTGTTTAAGATAGCCTCGAGAAGAGTTTTATATTGCCCTCAGCTTAAACAAATTTCAGAAAACGCTTCTCCACAAATACTCACAAATGTAGATCAAAAGTATTTGGCTTAATTTAAAATTTAGGAATAAAAATTAAAATTTTATTGCCTAACTTAAATCATGTCTATTCATCTTAGTTAGCATAAACTTTCTCTCTGAGGCACAGTGGCCCAGATGTAGTGGTAACTAGTTTGACTACAAAGTAGATAAATGATCTCTCTAGGGAATTTTAAAAATATGCATATTTTATTGATTTCACAAAGGAAGGGAGAGAGAGAGAGAGAGAGACAGGAACATCGATGAGAGAGAATCACCAATCAGATGCCTCCCACATGGCCCCCCACTGGGGACTGAGCCCACAACCCAGGCCAGGAATTTAACTGCTACCTCCCAGTTCATAGGTCGTCACTCAAACACAGCCATACCAGCCTGGCTCTCTAAGGAATTTTTTTTAAAATATATTTTATTGATTTTTTACAGAGAGGAAGGGAGAGAGATAGAGAGTTAGAAACATCGATGAGACAGAAACATCGATCAGCTGCCTCCTGCACACCTCCTACTGGGGAAGTGCCCGCAACCAAGGTACATGCCCTTGACTGGAATCGAATCTGGGACCTTTCAGTCCGCAGGCCGATGCTCTATCCACTGAACCAAACCGTTACGGCAGAATTTTTAAACCCCTTTTCCTGCCAAAATTATAGGTAGGACCATTGTTCACATATAATTGGTACTATCCTATGACATAAAACTCAGAAATGAGCCCCATAGGAATGTTCTGGGTTTGTGTTTTGGTGATGGTAGTTATTTTTATAGTTGTTTCTTCCTTTCATCTTGTTTAACTACTCAGTCTCTCTCTGACCACTTTCCCAGGTCTAACAAGGTCAATCTTCTCTATGATTATGCCTGTTATGTATACTAATATGAAGTGTAAAAGAAACATAGACAGATGAGGCAGTAGAGAAAGGGAGTGATGCAGGAAGAGCATTTCACCCCTGGCTACTGTAGGCAGATTTTTATTGATACCTATAGAAGATTGGATGTAAAAATGATGGGTACATTGTCCTTTTCATTGAAAGATAAAATGCTTTTAAAATTCACAAGAATTTTCTTACAGTTCAGTAAGAATGACCTAAATATGAACTTATTTTTAATTACTTAGACTAATAATTATGTTAATATGTAGCTTATTTGAAGTCATTAGTTTATTGCTGAAGAATTTTAAGAGTTCCTTTTAGTCAAGATTCATTCTGTGTTAGAATAGTGTGTTTTTCTTATTTTAGTAAGTATGGAGCTCTTGCCTAAGGCCTTTAATTTGTTTCACTCAAACAACTAATGTTTGCCGAAACCGGTTTGGCTCAGTGGATAGAGCGTCGGCCTGCGGACTGAAGGGTCCCAGGTTCGATTCCGGTCAAGGGCATGTACCTGGGTTGCGGGCACATCCCCCAGTAGGGGGTGTGCAGGAGGCAGCTGATCGATGTTTCTCTCTCATCGATGTTTCTAGCTCTCTATCTCTCTCCCTTCCTCTCTGTAGAAAATCAATAAAATATATTTAAAAAAAAAAAAAAAAAAAAACAACTAATGTTTCTATTTAAAGATCTAATCACTTGTAATCTCCCTGCCCTGTGTATAAATTAAACATGGAAATTGATTTGTGTGCCTGCTTCCTTCATGTCTTTGCTGTCATGTTGTATTTGATTTACTTAGTATTGCACTAAAATCTCTCAAAGGATAATTCACCCACCAAAGTGTACAAATTTGCTAATTTAGCAAAGATAAATTAGGGTAGTAATTTATTTTTAATTTTTATTATTTTTATATATTTTTATTGATTTCAGACAGGAAGGGAGAGGGAAAGAGAGCGAAACATCAGTGATGAGAGAGAATCATTGATTGGCTGCCTCCTGCACAACCCCTACTGGGATCGAGCCTGCAACCTGGGCATGTGCCTTGACCAGGAATCAAACCGTGACCTCTTGGTTCATAGATGGCCACTCAACCACTAAGCCATGCCGGCTGGGCAGTTTTTTTATTTATATTACTATTTCTAAACATCTTCCTCAGTTACCAATGATATGTTTGGTAAATTAAGAAAGTAATTATTATTTCTAATAGTCCTGTGATTATTTCATTATCTTTGTTGTTGTTTTTTATCTAGGAAATTGCTGATAAAGATGGAAACAACAAAGTTCTGTCTTTTACTATCCCTTCTTTATCTAAGCCTTCAATATACCATGAGGTAAGTAAAATTGGAAAGGTAGAATTATTTAAAAGTACACTGAATAAAGATATAAAGTCAGCCTCTTACCAGAGGTAAATATTCCTAACACATCTTTATTGATTTACTTATTAAAAGTAGATGTTTGTTATCTATATATATAAAGGCTAAGTGACTTTCTGACCGGTAGTAATGATGCGCACTGACCACCAAGGGGCAGACACTCAATGCAGGAGCTGCCAAGCTGTGGTGACTTGGCAGTGGCGGTTCTCAGGTGATGCATCCTGGAACCAGAGAGGAGGGAGCCCGATTCCGGGGTGCATCACCTGAGAACTGCCCTCTCACAATCCAGGACCCCTTGGGGATGTCGGAGAGCTGGTTTCGGTCTGATCCCCGCAGGCCAGGCTGAGGGATCCCATCAGTGCATGAAAACAGGCCTCCAATTAGTGATATAAAGTTGAGCTGTTGTCAAGAGAGGCAGAAAATAATTAATGGGTAATTTTCTTCTAGTTCTTGTTTCTTTGGATTCTTCACCAGTATCATTTTTAATCTTTTTTTATGAGTTTTCAAAAATATTCTTTAAATCATTTTTATTTTTCAATTAAATTTGATATACTATATTCTTTAATTTTTTTAAGTCTTCAGTAGTAATTAGAAATCATCTATGTTTGGTTGGGTTTTATTTTTTTATTTATTTTGGGGGGGTTATTTTTTAGGAAAATGGCTACTTAGAAGAATATTACCACTGTAATGATTATATTTCCATTTAAAGAATTCTAGTTGATGCATTCCAGCTGTTCACTAACATTCCACTTCTGATTTTTGCATATATTTATTTGGTTGAACAATATGAGAACAATGCTTATTATACAGGTAGATGACTTCTGTTGAGCTGAACTCCTTCTGCCTCCTCTCTTTAAGGATATGTGTTCTGAATCAAGCTTCTGACCTCAGGTGGCTTTTAGTGCATAAAGTCGTGAGGAAAGCATTTAAAGAAGCTTTACCAGTAGTCTAAAAATTATATTCCATTTTCTTATCAACACTCAATATCCTGTTGTCTCATAGCTTTTTTTTTTTTCTTAATGATGTCCTCTGGGAATTTGTTTTGTGTTGGAAATAGAATGCCTGCTATTTAGCCCAGGACTCATTTGAGCTTAGAATATTTCTGAGTAATTTAATTTTAATTAAGTTCTGTGAATCATATTATGAAATAAAATGGAGGATAGTGAAACATTTATGAATGGATGGTTCTAACTATAGAAACATGAAATCAGTTATGTCACTATTAAAGAGACATTTGATCATAGCCTTCAATATTGTTTGTGTTTTGTAATTATAGCACTCTACACATTGCTGTCTCCATTGTAGAATGGGATTAATGAGAGTACTTCGTATGAATGCACAGTCCCCAAGACTGCTCATTTGTAGAGTACAAATTGAAATGGACATATTTGTAACCTTTAGTCTTTCAGCAACTTCTTTTATTTTTATACATTATATATGTATGTGTGCATATATGTATGTATATATGTATATAGTTTTCAAAAAGAGCCATAGAATGTGTATAATTGAAAAATGGAAAGGGTTTTGAAAGAGAAGAAATGGTGTGAAACTGCCCTTTTTCGAAACAAATATCTTTATGTGATACAGATTTTTACTTCATTTTAGAGACAGTCTCATACTTTACCTTATTTTTATAGCCCTCAACAATTGGATCCATGGCTTTGACTGAAGGGGCATTGTGTCAGCATGACCTCATCAGGGTTGTTTATAGTGATCTTCATCCTCAGAGGGAAACATTCACTGCACAAAATCGGTAATGGTAAAAACTGTGGACAGTAATAATTGTCCTGGAATAGTCTTCTTTTCTCTCTTGTTCGCCATATCTTTTTTCTTTTGCTTTACTTTACTTATATCCTTAACTTCATTTGTCAGTCCTTTTTTTGAGTTTTTAATGTCTGCAATTATATTTTGTGTATCTAAAAGTTTTTCTTGCTTTCTGAATGGTCTTTAAAATACTGATTTTGTTTAAGTGGTGTGTTTGGAGTTTTTTTGAAACATCTTTTATATTTTTGAGAATATTATAATTTGCCTTATTCAAAGTTTTCTTTTTTCTTTTTGTGTATTCTGTTTCCTTTAAATTGTACTTTTTTTCTATTTTTTATTTTGATCTCATTTTTTGTTAGTGGAATTCCTCAGATGTCTTTTCTCTCCTATATATTTAAGAGTAGGAGAATAAAATTGAGACGCTTTAACCATGTTAATAGGGCTAGTTGACCATGAACTTCACACAACTTCTCACTGGGCTGTTCAGTTGGGGAACTTTCTAAGTTCATATCTTTAAATCTTTCTTCTTAGGGTCAGGTTCCCTAGAGAAAAGTCTAGTCTGTAAATAGAGGGCTAGCTGCTAGCATTCTGGTGGCCAAGTGGGGAAGGAGAGCTTGAGGTCTTGATTTCCAGTAAGGTTTGTTTCACTTAATGTTCCTGTGTTCAGTATGGTGTCTTCCCCCTTCAACCCCCACCCTAAACCACAGTTGTGCCTGGTGGTTTCTCGGTAGGAATATCCTTTTTCTTCTTTGAGAAAAGAAATCTTAAATTTCAGAAAAGAAACCTTCAATAAACCAGGTAACATAGAGAAGGAAAGATCTGAACATTTGACTGCTTCTGAGTCAGACTTACAACTCAGTTTTTAGCTTTTCATTTTGAAATAATTCCAGACTTACAAAAAATGTTGTAAAAATGGTACAAAGAATTTCACCATCTATGGGAAGCTTTTTAGAAGTACAAATTCCCTGGGGTCCTGCCCTAGAGACTCTTGTTGGTTGAGTTGACATACAGGAATATATTTTTTCAAAAGGTCCTTAAATAACTATAATCTGCTCCAGGTTTAGGAGCCACTTTCTTAGACATTGTAAAGATTAGGAAAGCATTCTTTATCCCTTTAATAAATGTTTATTATACTATCAATGTGTTAGACACTGTGTTGGACGCTAGAGGTAGAGGTGAATATATCAGGGTCTAAAGTTATTACCAAATGGGTAAAACAGAGAAAAGATGGAGAATGATGATTCAATGGGATAAATGCTATATTAGCGCTACACAGATAAGGGAATAGTTTCCTTCAGTTGGGAGAATTAAGAACAGCTTTATGTCTAAGGTAAAAATTTGAGCTAGGACTTGAAACCTTAGCATGAGTTTTCTAAGGATGTTCTAGTAAAGAAGAGCAGTATGTATAAAAGCAAGTTGTTATGAAAGGTTATGGCATATTCATGGAGTCGTGAGAATATTGATATAGACCAGTGATGGCGAACCTATGACACGTGTGTCAGAGGTGACACGCGAACTCATTTTTTTGGTTTATTTTTCTTTGTTAAATGGCATTTAAATATATAAAATAAATATCAAAAATATAATTCTTTGTTTTACTATGGTTGCAAATATCAAAACATTTCTATATGTGACACGGCACCAGAGTTAACTTAGGGTTTTTCAAAATGCTGACACGCCAAGCTCAAAAGATTCACCATCACTGATGTAGACAGTGTATGTGGTAGGTAGTGGAGGTAGGGTAAGGTTAGAGAGGATGGTTGAGGGTGGATTTTAAAGGACCTGTGTGCCATGATGAGTTTGGATTTTATGCAGTCAGTAGGAACAGTGGGCTAATGTAGATAGGGCAGTCATCTACATTAGGAATGGATATGGGGAACATTGGTGAAGAGACTATAGTAATCTGGTTGAGAAATCATGAAAGTAATGTCAAGGCATTGTTGTTATAACCATCTAATGAAGAAATCATTTACCACGGTGTCTAATAGAAGTGATTGTTTATAATCCTTTCCACTCCTTTTTGTTTCTCGTAGGTTTGAAGTCCTGAGTTTTCTTATGTTGTGTTACAATTCTGCGATTGTATATATGCCTGCTTCATCTTATCAATCTCTTTGTCGGATGGGCTCCAGGTGAGAATAATAATTATCATTATTATTATAACCTTATTTATTTGACAAATATTTACTGAGCATATTCTTTATGGTAGGTACTATTTTAACTTATGATGTATAGCAGTAAATAAAACTCATGGAGCTTATATTCCTGTAGGAATCCTTATCTCTCAAGCATCTTGTCTTCTTGAAAATATTTCAGCATCAAAAAAGTATTTTTTATCTGAACATCAAGAAAAGCAAAGATGTCTTAATCTTAGAGTGGTTTATTGATATACCTAATCACTTTGAGAGCTTTGAATAAATAGTCCCATAGGTGAAGAAAGTCTTAAGGAATGTGAATCCTTTTCTTTATATATTTCACAAATTATTATCTCTGCTTTGTATAAGAAAATTAGTAATAGTACCAATTATATGTCTCATTTATATTTGTGTTCTTTAATCTTTACTAAATCAGAATTTCTAATAATTTGGACAGACCTGGGTTGAAATTTAAATATTTACTATAGAAAGGAAGTTTAAGTAATAAAAATCAGTTTGGAGATAGAGGACATTTAGAGTCACAGAATTTCAGCTGTAGAAGGAACCATGAGTTCATCCTGTTCAGCTGATTTTTTTCTTATTTTTTATTTATTGATTTTTATAAAAAGAGGGAGGTATCGAGGGAGGGAGGAGGTGAGGGAGAGAGAGAGAGAGAGAGAGAGAGAGAGAGAGAGAGAGAGAGAGAGAGAGAGAGAGATCTAATTATTGTTCCACTTATTTATGCATTCATTGGTTGTTTCTTGTCTGTTACCTGACCGGAGATTGAACCCACAACCTTGGTATATTGGGACGACATTCTAACCCTCTGAGATACCCAGCCATGGCTCAACTGATTTTTACTCGAGGAAACTGAGCCTCCCAAAGGGGTTAAATGCTGTATTAGTTTTCTGTTGCATCATAACAAATTACCACAAACTTAGCACTGAAAACAGCACACATTATGTTGTAGTTTCAGTGTGTCAGGAGTCTAGGCATGGCTTAGCTGGGTCCTTTGCTTAGGGTCTTACAAAGCTGCAGTTAAGATGTTGGCTGGATTTTCAGTCTTATCTGAAGCTCGGATGAGGAATTATATACTTTTGTTGGCAGAATTTAGTGCCTGTAGTTGTAGGACTGAGGGCTTCAATTTCTTGTTGACTCTGCCAAGGATCAGTCTTAGTTCTTTGCCCTGTGGGCATCTCAAATTGGCTGCCTTTAACATGACAGCTTATTTCTTCAAAGTAGAAGAGTGAAAGGAGACCTGCACTACATTCTTAAATAACACAATCATGGAAATCCCATCACCTTTGCCATGTTCTGTTGATTAAAAACAAATCACAGGTCTCACCCACACTCACAAAGAGGGAGACCAATCCAAGTTAGTTGTAAGTTTGATTTTATGAATGATCTTAAAATAAGTTTGTTATTTTCATTTACCTGTAATAACATAATTAATGACTAACAAAGTTCTTGTCTCTAACCTAGATACTGTTATCAAGAGAATACATTGTTTAAGCACTTATTGCCTATCTACAGATAAATCCTATATAAAAAAAGGCTAATATGCAAATTGTCCCCACAGGTAGGAGTTTGACCAACTGGGAGTTAGATGTGCGCTGATCACCAGGAGACCCCAGCTGGTGGTGGCATGCAGGCAGCCAGGGGAAGGGAGGCCCCAGCCAGCAGCCGGCAGCTACTAGGGACCCTACCCGTGCACAAATTTCATGCACTGGGCCTCTAGTTTGTTTATAAATGACTATTTTGGTTTTTTAAGTTAATATTTATTTATAATTTTTCATTCTATCTTAAATAATAGCAAATATTATTTTCAGTAAATTTTGCATAATAAGACTAGTAGAGGTTGGATCAATTTTTAAAAATATATTTTTTTATTGATTTCAGAGAGGAATGGAAAGGGAGAGAGAGATAGAAACATCAATGATGAGAATCATTGATCAACTGCCTCCTGTAAGGTCCCTACTGGTGATCGAACCCATAACTCAGGCATGTGCCCTGACCTGGATTGAACCATGATCTCTGGTTCATAGGTCGATGCTCAACCACTGAGCCATCTTTTAAAACTGAAAGTCTGTGATTCACAGGCCAGGAAGTGTTTTAAATGTATATAATGTAAATACTGCAGTGATCTGATACCCATCACCCATTTGAGGAATAAATGAACAAGCTTTTCTTTTTTTTTTTTTTTTTTTTTTTTTTACAAGCTTTTCTTTAATAGACTGACGTTATACAGAGTGGGGCAAAAGTAGGTTTACAGCTGTGAGTATGTGAAACAGTTTATTCTTGTACTATTATTAATTAATTATTGTATTATTTTCCATACAAGCAACTGTAAACCTACTTTTGCCCCAACCCGTATTTTTCATTTTTCTTTGTGAAATTGAATGTCATTATATTTTACCTACATATTTTATACTAATATAATGCTATTTTATACTTTAAAATCTATTATTGATCACCTAATTATATGTCTCTGCTACAAAAATATGTATATGTAAACTGAAATTTGAAAAAAATTCCTGATACTATGATGTACTAAAAATGAAAATATTTCTCTTAACTCACCATGATAGTTATTCCAATAAATTAATTCATTGAAAGAACATAGGTACGTTACAGTTTTTGATAATTATTAAGCATCATTTCCTGGAAGCATCTTCTAAGGAGATGGCAGGTAGAGGATTGTTTATGGTACTTTGATTAAAAATGGTCTCACAGACATCAGTAGTTTGAAATGTCCCTTTATTTGCTTTGAGATTTCTGTATCTCTCACTAATTCATCCTGATAAAATTTGGAATATGAGAAAGTTATGCATTTATTTTGTGAAGAAAGAGAAGGATGAATTTGAAAGACCTGGCTATCTGAGTAAAATTGTTTTTATCAATATGGTTCACTAGGATGTATGTTTTATGAGGGCACAGGTTTTATTTTTATTTATTTTTACCTGTTCACAACTGTATACCTAGGCTCAGGACAATGACTGGTAAGTAGTGACTGTGTTTAATAAATGTTTGAGCAACAAATAACTGAATAAATGAATTTATAAAAGCAAAATATTTGATTCAATGACATCAGAAATCACTCATGATAAATAATGTATTTCCTAGGGTTTGTGTGAGTGGGTTTCCACGGCAACAAGAAAAACACTGGAAAGAACTCTGTGGTCGAATAGTATTGGATCCCGAATTTATGGTGCAACTTCTCACAGGGGTTTATTATGCCATGTAAGTAGGTGGTCTTCGGAATTAGGTGAATTTTTCCTAATGTTTGGAAATTTAATATTTCTCTTTTTTTTTCTTTATCATACAACACTAAATCTTTTGTTTCATGATGGACCCATTATCTTGTTTTTCTAATATGAACTCTTCTTAGTACTTTTTTAAATTAATGTACATTTTAAACTTGAAAACAGTATAACAACTATTAAATTCAAACCACATGTAAGGTTTCAGTTTTAGGTCTACAGCATAATGATTAGGCATTTTGTATTGTAAAATGACTACCACAGTAAGTTTACTTAACATTCATTGCACATAGTTATAAACTTTCTTCTTTAGATGAGAACTTTTAAGACTTATACTCTTACTAATGTTCAAATATACAATAGGGAAAGAATAGTCTCTTCAGTAAATGGTCCTGGGAAAACTGAACAGCCATATGCAAAAGAATGAAACTGAACCACTACCTTATGCCTTACACAAATATCAACTTAAAATGGATTAAAGAGTTGAATGTGTTTCCTAAAACCATGAAACTTCTAAAAGAAACTATAGGCAGGAAGATCCTTTTACATCATCAGTATTGGCAATGAGTTTCCAGGTCTCAGCTATTATAAATAACACTGCTATGAACATAACAGAAAACTGTCTCTCCTTGTAGTTTATAACCCAGGTTTTCATGAATGCATTAAATAGGTTACTCTAAATATCAATACATGATAAAAAGTTATGTGAAGAGACATCTATAGACTATTCTAAACTTTTATATCTGAAATCTTCATTTTGTTTTTGTAACCAAAAGTGGGATTGTTTAGAGGTGGAATGATGCAAAAATTGATGTGAAAATCTTGTTTAAGAATCAAAATAGTAGGACTTGGAACAATAAAAAGGTTGTTGTTGAATATTAAAGATATTTGCTAAAGATAGTAAACTACCTGCTTCTCCTTAGGTATAATGGACAGTGGGACCTTGGCCAGGAAGTCCTTGATGACATCATTTATAGAGCTCAGCTAGAACTCTTTTCTCAACCACTATTGGTAAGTGAAAATATTTACTTTTTATTAAATATACCTGTGCCTGTCGAGGATATAAGAAATTAGTATGCCGAAACCGGTTTGGCTCAGTGGATAGAGCGTCGGCCTGCGGACTGAGGGGTCCCGGGTTCGATTCCGGTCAAGGGCATGTACCTGGGTTGCGGGCACATCCCCAGTAGGAGATGTGCAGGAGGCAGCTGATCGATGTTTCTCTCTCATCGATGTTTCTGACTCTCTATCTCTCTCCCTTCCTCTCTGTAAAAAATCAATAAAATATATTTAAAAAAAAAAAAAGAAATTAGTATGCAAAATCTGAGGCAATCCAAATTATTGAGGAAAAGGGTTTATTCCATAATAGCAGTTGGTTAACTGTTGGAAAGAAAACAAAATTGGTTTAGACCTTCTCCTCCTACCATGTATCAAAATACAATTCAAATAAAGTTTAAAGAATTGAAGCCCTTAAGAAAAGAGAGGGGGATAGGTTATAAATACTCAAATTTCTGCCCTAACCGGTTTGGCTCAGTGGATAGATCGTCGGCCTGGGGACTGACGGGTCCTAGGTTTGATTTCGGTCAAGGGCATGTACCTTGGTTGCGGGCACATCCCCAGAAGTGGGTGTGCAAGAGGCAGCTGATTGATGTTTCTAACTCTATCCTTCTCCCTTACTCTCTGTAAAAAATCAATAAAATATTTTTTTAAATGGTATTAAAAAAATAAGAAAATACTCAAATTTCTGCAGGAAAGACTTTCGAAACTTAAATGATATGACAAGTCACTAAAAAATGGTTGATGATTTTTTTGACCACCTAAACATCTAAATTCTAAACCATCAGTGTCTTCCTGCTGGTGTGGCTTAGTGGTTGAGCGTCAACCCATGAACCAGGAGGTCCTGGTTTGATTCCTGGTCAGGTCTCGATCCCCAGTAGTGCAGGAGACAGCCAATCAATGATTTTCTCTCATCATTGATGTTTCTATCTCTTCCTCTCCCTTCTTCTTTCTGAAAAACGTATTTTAAAAAACAAAATTGCTAAACCATTGGTATCTTAAAAACAAAATTAATATACTTTGCACAAAGTGAAAAAGAAGTATTTTCAACAAGCATGACAAGAAAGCCAATTAATATTTTGTCTTTATGAAAAGATTTTATACTTTGCCACAAAATAAATATATCTCCAAAAGGTAAATGATTAACCAAAAAACAAATGTAAACATTCACCCTGGCTGGGTGGCTCAGTTGGTTGGAGCATCGTCTCGTACACCAAAAGGTTTGAGGTTTGATTCCCAGTCAGGGCGAATATGAGAGGCAATCAATCGATGTCTCTCTCTCTCTCTCTCTCTCTCTCTCTATTTCTCCCCTCTTCTTCTCTCCTCCTCTCACCTTCCCTCTCCCTCTCCTCTTTCTCTCTCTAAAATCAATAAAAAATCATATCCTCGGGTGAGGATTTAAAAATAATAATAATAAAAACAAATGTAAACATCCAATAGTGGGCTATGGAAGGCATTTTTTATGTTACCAGTAGAAGTAGGACACAGCTCTAACCACCCCTCAGCAGAGGGTGTATTCGTTTTACTATTCCATGCCTAGCAATGTATCCCAGAAAACTACTTTAATTTTTTTTTAATCATGTGTTGTAAGCACAGCATTAATGTTATTTTTAATTTCAAAGGAATGAAAACAGTTTAAATGTTCCACAGCAGAGAATGATTATTATACGATATTTGCTTGGTAAAATTATGTATTTGGAAATTTATATTAAAGAAAGATGCTAGCTTATGTTAAGTGGTAAAACAGTATACAACTGGTTTTTTTTTAATCTAGATAGGACAGATGAAACAAACAAAATGCTGCCCTAGCCAGTTTGGCTCAGTGGATAGAGTGAAGGCCTACGGACTGAAGGGTCCCAGGTTCAATTCTGGTCAAGGGCATGTACCTTGGTTGCAGGCTCAATCCCTGGCACGTGAAGGAGGCAACCAATCCACGTGTCTCTCTCACATTGATGTTTCTTTCTTTCTCTCCTCTCCCACTCTCTCTAAAAATCAATGGAAAAATATCCTTGGATGAGGGTGTAAAAAAAAAAAAAAAAGAAAGAAACGTACAAAATGCTAATAGTTGTCTAGGTGATTTGACTGTGGATTTTTATTTCTTTGCAATTTTTTGTTTTCTAAACTTTTTACAGTATTTTTATAATGGTATTTTAAAAATTATTTATGTACTTTTACTTACAGTGTTTTAAAATATATTTTATTGATTTTTTTACAGAGAGGAAGGGAGAGAGATAGAGAGTTAGAAACATCGATCGGCTGCCTCCTGCACGCTCCCGACTGGGGATGTGCCCACAACCAAGGTACATGCCCTTGACCAGAATCGAACCTGGGACCCTTCAGTCCACAGGCCGATGAGCCAAACCGGTTAGGGCTACTTACAGTGTTTTAAAAGTACAATTTTTAAAGCCATTTTTTTGTCTTTTTTTGTACTTTAAATTCCCATTTTTTTCTAATGTCATCACCCCTGATTTTACTCTAACATTTACATTAAAATGAATGAATAACAAGATTTTTAAAAATTATATTACAGTAATAATACTTTGCATTTGAGAGACTCTTTAAATTCATGCTTTTATCTTTGTAACAATTTTAAAAATTAAGTAGAGGGGCACTTTCAAGGCAATATAGTTAAAGAGATTAGTAATCTCTAGTCCTGGAATAGTTCTTTATTATTGGGGATCTCTGAGGGGCCCAATAAATAACACTCCTTTTCTGTATTCAAATCTAGAGCAGATGATAAGTAGATACAATAGTTGGCAAATAGAAAAATAAGGCATTATCTTTAGCACTGATAAAGGCTAAACTGAAAGTCTTAACTCCCCACCCCTCAATAGACCTTGAAGCAGGCCCCCGACTCCTTCTGCAGAGAATGTTTGGGTCGGTAGAGAAGGCACACTTATCTAGGTTGCTACACTCCACTTGTCCTTGTCCAAGTGGAGAGGGAAGGAGAATGACAATCCTCTATCTCAAGATCTTTGCCAGATGAGCACTACCCCATTAAGGAACATAAACCCACCTGGCGCCTGTGACAGTGTTTGAGTGTCAAGCTATGAACCAAGAGGTCGCTGGTTCGATTCCCTGTCGGTCAGGACACATGCCTGGCTTGCCAGCTCCATCCCTGGTAGGGGGCCTGCAGGAAGCAGCCAATTGATGATGTTACTTTTTCATGGATGTTTCTGTCTGTCCCTCTCCCTTCTTCTCTCTCTCTAAAAATTAATGAAAACAGACCAATAAAAAAAAGTCAATAAAAAGAAGTCAGTGAGGCAGTTGCTGGAGAAGAATCCTGGCTCTCTAAAAGAAACATGAATCAAACAACAGCAATTACTCTTGAGCCAGATATTTTACTCTCCTCTACGGAGGGCAGAAAGTGTTGGGACAAAATATCAGACATGTTGGGAAAAATTTCTTATGAAACAATGGACTGGAGAAAAGGCTAATTATTTTAACCAGAGATTAAATTTTGCATGTTATTTATTACCTGAAAAATCAGAAACTCTAATTTTTCTTACGTCAGGGTTCAAATGTTAAACAATTTTTCCTTCTATGGAATGTATTTCTTCTTTGAAAGTCAATACTTCAAGAAATGGTAAGGTGACTGACATTAAAAAAAAATAAACTCTCATTTTAAAAACATGCCTAGAACAATACAGAACAATAGAAATACAAATAATTCTGACACATTCTACTTTTATATTTTATAGTACGCATTTTAAATACATATTCAGAAATTATGGAAATGAGTAAGTATAGAATAAGTATAAATTGTATATAGGGTGTAAATATGTCTAGACTTACATTATCATTTTAGGTTGCTAATGCCATGAAAAATTCATTACCATTTGATGCTCCTGATTCTTCACAAGAAGGCCAGAAAGTACTTAAAGTGGAAGTCACTCCGACAGTACCGAGGATTTCTCGGACTGCAATTACAACAGCTTCCATCCGTCGCCATAGATGGAGGAGGGAAGGTGAGGACAAAATCCCTATAGCTCACTCATGGATTCAGTTAAATTTATCACTGTTTTTATAGACTATATTAGCACATGATATTACAGTACTCTATAATTAAAGTAAAATGGTTCAATTTCTAAAAGCACTAAAATGGTTTACATAACTTAAATGTATTTTAATATTTTTTAATAAAATAGATGTTATTTAGAATTCCTTATGAATGTTGAAACAGAAAATAAGATCAAGTTAATTTTTATCTTTTTTGAACTAGTAATAACAATAGGAAAGAAGTTTCTTTAAGCTTATCAAATTGGGGGAAAAAGGTGCATGTATGAGCATTGTGGGAGAAAATTATAACTGGCCAAACTAATGGTGTAATACAAGCTATCCATAAAAGGAATGATTATTGTTTTTTTTTAGATTTTTATCTGCTTTTCCTTTTTTAGTAAGTGCTGAATCCAGCAGTATTTCATAGTCATATGGTATTTGAATAGTCAAGCTGTCTTGGCTAAGAGAAATTAACTGCCATTTTAATGATTCCTATTTTTCTATCCTATTCATTTGCAAACCTCACATTGTTCATCTGCTGCCTTATGTGTGTGTATGCTGTGCACACACATGTAACTATATAAATAGTGTTTGTGTTTATATCATATCCATATATACATTCTCTTATCTGCCTGGGTCAAAATGCTCAGAAAGAATAGAGGAGCACAAAAAGCACTAAAATGTTATATGTTGAATCCCAGATGGCTTTGACTTCTCAAACGAGGCTGACTCGAGTATTCCTGGCTCCCCGATCCAACACGGCTCCACTGACCTAGGGATCAAACGTGTGCAAGAGGGGGAGGTGCTGGTGCGCAGGACCCCTGAGCACGGCTCACCGGAGCCCAACTCAGCAGCAGCCACAACAGAGGGTAGGACAGAGATGAGGAGACAGAAGTCAGTGAGGCAGTTGCTGGAGAAGGATCCTGGCTCTCTAACCCCAAGCAGAACATTTTCCATTCTAGTGTGTGTTTCCACGTATTAGCGTATTAGCTCCTCCTTGCAAAGCACAAACCCCCATATGCCCAGTTTCAGGTCAAGTACAATCTTTAGTTACCATTTGTGCTGGCCTGGAGTCTGCATCCCTGTGTAATCAAAGAACAGCTTGGCATGGCTACTAACAAAGCAGAGGCCTGTCTCCAAAAGGTCTGCAAATGCTTAGAATTTTTCATTACTGAGCATGTTTATTCTAACATTAGGAGAGGGAAAATGCACACAGTGGACATGAGCCTTATTAGTCAATGTGAGTTTATTTAATTCATATAATAATTTATTCTTTAAAAAATATGTGCAGAGAATTTTAAAACTTTAATACATTATCTTTAAGAAATTGGACTAAAGTGGAGCCGGCAATTTAATCTGTAATCCCAGGGTAGTCAATAATAAGAATTTCTTACCTCTTTAACAGAGTAAACTGGTATTGATTGGCTTTTTATAATCTTTGGGTCAAGTTGCCTGGGTCTAACCAGTGAACTATTAACATCTTTTCTCTATAAATGTACTACCCTGGTGCACACTACATTTTATCATTTATTATAAATAATGATTATCTTATGTACCTCCCAAACAGAATTGAAATGTATTACTTAGAAGCCAGGTATCCTGTAGATCTTGTTTCTACAATGTAGGTATCTCAAAATGAGAATCATCCCCCCTCTTCCAAAAATCCCCATTGCCCTGGTACCACCACCACCACCACCACCTGGAAAAGAACACTTTTCCCTGATTAGGAAAGTGTTTATTTGCTGCTTTCCATGTGATGCCATAGGAGTTGGCTTTGTGAAAAAGGGAACTTGTAGCCTAACTTTTTTTTTTTATTATTTAATGAATTGCTACTGTGGAGCCTTTACATTAATTTATGAAACATAGCAAGTAGTTTTAGACTAGGGAACATATTTTTACTTATTTTAAAGATCAAACATACACGAAGCAGTTACTTCCACCTTAAGGAAGTTTCTTGCTCTTTGGTACATTAAAAATTTGAGCATGCTCAGTAAGAATTTAAATCTACTCTCTGTCCATTTGCTCAGATTAACCTTACTTCCTTGACCAGTGTTGCATGTGCATGATCTAGGGACCCAAAGACTTGGTGCTGTTTTACAGAGATCCTGTGAGAAACGCAACCTTCCCTTTTCATTTTTTCTGTATCTTTTATCCCTGGGAGTCAGTTTTATCTTGTATAAAGGCATAAAAATAAATATGTGAATAGATGTTGAATCCAAAGTTGATATAAATGGAACAACATTATATTTCTTAACATTCCTTTTGTAATTGAATTTATTGGGTGACATTGGTTAATAAAATTATATAGATTTCAGGTGTTTTTTAACATTCTAGATGACTAAATGAGCCACTTGATGTGTATCTCCTACCATTGTTAGAGTGTTTGTGCTAAATGTAGTTGTACTATGTTAACACTTGATATTCTAGAAAGTGTGGGATAAGGTTGAAACATTTTTTCCAATTGATCAAAGTCAGACACTTTGAAAAAGGAACCAAAATAGTAGTATCACTAGTAGAAAATTTCAGTTTGTGAGGGTAGAGTATAGCCATTCTCATTGAGTCTAAAATTTCAGTGTGTTTGAAATTTCTCAAAAATTATTTTATCTTTTGCCCTGACTGGTTTGGCTCAGTGGATAGAGCGTCGGCCTGAGGACTGAGAGGTCCCAGGTCTTTTAATCTAGATTAAATTATAGTTTTAAATCAGTATTAGTAGAAACTAAATTTATAAGGAAAGGCAGGCATAATGGAAAAGTTTGTTAAAAATCCTTTTTGGTTAAAAAATTATTTTTGTTTCTTCTTTGGATCATTAATAGTATTGTTATCACTCAGGGAGAATATTAGAAAGGAAAATGTTCTAAGGTACAGTTACTTTATATATGTGTGTATGAAAGTTTATTTAGAAAGTCACAGAGGTGGAAGAAATGAGCAGTAGAAGAAATGGGCTCAGGAAATAAGTTAGAGAGGTGAAGGAAAAGGCCCTTGGAGCTTAGGAGAGAGGTGGGTGAAGGTGACGGGACTGGGGGCAAAGAGGAGGGGAATGGTGAGGTGCAGGCGAGCCCAGGAGAGGGAGAGCACCACACAGTTACCTTTTGTTCCTTGAGATTGTTTTAAACTAAAGGAAGGAAATTACCAAAATCTGCCCTTGACTGGAATCAAACCTGGGACCCTTGAGTCTGCAGGCTGACGCTCTATCCGCTGAGCCAAACCGGTTAGGGCACCAAAACCTATGTAAAGTTCTGGTAATTCTGAAGTCTACTGGAGCTTTTGGATAAACGTAGATAATTGACCTTAAAAAAAAAAAAAAAGAAAACATTTTTTTGTATGTGGTTTTAAATAGTTTTACAATTAAAACTGTATTTTTTGTATGTTGAAATCGAGACTATGAGCCCATTACCTACCTTTATTCTGATGGTCAAGTAATGTTTTATTTGTGATTTTTTAAAGCTTAATTTAAAATTATTACTAAATTGAGGATGCCTGTGATTAAAATATAGTCAGTGTTCCACTATACTGAAACAGCATTTGTAGTATATAAAACATCAATAGGTTCTCTTGCATGGTGGCTTTTATGTTATCATCATCTCTTTATGGCCATATTGCTTGGGCATCAGATCTGCATGTGGCAGGATTCAGAAGCTAGCACTAAGTCTCTCAGTCTCCTTTCCTAATTTCATATATATATATATATATATATATATATATGTGTGTGTGTGTGTGTGTGTGTGTGTATATATATATCTAATAATACATTTCTGTTCTCTCCTGGTTTTATATTACTGATATCAATTCTGAACCAGTAACCCTTCTTGGGCATTTTGGAGTTGTTTATACTAACTGAAGGAAATTGCTAAGATGATATCACGTGCATATAATTTAAAGTTTTTATTTGAGATACATTGTATCCTATTCTTTTTGAACAAGGGGTTGAGAGAAGTGGTGTCAGCTGCATTTTCATATGGCTTTGCATGATGTTTAAAGATTATTAAACTGCTGGATAAAAATGACAAGGTGCTTTTTGCTTTAAGGATAGCTTATTTCATTCTTCTTTTGAAGGAAGGAAATAACTAATCCCTATGAGAAAATATAACTAAGAAAATATTTTTATTTTTTCAGGTACTATGTTAAATAAAGATTGTGTTTAAATATTTCATATATAGTTTACTTAGGTAACCCTATCACAAGGTAATATTTGTCTAGATTTCCTTCCTAACATTTTACCTTAACTATAATATTGCTATCTGCATGTAGATTCAGGTTAAAGTTCTCGAAGTCTGGTAAGCATACTTAATGATGTAGCAAACCACTATCAGTTTTTGAAAGAAGCAAGTGTATTATTTTCTAAGAGAATGTTTTTCATACTTTCAGTAAGACAATTGGGCTTTCCGGAAACCCCAAGCTAAATATATATGTTTCTTCCCTTCTTACAAAATCCAAAGAAAAGGATTCTTTTGTTAACTGCAGTTTCTGCATGAAACATAATCGGGCATTATAGCATGTTGGGATTACGACCATAATACTTCTCAAACTAAAAATCTTAAATTTTACAGAAATACATAATACATGAAGTAAAAATCCTTTTTAAATATTCCTGCTGGTTCCCTAGCTTGCCCTCCGATAATCAAGTATTTTCTTCACATTAATTGATCAAGAAAATATGGAAACCAGTGATTAAATATGTCCATAAGACAAAAGACAATAAGGAATACAATTGGAGCAATGTAAAGTTTTTTTTAGAATTAGAAAATTTACTACTTCCATCATAAAGGTTTTAAAGCCATTTAGCAGCAGTGAACTGTTGAAGAAATATACATTTTTATTTTTAAAAAGGGTTTGGCTTTTTATAGATAAATTTTTTTTGCATTATTCTGGTTGACTGAAATTAGAAAGGGGTCTATTTTATGGTGGGTTAAGGAAGATAGGAAAAATTGTGTTTATTTAAATAGATATGATCACCTC
Source organism: Myotis daubentonii (assembly GCF_963259705.1). NCBI lineage: Eukaryota > Metazoa > Chordata > Mammalia > Chiroptera > Vespertilionidae > Myotis > Myotis daubentonii. Next base: position 9,544,537 of record NC_081846.1, on the reverse strand, counting down.
AAATTGATAAGGATGTATTACAGTGATTTATGATGACAAAATGTTGTATTTTACCTAAAATTGTTTTATAATCCTAAATTCTGATAGTATACTATCAGAATTTGTGGGTAATTTTACAAAAGTTGGACTATTAAAGCTAAATAAACAGAATGAATAAAGTTAGAATTCTGTGTAGATTAAGGTTTCTTCCCGTAAATTATTTAGGGGCAGTGTTGATAACAAAGCCATTGCTAACCTATATCAAACATTACCCAAGAGATCAAGTCAGTCGAGTTATTATTCACAGTTACTTCGTATTTAATTTGGCTATTGCTGAGTCTTTCTGATTTGTTTCTTAGGTGCTGAGGGAGTAAATGGAGAAGAGGAGTCGGTAAACCTAAATGATGCAGATGAAGGATTTTCATCAGGGGCTTCCCTCAGCAATCAGCCAATTGGGACCAAACCATCCTCCTCTTCTCAGAGGGGAAGCTTAAGGAAAGTAGCAACTGGGCGTTCAGTCAAGGAAAAAGAAGCAGCGTCTCCCATCAAATCCAGTGAAAGCCCTCGAGATTCAGTAGTTCGCAGGCAGTATGTACAGCAACCTACTGATCTTAGTCTAGATTCAATTGAGCTGACACCGATGAAGAAACACCTGAGTCTGCCTGCTGGCCAGGTGGTGCCAAAAACCAATAGTTTAAGTCTAATCCGGACAGCCAGTGCTTCCTCAAGTAAATCATTTGACTATGTAAATGGCAGTCAAGCAGGTACCAGCTTTGGGGTTGGTACTGAGGGAGTTACTAATTTAGCAACTAGTAATGCTAATCGATACTCGACTATCAGCCTACAGGAAGACCGGCTAGGTCAAGCTGGAGAAGGTAAAGAGCTCCTCAGCCCAGGCGCCCCCTTAACCAAGCAGTCTCGATCCCCAAGTTTCAATATGCAGCTAATATCCCAGGTGTAGTTTTAACATCCTCTCTCATCTTTCATTTCATTGTGAAGAAGAAACTTCATCCCACATTGTGAAAATATTGGTCATGGTAATCAGAGTTGATTTAGTTTAGGTATGTTCATACTGTATTTTGTATGGAAACAGCAATAATGTTTTCTTTCTCCTCCTTCCTATATCTTCTCTTCACCTATTCCTTGTGAATGTGTTTGTGAAGCAGTATAAAATATTTGCATTTTCCATGCCTTCCTTTCTCCTTGGGTGATGTGCAATCCGTCGTAGGCTGATCGGTCCCATTTCAACACTGTGAGACTGAGGATATGTTAGAGGAAATGGTGTATATGATCCCTATGAGATGATTCTTTGGCTTTCTTTTAAAAACACACACAAAAAAACGGGTTTGTTCTCATAATCTATAAACTATGAATACTGGGTCATATTTTTTTTTCTCTCAACCAGGAGTGCCTCAGAGATTCTGCTATGACTTTGGACTTCTCTGAGTCTGTGCAATCATTTTCTTGAGAAGCATGGGGAAAGGTGGTAGACTCTGCACTTTTATATTAAAATGAGTGTCTCTTTTTCTCCCATCTCCTTTATCTCGAGGATATGAATGTTTAGTTACCGAGGCATTTGAATCAAGTGTGGCCACCTCCACTAGAGGGCAGTTGATTGTGTAATAATTGATAATGCACTTTCTCAATGGCTTATAGTCATTATTAACATGTCTTCCCTCCTCCCCACAAGGACATAAGGTTATTTCTGTCCTTAAAGTTAGAACAACTAACAAATCAGAGAATCCAAGGGGCATGTTCTTTTTCCCAGGAATGACTGACACTTTGGTGCTGGGGTTTTGTGGAGGGAGGGGTGGTCTTTGTTTAGCTTATGTGGGATTGTGTGTGTGAGGGGAAGTTTTGATTGGTTTTCTTTCTTTGTGAGTTTATGACTGAAGTAGAACAAGTACGTCTTCAGGTAAAGAGAGGGATTTCTCAAGTACTTTCTGTGATGTCAGACTATTGGAGAAACCCTTTCAGCTGCTTTCTAGATGTACCTAAATTCAGTCAGATGTTTTGGATTAAGAAACCTGAAGTCCTGATATATACTCCAAGGAAATACATCAGGGACAGATAATTGGCTGAAAACACTGACACTTCAATGTGACACATTTTTATAGAACATTTCTACAAGGGGGTACTGACTTGATTTCTCCTACAAGGACCACACTGCCTTTGTGTTTGATGTGATGCAATTTGTGTACCTTCTAATCATATAGCTGCAAAAGTTTCTCATTTTTATAAAACTTTGAAATCATGCCAGTAAGCTAAATGTTGAATGTATGTAAAGTAGCATTTGGTAACTATGCTACAAAAATGCATTACTGGTTTAAAAAAAAAAATCTGATTTTGGTTGGTTAAAATTTCATTATGACCTCTTCTGGGTTTCAGGCTCTAATGCTTGATTAAATAGAAGAGAATATGTTGGTTTTTGAAAATCAGTATATTGTGACTTGAACTGCTATGTGTTATTCTTCCACAGAATACATCAGAACTATTAGTGCTTTGTATATTTAGACATTTTATTTTATTTTTGTGAAAGAAAAATATACTGAATTTATAGAAAGCAAGTATTCTCATAATTAACGAAGTTTAAAATTTACCTCTACCAATTAAAACTATAATAGATTTTGATAAATAAAATAACTGGAAAAATGCCTCTTATTCTTTTCATACCTATAATTCTCCCCCCTCCTTTTTTTTTAATTGTAAGAGGTTTTTTGTTTGTTTTGTTTGTTCTTAAATGGATTTTCTGTTATAATCTTTATAAAGCAATTAGATGCTTGTTTGAATTTGGTGGTCTGTAACATTTTTCATCTCATATTAAAATGGAAAACTAGAACCTGAACTAGTATCTACGAAATTGCCAAAGTCTAGGATAAAGCTAAAAGTTGATAGAGATTTATTGATTTGTATGTGTGTGTGTACGTATGTGTATATATATGGTGTGTATATGTATATATTACAAAGACTTATTTTAGGTATCCCTTACTTCTAATTTAACTAAGAGATATCAGATAAATGAATTAAAAATTAGCCAAAATAAATGAAGTGTAAAGATTTGTAACATAGTAAGGAAAGCAAAGTTTAGGTATAAAAGGAAAAGAGCATTATACTTAACCAGGGCGAGAGATCTTAGCTATGGCTGGAGGTCATTTACTTTTATGGCAGAAATACCCAGTTGACTTAGGAGGCTGTTTTTAATTCAACAAATTGTACATTTATTGGCATCTAACTCTAGTATGATTTTAGTTAAAGCACACAAAAAAAACAGATAATATCAAATTACAGCAAAACTCTAACAAATATTATAAGATCTCCCTTTGGTTTGTTAGAAATCTTATACCTGAAAACTTGGTTTTGAAAACTGTCAACTTAGAGGATTTCATTTATGTGTATGTCTACATATATATTTTGTATGTATACATAACCCATTAATGTTGCATAAACCATAACATTTATGTTTCATTCTTTTAAGTGATGTGATTTGGCCCTAATGAAAAAAAAAAACCACCACATTTTATTTAGTTCAAACTTTGCATTCAGGATTTATGTCCTGTGCAAGGTATAGTTTAAATGGAATGAGTTAGTTTAACAAACCATAAGTCAAATTTTTTAAGAGATTTTTTATATTCATCTACATTATTTATTGGATTTAATTAAAAATATGTCTCAGATGTACAATAGTTGTTAAAATATATGCCAGCAATATCCTTTAACATCCTTTTATTTTATACTTCCTAATGTTCATTTAAAAGGGAAAGTCCTTTTATCTTTGGAACAGCTAGTTAGGGAGAAAATACTTGTTTTCTATAATAAAACAATTTGATGCCATCTATACCAGGCTGGATTAAGAAAACTCTGAAGGATTGCAGAACTCTTCTCTATGGCAGTAATTAAAGTCATGTTCATAGAAAGCAAACTAAAATGAAAAGTGAAAAGCTAACTCAAAAGTAAGATATTTTTAAAATATATTTTTATTGATTTCAGAGAAGCAGGGAGAGGGAGAGAGAGATAGAAACATCAATGATGAGAGAGAATCATTGATTGACTGCCTCCTGCACGCCGCCTCCCCACCCCCCGGGGATCAAGCCCACAATCCGGGCATGTGCCCTTGACTGGAATCGAACCTGGGACCCTTCAGTCTGCAGGCTGATGCTCTATCCACGGAGCCAAACCAGCTAGGGCCAGAAGTAAGATTTTTTTTTTTTAATTTATTTTATTGATTTTTTACAGAGAGGAAGGGAGAGAGATAGAGAGTCAGAAACATCGATGAGAGAGAAACATCGATCAGCTGCCTCCTGCACATCCCCCACTGGGAATATGCCCGCAACCCAGGTACATGCCCTTGACCGGAATCGAACCCGGGACCTCTCAGTCCGCAGGCCGACGCTCTATCCACTGAGCCAAACCGGTTTCGGCCAGAAGTAAGATTTTTAAATAAACTTTTTAGAAGCTGGCTGGGGTTGGTTGTAATTTGAAATCCTGACCCCTACCCTCCTAATTACTCTTCTGTGCCTGTTTATTATAGAATTTTATATTAGCAGAGACCCTAGAGATAATCTTGCTAGTCTCCTAACAACACTCCCCTCCCCCATCCATCCTCAGGAAACTGAGGCTCAAAAAGGTTGTTACATGATCAAGGTCACATAACTAAGAAGCAGAGCCAGAATAAAACTCCTGTCTCCCATCAAAATGCCCTACTGCCACCCTTTACTTGTACTATGGTAAATGTGTTATGTAACACTCTATTTCTGTAGTTTCTGTACAGTTTTGGACTAGTAGTTGGTGAACACAGCACATTAAGAAAAGTATTAAATCCAGAAAAATACAGAGTAATAAATATAGATGGGGAAGTGTTGGAAATGTAGATATCTATACCACAGGTATAAAGATAGATACATTTTTCTTATTCTAATTTATGCCTTACTATTTTCTGCCACATAACAGTAAATGCTGCCATTTTATAGTTGATTATATTGCTGGGGATTTATTTAAATGCAAAAATAAACCCAATGAAATGGCTTGGATCAGTGTTTCTAGCTATTTTAAAGTAATTTTTGAATCAGCCAGCTTTCACAGTCACCTAGGTAGCAGGTTAATTGTATTGCACAATGGAGGATTGCAAAGTAAAGATTAAATTTAATCCCATTAATTTCTAATGTCAAAAGAGATTGAACCTTCCTTTGTGCTTAGAGCTGATAGATAAAAGCAACATTTTCTTATGTGACTAAAAAAGATTTGTATTCATAATGGAATGGTGACCGTCATGTTATTCAAAGTGTATATACGATGTAAAATGTTTTAAATGTGGTAGTCTCAGCTATATAAGCTCAATATTTTCAACCTATATTCTAACATTCCACTTAGTAGCTTTAAATTAATTATAATTATTTATTAGACACTGGAATATTGAAAATAACTTTTCTCAGATTGATTAGTTTGCACTATATTTGTGAATATTTTAATGAAATGGGGTGTTTTTCCTACCTCACTTTTTGAGGTGTGTTATGGGTCCATTTTTGAGTACTTTAATTGTTGACAATCAGTTGTCTCATTTAATTCTCTGCATGTTCATTTGTAAATTAAAAAAAAATTAGTATGTGTCTTTAGGGGATAGCACACTATTTGTACAAACACTGGCAAGGAGATCCCTCTGTTTCTGATTTTTTCTTTTTCTTTTTGTGTTTCTGATTTTGGATTGCAAAGTAAATTTTGTTTTATGTTGTTTTGTTTTTTTAATATATTTTATTGATTTTTTTACTGAGAGGAAGGGAGAGAGATAGTTAGGAACATCGATCAGCTGCCTCCTGCACACCCAGTACTGGGGATGTGCCCGCAACCAAGGTACATACCCTTGACCGGAATCTAACCTGGGACCCTTCAGTCTGCAGGTCGACGCTCTATCCACTGAGCCAAACCGGTTAGGGCATTATGTTGTTGTTTTTTTAATCAGTATTTCACTTAAGTATTTATTTTTCAGTTTAAAAATGTTGAATAGGTCATGCCAATGGTTGGAAAAACCTATACGAATTTTAGATCAGCTTTTCTATACTATGGCTATGTTAAATAGTCTGAACATGATACTTTTTATCTTTCAAGTTGAATGATTATTGTCATGTTTTAAACCACCAAGTTGGTTGCGACCATTATTTGTAATACTTTAATTTTTTCTAAAGTGCTTTTTCAGAAATAAGTTGTTTGAAAAACTAGATATTATTAATAACTGAAACTCTAAATATTAGCTTATTTTCCAGATTATAAGAAGATGAGATGCAGTGTAAAATTGTTAACAGTGCAAGTAAAATCATAATGAGTTACTAGATTGATACACTTTTCCATTGCCAATGTGTTCATGTTTATTAATGTAAGACATACATTTTAGTATTACCTGGGTTATATACCTAATGGGTATATCATATTGGCATTGAATATACTTAGAAAATCATATTCATAGAATCATCCAATGTGTATTTAAATTGTACTAGATTTTTGATGGTGCCAGAAATTTGTGTGGTGATCCTAAGCCATGAGAATTAGAGGAGTCATCATCACCCTGCCTTATAGGCACATTTCTTCTAAATCTGACCATAAAACCACAAAATTTTGCTAACTTTAATCTCCAGTATTTGTGTACTCTTAGCCATTGGTCACATGACAAATTTATACAAGAGCAGACAGTTCAGGACAGATGTTAGCAGAAAGCTAGGAATGATGTGAAATAACCTGGCAGCACAGTACAGAAATGTAAGTTCTATGTTTTCCTTTTGGATTTTTGAGAAAATGTTTACAAATTAAGGCACATTCAGATGTCTGCTATTATGCTATTATGTTTAGTATAGATTTTACCCAAATAATTAGAAGTAGGTGTGGCTTAAAGTATAAATGAATCTTTTAAAAAATAATTGTGTATCTGGAATTAAGTTAAGTAAATCATTTTTTAAAAAATTTTTATTTTCAAAGCGAAATGAACTTAGTTGGGTAGTCCATCCCCAACTTCATAATTGATATCGATCTGGTTTGTTGTATTTGAGTGTCCACAGCTTAGTGTTAATGATATGAGATGAAATTCTTTATGTCTTCATTGGTTACAAAATTTACCAAAGAAAATGTGTCAGCCAAATATAATTTTTAAAGTACCTGTTAAGGAATGAGGCTACTTTAACATGAAGGACTGCTTTCTAGCCCTGGGAGAAATAGATATTAAATTATTCTTTCATCTGGAACATAGATATACAGTAGTATCTGCAAGATTCCACTTGAGGTTTTCTTATTGTTAGTAAAATGTCAACATTTACACTTCCAGCAAAAGTACCAGTTACAGGTTAAGTCCAAATATTGCTGTGGCACATTTTCATGTCTCCTTAACTCAAATAAAGGATATTTCCTCAATATTGAATAAAAAAGGGGGCAGGTTCTTAAAATTAGTATATTGTATGATATTGTGACTTTTAAAAAATAAAATTGAGGGGAAAGTTATGGAAATGCACCTTTCAAATGGGCAATGGCAATTATTTTTAGTATGATATGGGTTAAATTGGCAAGTTTACATAATTTATGTACTTGATCACTGGGTATATTTTTTTCTTTGCAGAAAAACATGATTGGGTTATGAAAAGCTAAAATACTCTTTTTAAAAAAATGTATAGACCAATAAGAATTAAAAGATTTACTTAAACTATTAAAGAGTGATCTTTTTGTGGAAAATATGAAATGTAATTGTATATTAACTGATGTTCCAAATAGGTTCTATGTATTATAATTTTTCATATCAGGTGGTAGTTGAAAGTAATGAATGTATTAATCTTTTCCAGCTAATGGGAAAGAGGAAGTTGGCTTTCTAAGAATTATTAATATAGATTTGTGGGTTTTATCATCCAAACTGAATTGAGAGATAATGTTCAATGCTCCATGTGTTTTAAAATATTTGTAATAAGTACATCAACTGCTTTATAATGAAGCTTTTATTCTAAAAATTATGCTGGCTTTACAGTCAGTTTAAGTGGTTAAGTGAAACGGTATTTATGGCAGATGAGTTTCCCCATAATTGGCTCTCCTGAGCTACAGTTTCTGAAAGTTTTCCTACTTGAGCATTATGTAGTCTGATCTCTGTCAAAATGGACAAGTAAAAAAAAAATATCCCACTTTCACATGTTTGCTTCATAAAAGGTTATGGAATGTACATATAGATCAGCTCTTCTCCCCGCACCCCCTTTTCATTTTTTTAACCCAGCATCAACCTATGGCTTGGTATAAACTTCCCAAATATTCAGAGAATAAGTAGTGCTGGTGAAAATTTAAATAGGATAGGCATGAAGAAAATATGATCTCTACTGACTGATGTTCTTTCAACCTAGGACTAGTGAAATCCTTCATTTTTTTTCAGCTGAAAAAACAACAACCCTGCACATTTAAGATCATATTTATTGGTGCATGTAAGCCATTATCTTAACTGTCTTACTGAACCGGTTAATATTGTTGATTGTTGAAATGTGAAATGTAGACACTGTTGACCTGTAAATATCTGCCAGAGATGAAAAAATATTTTAAGGTATTGTAAATAAAGATGTATAAAATTCATTATTAGTCTGCAATGCAGAAACATGTAAGATGTTAAATATTGTGTTTCTTAAGAGATGTGTAATTTTTCCCTAGTTGTATCTAGTTACATTAAGAATGTAAATTTTCTTTTGTACAGTAAAAATACTGCTTTATTTGGCTTTAGACTGGATTTCTCTGAGTTAATTTTATATCTTACCTAAATTTCATACCTTAAAATGATCTTTCATTGCGTTATTTTATTGTATGCTTGAACCTTTTATGACACCCTATTAAGTTAAGGCAGTTTATGAAATTAAGGCAATATATAAAACTACATACAGCACCATAAAATAAGAGTGAACATGAAGGCAGAAGTAAAATTAATACATGTATGTTACTGTTGAGATAAAAGTTTATCTCTGAGCAGAGAGAAGTAAGATTATGTGACTTCTGGTATCCTTAAAAAAAATCAGTTTCTCAGATGAAGCACACTGTTTCTAGTAGTGAAATGTCAGAAAGTTTCCTTTCGTGGGTCCTTATAAAGAGCCGTTGTTTTAGTACTAGAGGCCTGGTGCACAAATTCATGCACCAGTGGGGTCCCTTGGCCTGGCCTGTGGGATTGGGCCGAAACCGGCTCTCCGACATCCCCTGAGGAGTCCCAGATTGCAAGAAGGCACAGGCCAGGCCAAAGGACCCCACTGGTGCACAGTTGGGGCTGGGGAGAGACACGGAGGTTGGCCAGCTGGAGAGGGACCACAGGAGGGCTCCAGGGCATGTCTGGCCCATCTCAGTCCAGATCAGAGGGACCACAGCATCAAGCTAACCTACTAGTTGGAGCGTCTGCCCCCTGATGGTTGGTGCATGGCATAGCGACTGGTTGACCAGTTGACTGCCCCCTGGTGGTCAGTGCACATCATAGGGAGCGGTTGAGTGGTCTTAGCATATCATTAGCATATTACACTTTGATTGGTTGAGCCAATGACCAGGCATAGGCTTTTATTATATGGGATCACTTACACTCCCTTCAGCGGTGAATTTTGAAAGTGTGTTTCCTCACACTCTTATCAGCAGTTGGTTTTCTCTAGTTATTAAACTTCATCTTCCCCACCTTGCATTTTCTAAAGTATGCTTTAGCTTTTCCTTGGAAAGTGGATTTAATGAAGGGCTGCGCCCAGGCCCTCTTTTTCTTTTCCCTTTCATCCACTTCCTAGAAAAATTTCTGTGCTTTTTCCCCCCTGTGGCTATTAGTCCTTACTTATCAGATCAAGGCTCTGTTTTCTCTTTTATTCAGATCCAACAATACAAAGCATATGACATTTCTTTATATCTTATTTATTATGTCTTAATCCAGCGGTTCTCAACCTGTGGGTCGCGACCCCTTTGGCGGTCGAACAACCCTTTCACAGGGGTCGCCTAAGACCATCCTGCATATCAGATATTTACATTACGATCCATAACAGCAGCAACAATTCAGTTATGAAGTAGCAACGAAAATAATTTTCTGGTTGGGTCACAACATGAGGAACTGTATTTAAAGGGCCAGAAGGTTGAGAACCACTGCCTTAATCCAAAACCACTTATGGGCTAGCAGTTCCAGAAGAGGAAGGTATAATGCAACTCACGAGCCTTATGTTTTCCTTTCTCCTCGGCTCCGGATTTGCATTAGTTAGGAAAGATGAGAGTCACTGACAGTTTCAGTTGTTTCCTTTTATTCAAAACTAGTGACCTGGTGCACGGATCCGTGCACATTGTAAGGAAATTAATTAGAAGTTGGCCGGCTGGACGGGACTGGGCGAGATGGGCCGGCCAAGGAGGGACTGCGGAAGGTTGGCTCCAGGGTGTGTCCCTCCTTGGCCGGCCACACCTAGGGCGGTGCCATGGCTCCAAGGGCATCTGCAGAGTGAGCCTGTCCCTCTGGCAGGTGGGGGTCCCTTGGCCTGGCCTGCAGGGGTGAGGCCAAAACCAGCTCTCCCACATCCCCTGAGGGGTTCCCGTGTGCGAGAGGGCACTCTGCAAAGTTGCTGTCATACAGCGTGTGGAATGCAAACACAAGCGTGCAGTAAGTAAACCAGAATCAGGCTGACAGTGCCCCAGCAATAACATAACCCACTGCTGAAGGTGGGATCGCGTGGCCCTGTGAGGAATTGGGCTCCCTCCTCTCTAGTTCCCCGGTGAGTCACCAGAGAACTGCCACTGCCCAGTCACCGCAACAAGGCAGCTCCTGCATTGAGCATCTGCCCCCTGGTGGTCAGTGTGTGGTCAGGTACTGGCCAATCGGCCAGTGGGATGGTCACTTTGCCTTTTATATATATAGATGTTATACTTGCTCATCTTGAAAACCTCAGGAAATATAAAGTACAAAAGAAAACATCATTAAAATATAATAACATAGTGAATAACCCTGCCCAGTGCTTGGTTGGAGCGTCACCAGCGCACGGAAGGGTCACAGGTTCCATTCCCGGCCCCCGGCTGAGGCATATACGGGTCAACGGATCCATGCATCTCTCTCTCCTTCCCTCCCTTCCACTTTCTAAAAATCAAAGGGGATAAGCATAACCAATGGACATAAGCACTGGGGGATAGGGGAGGCTAGGGGACTGTCTAGGGCGGGGGGATAAAATGGATACATATGTAATACCCTTTGTAATACTTTAAGCAATAAAAATAAATAAATTTAAAAAATAATAAAAAAAATAAAAATCAAAGGGGGAAAAAATAATCCTCGGGCCAGGATTAACACCAAAAAAACACACAAGAGAAACAAAAACACATACTTTTTAAAAAAAAACAACGGGAATTCATTCTTACTATATTTTTCCTAAAAAAACAACACCGTATCTAGAGAAATCAATGAACACTTTTAAGATTCTCTCTGGACAGAGAAACTGCTAAAGGCGGACCTCCTGGGAACCAGCCTGCACTCCCGCCCCCTCCCGCTCCCTCCCCGCCCCCGGAAACGGAAAAATGAAGGAAAGGCCCCCGCCCCGCGCGTGCGGATTAGTTTCCCTCAGGTTTCTTGGTGGGCGGGGCCCCCAGGTCGGCGCCGGGTGGCCAGCAGAGCCGTCGCTCTCGGCCGGTCCCGCTCCCTATTGGCTCCCCGGAGCCCCGCCCCCGGAGCAGGGCGGGAGATTCGGTGTGTCCCAGCGGCGCTCCCTCCCCCGCCAGGGTCTGGGGGTTTGGTCTGGACCCTGCGACCGGCTCTGGCTCCTCGTACCCGAATTCTGCCGTCCCCTCGGCCGAAGCCGCCTTCCCCGCCGCGATCCCGCAGCGGGGCAGCGTCCGGCGGGCGCGAGGCGGCCGAGCCGCGCCGGCGGAGACAGCGGTGCGTGGTGGGCGCCGCGCAGCCCGCCTTCCTCCCGCTGAGCTCCCTGCTGGTGAGGTGAGTCCTGATGCGTCGGACGTGGGGCGCGGGTCCCCGGTCTCCCCTTGGCACACGCGCCGGGGCCGCTGCGTCTCCCCCGTTTCTCTCCCGGGCTGTCCCAGCCCGCGGCCCGCGAGACCCCCGCTGGCGGAGCGCAGCCAACGGGTCGGCGGCGCGAGGCCCAGGCCGAGGTCCGTCAACTCGTGTTGGGGTGACGGGCTCCCTGTGGGAAGACAGTTCGTCTGTCTGTCCGGCGGTGACAGGCCTCCTGTGCCCGGGCCGCCTGCGACCCACGTGCCTGCGGTGGTAGAGGGAGGACTGCACGCAGTTGTATCCGTCAGGAGCGGAGTGGCGTCCGGGCGGAGGAGCGGCCCCGGGAGGCCGGCGGGACCGAGGTTGCGTCCCGGGACCGCCCTGCAGCGAACCCCCGTGGGGCGCCCCAGCTCGGAAGCGCGGAGTGAAGCCAGCGGGCCAGCCCTCGGCCGTGCAGGGGTGATAAGCCGGGGCCTTCGGTAGGGCTTTTGCACGGAACCAATGTGGACGCCTGACGTGTGGAACCATCACAGCTGAACTACTGAGGCAGTGGTTCTCAACCTGTGGGTCGCGACCCCTTTGGCGGTCGAACGACCCTTTCACAGGGGTCGCCTAAGACCATCCTGCATATCAGATATTTACATGACGACTCATAACAGTAGCAACATTACAGTTATGCAGTAGCAACGAAAAGAATTTTATGGTTGGGGCACAACATGAGGAGCTGTATTTAAAGGGCCAGAAGGTTGAGAACCGCTGGACCTAAGGGAACAATCACAGCTGAATTCCTAGGGGAAGCAGCACAGCTGGAATCAGCTTAACCTGCAGGTGGGGAGCGCGTGGCCCTGGCACAGCACCCCGTCCTCCTCTGGGCGGCACCTTCCAGCCAGCCGCTCGGTGGGCTGCAGAGCCGTCCAAGAGATCTGCATGGTCAAGTGGGAGTTTAGAGTAAAAATAGCCACACACTGGAACGTTTAATGGGCATTTTCATACGCCGGGCACATGATTTCATTTAATAACCCCAACGTTGTCCAAAGCCACACAGTTATGAAGTGTGGAGTTAAGGTCAGAACCCGGGTTTCTCTGATATTAAAATTGGTGCCTAACATTTATGTAACTCAGTTTACTCATCTGTAAATAAGGGGGGAATGATATACTTTTTTTTTTTTTTAACCTCAATGGACTTAATGATCTAGTATGCATAAAAGTGCCTAAAACAGTGCCTGGCAAATAGGCCCTCAAAAAAGCTTTATACAGCCCTGACCGGTTTGGCTTAGTGGATAGAGCGTCGGCCTGTGGACCAAAGGGTCCCAGGTTCGATTCTGGTCAAGGGCATGTACCTTGGTTGCAGGCACATCCCCAGTAGGGGGTGTGCAGGAGGCAGCTGATCGATGTTTCTCGCTCATCGATGTTTCTCACTCTCTATCCCTCTCCCTTCCTCTCTGAAAAAAATCAATAATATATATATATATATTAAAAAAAAGCTTTATACAGATATAAAGAAATCATAAGTTTATTTTATACAAATGTCATGTAGATGCGCTAAACTTTCTATACACCTGTGTTCTCATCATAATCAATATCCTAGGTAGGTAGATGGACCAGAAGGATGTGTCGGCTGGCAGTGTTCACTAAATCATAGGTGAAGTGATGTCTTTATGCACAAAGCATAAACCTAATTGAGTTGCTGTGAGGATTAAATGAGAATACATAGAGAATATTCAAAACTGTGCCGAGCGCAGTATGTGCTCAAAATTCAGCCTCTTCCCTGTATCCGCCCCCGATCCAGGTCTCAGTGACTAAGGTTTCCTGGCCAAAATGGTAATGGTCATTTTACCTGTCACTCTGCTGTCATTACAACTTTGACTTTGTAAGAACTGCATTTATCTGTTTAACTTGTTTGTTAAAACCCATCACCTTGTTTGGTTGCTTTTGTTTTCCTATTAGCTGACGCTGGCTGAGTTCTTGTTTCAATTACTGGTGACTGCACCTGCATTTTCCAGCTGCAGAATGTGTAATGCCTTTACAGGTAAGTCATTTAAGTGCTAGTTCCAACATTTAGTAAGTTGTCTGTCTCCATGCAAATAACTGACTCATGAGGGGCACAGTCAGTAGTTCCTCTTGTCAGGAGAAAAGGTAAAAGTAGTATTTATAAGAGAGGGGGGGAAATCATTTTGGGGGTAAACTGATTAGCTTGCAGTTCATTGGAATCATTAATTAATATCAGGCTATTGGTCTTAGAAGTTATGAAGCTAACTTTTGTCATAGTAGCTAGAGTTGATTAATCTTTTGTCTGCCAAACTCATGTTTGTTCAATGAAGAACTGACTATAAAATATTGGAAAGATTTATGGTTACTATTTAGTTACCAAGATACCTAGAAAGCCGTATTTATATTTGTAAAGTTGTTTGGTAAGAATGCAGTAATAATAAAGGGAGGTCTTGAGGGTTATTTGGTCCAGGCTTGGCTCACCAGTGAAATGTACAGACTTCTCTGAAGGGACTATATTAATTCCTAGAGAGCGGAAATTAAAATCCACCAATCTGTATTCTTTGGTTGCACATTTTCTAAACTCGTGTTAACCATTCCCTTTCTGGTAATGCTATTTTGTACGTTGATTAGTGCTTTCTTTATAGGCAGAATTGTTTTCCTGCTACTACATTTTAGTTGTCTTGATTGGATTTAGCTCTTTCCACATCCCAGGAACCACTTCCTCTTTTATCTCTCAGATGAAGCATTGAATTACCTATTATCAAAAACATAATAATAGCCAAGACCGGTTTGGCTCGGTGGACAGAGCGTCGGCCTGTGGACTGAAAGGTCCCAGGTTTGATTCCGGTCAAGGGCATGTACCTTGGTTGCGGGCACATCCCCAGTGGGAGGTGTGCAGGAGGCAGCTGGTCGATGTTTCTCTCTCATCGATGTTTCTAACTCTCTATCCCTCTCTCTTCCTCTCTGTAAAAAATCAATAAAAAATATATATAAAAAACAACAACACCATAATAATAACGCAATAATGCATAATATATTTTTAATACGTAAAGACTTCAAAATGTTATACATATACATGTATTCATTATGGTAGTGTTTAATTTCTTTGGCTGTTGATCAGAATTTTTCATCTCTTTTGAGTGCTTTATTGCTTTTGTTTAGGTTGGCAATGATGAATAAATTGGAGTTAAAGGAAGACAATGTGCTGGAGGTTCGGTTTGTGGGAGATGATGATGTTCTTAATCACATTCTTGATAGAGAAGGAGGTAATAAGTAATGGTTATAGATTATTTCACTTTTTAAAATATAGCACTCTATTTTGAAACTATAGCACAAAGTATTTAATCTAGTAGGATTGTAAAAAACTACTTTACTTTTTAGTTTACTCCTTTCAAACTTTATTGAAAATTAAAAATAAGCCGTATCTAATATGAAATGATCAGTAGTGGTGATAATACACTTTCAAGGTTTTATTTTTTTTTAAAACTTAGTTATATAAGTGGAAGAGTGGTCAGATTATATTTTTAACTAATTTGAAATAATTTCATAAAGCAAGTCACTTCACTGTTACCTTGATCTTCTTTAATTAAAGATAAAAATACTGAATTTATTCCCATCCTTTTAGTAATGACAATGTAAGTAGTATAATTACTTTACTTATTTAAATGTAGTGTTTAGAAAGAATTTGTACCTGTCATGTTCGAATTTCTTGGATGTTCTTATAGGAGCTAAATTAAAAAAGGAGCGACCTCAACTTTTAGTCAACACAAAAAAAATAATAAAGAAGCCGGAATATGATTTGGAGGAAGATGGCCTGGAAGTCTTAAAAGATAAGAACTATGTGGAAGTTTTAGGACGAGATGTTCAAGGTACTTGGGGAGAGAGGGAAATGTATACTTACAAATAGCCAAAATTGCTTTGCAGGATACAATAAAGTAGTTTGGCAGGCTAGGCAGTGGTGTGCCATATTATTTTTTTCCAAAAAAAAATTTTTTTTTTTATTATAAATACACATAACATAAAATTTGCCATCTGTACTATTTTTAAGAGTACAGTTCAGTTGTATTAAATACATTCAAAATGTTGTGCTACAATCACCACCATCCATCTCCAGAACTCTTTTCATTTGGGTGCTATATTAATATATTTCTCATGAGAAATACATTGCTTCAGGTTTTTTGTCTGTAGTTGAAAAGGTGGGAAGTACTGAGTTTCTATTATAAGTATTTTCTCCACAGTTTGTTTTTTTTAAATTGATTTTTAGAGAGGGGAAGTGGGTGAGAGAGAGAAAGAGAAACATCAGTCAGTTGCTTCTCACACATGCCCCAACCAGGGATTGAAGGATCATGGTTTCGATTCCTAGTTAAGGGCACATACTTGGTTTGCCAGGTGTGTGCAGGAGGCAGCCAATCATGTGTCTCTCTCACATCCATGTTTCTCTCTCTTCCTCCCTCCCTTCCACTCTCTCTAAAAATCGATGGAGCCTGGCTCAGTGGTTGAGTGTCGACCTATGAACCAGGAGGTCACACTTGGATTCCCAGGCAGGCAGGGCCCAAGTTGCAGGCTTGGCCCCCAATAGGGTGCCTGCAGGAGGCAGTCGACCAATGATTCTCTCTCATCATTGATGTTTGTATCTCTCTGTCCCTCTCCCTTCCTCTCTGAAATCAATAAAAACAAAAAAGTAAAGTTAAGCCGAAACCGGTTTGGCTCAGTGGATAGAGCGTCGGCCTGCGGACTGAAAGGTCCCAGGTTCGATTCCGGTCAAGGGCATGTACCTGGGTTGCGGGCACATCCCCAGTAGGAGATGTGCAGGAGGCAGCTAATCGATGTTTCTCTCTCATCGATGTTTCTGACTCTCTCTCTCTCTCCCTTCCTCTCTGTAAAAAATCAATAAAATATATTTTTTTAAAAAAAGTAAAGTTAAAAAAAATAAAATTTGTAAAAACAGTATCATAGTCTGTTGTATATTTTTTTTATTTTAAAATATTTTATGTATATTATTAAACCTTTATGTAAGGTAGTTATGGGTACAAATTTAAGTTTTTAGTTAAAACTTTGTCCTTTTTTTCTGTTAATTAAATTCAATTTTTTCTAAATACATGTTGTATTTTCTTTCAGAATCTTTGAAAAATGGCTCTGCTACCGTTGGTGGGAATAAAGTTTATTCTTTTCAGAATAGGAAACACCCTGAAAAGATGGCTAAATTAGGTATGTTGATTTTTGTAATCACTATTCAAAAGAAGGTGTGTTTAACCACATTCCCCATTGCATTCCCTAAAAGAATGATGAGGGATGTCATTGTATGTTATTGAGCATACTTAAAGTTATTAGTTTTTGTTTTTATGTGTTCAGATGTCTTCTGTTCTCAGCTAGATTATAAGCTTCTAATAGTAGGAACCCTGTCTTCCTTTTCTTCCCACAACCTCTAGCATAGATTCTTAACAAGGTTTTGTTCAGTAAGTGGGGCATATTCTGAATTTGTTACATAAGGGTTTTACACTATATATAGAAAACTATGTATATAAAAGTGTTGGGAATGTGCTCTTCTAACATTTTTTTACCCAGGTTACCATTTATACCAATTACACATGAATTACTGATTTTCAGAGAATAAAACATTAAAATTAAACTGTCAAAGAAAATAACATGTGAAAGCACTTTGAAAATTAAGGTGGTCTATAAGCATATGAAATTCTAGGAAGACAGTAGACCCTTGATTTTGCGGACCTCAATTTAACAGACCAGATTTAATGAACAAAATTTCCAGTCTATATCTCATATATGAAAATTAGCCCTAACTGGTTTGGCTCAATGGATAGAGCATTGGCCTGAGGACTGAAAGGTCCCAGGTTCGATTCTGGTCAAGGGCATGTACCTTGGTTGCGGGCACATCCCCGGTGCGAGGTGTGCAGGAGGCAGCTGATCGATGTTTCTCTCTCATCGGTGTTTCTAACTCTCTATCTCTCTCCCTTCCTCTGTAAAAAAATCAATAAAATATATATTAAAAAGAAAGAAAGAAAGAAAGAAAATTAACACCCTGTTAGTTTTAAAATGCTTTTAACCAAGATTTGCTTATAACGAACAGGTTATATTTTTTGTTATTATTTCACTGTTATTTTTAACAAATTTTAGCGAATAGGTCATATGTTGGAGAAAACACTGTAGTAATTTTGCTGACATAAATAAATACTATACATCTACAACTATAGTCTACATATTGAAATCCAAGAATCACTGTTCATAAACAGTGTTCAGCAAATGATTTGCACGTGATCACACTGCTGCAGTCATTGATTCTGTTGTCCCAGACATTACTTTCTGCAGCAGTTTTAACGGTGCTGCAGATGTTCCCACATGCATTAAACAGCCCCAGCCATGTACATTTGTTTATTTGCAGCGACTGGTGAATCACACATGCATTTAATAGACCTATTCAATATAAATTTAAAATTGTAGTAATATATATAGAAAACTTTTCTGTGACATTAAACTTCGTATGTACTTAATTTTAATTACACATGTGTCTACATAAGTAAAAACAGGTGAACTAACCAATTTGTCAATTTTTTAACATGCACATTTGGAAAACCTCCTTTATTTATTGTATAATGGATTTTCGGCTTTAACAGACACCCCTTGCCTGAAAATTAGTTCATTATAATGAGGTTTTCCAGGTAAAATGTATCCTATATATATAAAAGCCTAAGTGACTGACCAGTCACTATGATGTGCACTGACCACCAGGGGGCAGATGCTCAATGCAGGAGCTTCTCCCTCGTGGTCAGTGCGCTCCCACAGCCAACCTCCCGCTGCCAGCCTATCTCCTGTGGTCCCTCCCCCTGGCCGGCCTGATAGGCCCTGATCACCGGCCCAGCCGAGGGATCCCACCCATGCATGAATTCGTGCACTGGGCCTCTAGTGATTGTATAAGAGGGTTTATAATCTATCATGAAGCACCAATGTATATTGCTTAAGTGGTATATTTTTATGCCAATGACCATGTAAATGTTCAAGGTCAAGTGAAAAGCACTCTTGTTAGGTATTGACACTAATGAGGAACATATAAGAAGTAATAAGACCTGTTTCTGGCCCTACTGGAGTGGCTGAGTTGGTTGAACATCATCCTGTGTACTGAAAGGTTGCCAGTTCAATTCCCAGTCAAGGTACAGGTCTGGGCTGCAGGTTCAGTCCCAGTTGGGGCACGTTCCAATCAATATTTCTCTTTCTCCCTCTCTCTCCCTCTCTTTAATCCTTTGATAAGGGTTTAAAAAAAAAAAAAGACCTATTTCTGAAAATAATATGATTCACTCATTTGTAAAATTCAGTTTTTCTGAAAGGTGTAATATTAAATACATCATTAATTTTTTTTATTAATTTTTAACCTAACGTACATACAGTAATTTATATTAATTGCTGTGTTTGTATACATTAAGAAAGTAAAAGTTTTTAGATCTGTGAAAAATGACTGAATTCTATAGAGCAGTGGTTCTCAACCTTCCTGATGCCGCGACCCTTTAATACAGTTCCTCATGTTGTGGTGACCCCCAACCATAAAATTATTTTCGTTGCTACTTCATAACTGTAATTTTGCTACTGTGAACACTATGTAATTATATATGTGTTTTCCGATGGTCTTAGGCGACCCCTGTGAAAGGGTCATTCGACCCCCAAAGGGGTCGCGACCCACAGGTTGAGAACTGCTGCTGTAGAGTGTCTCTGAGAAACCAGAAAAATGCTAATGTAGTTATTAGAGGGAAGATCAGATAGACACCAAGATCAAAATGAAGCCCTGGGTTAGGGGTGGGGAACCTTTTTTTGCCAAAGGCCATTTGGGTATTTATAACATCATTCGTGGGCCATACAAAATTATCAGCTTAAAAATTAGCCTGCTATATTTGGTCAAACATTTAATGAACTCCCCACTAATGTCTTGGCAGGGCCAGACCAAAAGATTTCTCGAGCTTCAAGTAGCTGTGGCGGCCCTACATACCCCACCCCTACCCTAGGGCAATGAAGCAGGACAAAGACCACTGGAGAAAGAGGAGAACTAATAGTGCAACCCTAGGGAAGTAGTTAAGTAGAAGTTCCCCAAGCAGATCATCAACATGCCCATAGCCATAGCATATGTGTATGTGCTGCAGGAATCTTAAATATAATGTTGTGCATTTCTGTCATGTCATGAAAAGATAGTTTTCTGGGTAATTTGAGACTAATTATGTTTTCCAACATCTATGTTTAGTTAGGGCCTCTGTTTGTTGTGATGCTCTTTAAAGAGCTTCTTTTACTTGTAAGTATTATTGCTGATTGTGTTTACATCTAAATGTACCAGTAAATAGAGTGCCTTCATATTTTTAAATAACTTATGCTCTGTCAGAAAATAATCTATTACCTGAGTACAAATGATGATTAAATAAAATTGAGCTAAACATGATGTAGGGCTAGAAGTAGACTAGGGGTTAGATTGGAAGGCTTTGTAAAATACAGAAAACCTATCCAGGATGAGTAGATAAATGCAAACAAAGGAGCCAAGTAGAAAGGATGGAGGGGAGTTCAACCAACTTGCAGAAAGATGACTTTAGGGAAATGGAAAATAGATTGGTTACATAGGATCAGATAATAAATAACCTGATGAGAAGCTATCATTAGGCAAAGAGGAATTTTACTTTAAAATTTCCAATATGTTGCAGACCAGGTGTGTAAAGTACAATGCAAATAAATTGTTAGGAAAATGAAAATTAAAAAAACATGCATATATGCCCTATTTTTTTTATTATTAGAGTAAGTAACCATTCATGGGTGACTCATTCTTTTTCCTTTCGAACTCTTCATTTTTCCCCCTTGACCCTTTTGTAGGTTAATAATTATTTAAAAGCAGATAGAATAATTTTGTTTCAATGTAAAACCAAAATGATCCCAGTCAGCTAAGTTACTTTGTATGTGGCTTTTTGTTGTGAAGTTTTTCCCCTATCCTGTGGATCAGTCTTTTATCCAAAAATGGCATATTGTTCAGGCACAATGAAAAGGCCAACGCCTGAGCCTCAGGCAAACAGTACAGGTAGGCTGTTGGGGAGGACGAGGACAGTGAAAAAGAGGAGCCAGGGACCAGGAGAATGTTATTGAACCCAAATAAAAGAGTAACTTCAGAGAGAGATTGAAAATCTCTAATGAGTGATACAGAGAACCAAGGAGGGTAAGAAAAAGAAGAAGCCAATGCATTTGTGGGGACTCTCATGAGTATCTTGGGTCAGTTTCATGATTGGGGCATAAAACTGTGTGAAATAGGTTAGAAAGAGTTTGAGTCAGTAAAGTGGCTTTAATTTACAAAATTCAAGGCCCCCCCCCCCTTTTTTTTAAGCGGAAGGTAATAGTAGCAGGCAGGCTTCTTTTTTTTTTTTTTTAAGACTTTATATAAGTGAAATAAAGCTATTTCCCCTCTACATCTATTGTCTGTTAAAAGGTATTTTATATCTTTGTTCTGTTTATAGCTTCAGAACTAGCAAAAACACCAAGAAAAAATGTGTCATTCAGTTTGAAGAATGATCCTGAAATTATGACAAACATTCCTCAATGTAGCAAGGGTAAGATTTTACCTGTTATTTGAAGAGGGTTTTCTTAGTTGCTTCAAGTTATAGTATTTACTTTTTTTTTCCTTGTCATGAGTACATATTTACGTATTTTATTTTCTATTCTGAAAATTCATTCAACAACCTGTGTGCCTTAGTATACCCATGTTTAGCTGTCAATAAAGATCTGTGCTGGTTGAAGTTGTGCAGATTGATAGGGCCAACTAGAAACAGTTGTAAAATCCTGTTGTTAAAAAAAAAATGCTGTTGTCATTTGCTTGAGGTAGCCAATTGTTCGCAGAAGATTTGCTTTGGCAAATATTATTTGAAATAACACTTATAATTTGTGGAGAATTGTGCAGCAGTTGTTTTTGAGTGACCCATTTGAACTAGGTTGAACTGTGTCCTTTTAAAATAATGAATAATGAAAAGGGCTCCATTTTTTCTTGCTATATGAATGCTATAGAAGTTCAGGACACAGCTGTCACTAATCACAGTGATCACGTAATTAATAACAATAATTCAGCCTCTAGTGGAGATGCAATTAATTGAGAATTCAATAATATGTGATGGCTTCTGGGTAGAAACTGCAACTTTGCTTTTAATGAAGCTTGCTAGACTGTGATGAAAAGTGAAGTATTTATAGTAAGTAATGGCTTTTTGTTTCATTCTTTAGGGCATTCGACTTCAGATGAAGTTCAATTGAAGGTAAGCAATTGACTAAAAAACTAGCAAAAACCTTAGTGTTACAAAGTAAAACTAGTTGAAAAATAGAGCTTTCGTCTCTTGATTTGTATAGTGCTTTATGATTGACAGGTATTTGCCAATTAAATACCTAACTTATAAATGAAGAATCCGAGGTTCAGAGAGGTGAAGTGACTTGTCTGAGTTCACTTAGATAAGGAGGAAAGTTGGGAAATGAAGCCAGATCTTTTGGACCCTACTGCATGCCTTTTCTGTGTTAGAATTATCCCTGGTATTTCCAACTTAGTAGACCTGGCCTGGAACTTTTTTTTTTTAATATATTTTTTAATTGATTTTTTACAGAGAGGAAGGGAGAAGGATAGAGAGCTAGAAACATCGATGAGAGAGAAACATCGATCAGCTGCTCCTGCACACCTCCCTACTGGGGATGTGTCTGCAACCAAGGTACATGCCCTTGACGGGAATCGAACCTGGGACCTTTCAGTACGCAGGCCGACGCTCTATCCCCTGAGCCAAACCGGTTAGGGCTGGCCTGGAACTTTTATGGTTTGGTTTTGCTTTGCTTTTATAGATAACTAGGAGCCCGGTGCACAAAATTCGTGCACTGAGTGTGTGTGGGGAGGGGAGTGTCCCTCAGCCCAGCCTGCCCCCTCTCACATACTGGGAGCCCTCAGGCGTTGACCCCCATCACCCTCCAATCGCAGGATCGGCCCCTTGCCCAGGCCTGACGCCTCCGCCAGAGGTGTCAGGCTTGGACAGGGAACCCCCATCTCCCCCTGATCACTGGCTCTGGCCCCCGCCCAGGCCTGAGGCCTCTGGCCCAGGAATCATGCCTGGGCAGGGGACCCCCATCTCCCTCTGATCGCTTGCTCCACCCCCGCCCAAGCCTGACGCCTCTGACCCAGGCTTCAGGCCTGAGCAAGGGGACCATCATATCCCCCCCAATCCCCGGCTCCACCCCCCACCCAGGCCTGATGCCTCAGCCAGAGGAGTTGACCCTCATCACCCTCCGATCACCAATCACCGGATCGGCCCCTTGACCAGGCCTGAGGCCTCTGGCAGAGGTGTCAGGCCTGGGCAGGGGACCCCCAGCTCCCCGTGGTTGCAGGCTCCGCCCCTGCCCAGGCCTAACACCTCTGGCCTAGGCGTCCGGCCCGGGCAGCGGGGACCCGCAGCTGCAGCGGCCCCGCGATCGTGGGCTTCGCTTTAGGCCCAGGCAAGGGACCCCTAGCTCCCGGGACTGCCAGCTTCAACCGTGCCCCACTCCCATCGCTGGCTCCACCCCTACTTCCTGCTATCACTGGCCAGGGCGGCAAAGGCACCTGATTCTCCAATCATGGCTGGGGGGCAGGGCAAAGGCGGCCTCAGGGCCGCCTTTGCCCTGCCCCCCAGCTCTTAGCTCCCCCCTGGGTTTCCGATCACTGTCAGTGGCAGGGTGCTTCTTCCTGCTTTCCCTTTCGCCTCCCTGCATTGTGCCTACATATGCAAATTAACCGCCATCTTGTTGGCAGTTAACTGCCAATCTTAGTTGGCAGTTAATTTGCATATAGCCCTGATTAGCCAATGAAAAGGGTATCGTCGTACGCCAATTACCGTTTTTCTCTTTTATTAGATAGGATATTCTGTTGTTTCTTGGGGGATTGGACCCAAGATCCATGAAGTCCATTAGTCTACCTTTTTAGGATTTACATTTGGAAACTATATTCCAGGTTAGCGGAAAGGATTTGAGAATTTTTATGCTCTCCTCTATGATTTTGTGCTTTTGTTTTTTCATTATGCCTTGTTAAGTGGCCATGGCTGGATGTGGGCAAGCCCATATGGGCAAGGCGAATCCATGATAATGAGTGAGTGGTGAGTGTGTCCAGGTCTGAGTGGTTTTTGATTTGGACATCCTAGACTGTATATAGGCTAAATTTATGCCCTTTATAAGAATGTGAGTATTCAGGGCCATGGTTATGGCTTATGCAGAAATGTCCTATTTAGGCAGTCTAGGTGTGGGATTAGACATGTCAGAGTCTCCTTTATCTTTAATAGTGCTTCTTTCCTTGAGAGCTTGTTTGGAGGTTCTAGCAAGGGAGTGCAGCTACTCGTATACCAGTCCTCTCCTGGGGGTGGTAGGGGGGAGGTCATCCTCTTCTACCGAGCACGCAGCTTACGCACATGGATCGGTGAGGGAGGAGGGGGACACCCGCCTAGCCAGCCAGATCAGCCGAATCAACCCTGGCGATCAGTGGGGTGACAGATGTCGCAGCCAGATCGCCCTCACATCCAAAAAATAAAATAAATAAAATTTAAAAATACTATAAAAATAATAAAAGTCCCATTGCTATATGCATAGGAATGCCTATTTTCTTGTTTACTCATCATCAATGGACATAAATACCTTTTAACAAAAAAAAAATTCTGCTAATCTGAAAAATATTTCAAAAGGCTGATATACTTATGTTTTTTCTTTATATAACAATAAAAAAGTACATACATACTTTACAGATATCTAGAATACACTGCTAGAATCACTCTAGGAATCTTGGAATTGTTGTATCATTTTTGTTATGTCTCCCCCCCCCAAAAAAAATTCATTTTGTCATTGTCTTCTAGTTCTAGGAACTAGGTTCATCTAGTTTTAGTCTATTGAAAGCAAAATATTTTTATTTTCTAGCCTCTTTCACTCAGATCCATCATTAATTCCCATTTCATCATTATTATTTGACTATTTAAACTATATTGTTTCTTTATTTTTAAACAGAACAATGATAAAAGTGAATTTCTGTCAACAGCAACTCGTGTTCTAAGGAAAAGATTTATAGGTATGTATTCCTTTTTTTAAAATATATATTTTTATTGATTTCTTAGAGGAAGGGAGAGGGAGAGATAGAAACATCAATGATGTGAATCATTGGTCCACTGCCTCCTGCATGCCCCCTAGTGGGGATTGAGCCTGCAACCCAGCATGTGCCCTTCACCAGAATCAAACCCAGGACCCTTCAGTCCGCAGGCTGATGCTCCATCCACTGAACCAAACTGTCTAGGGCTGTATTTTATTTTCCACTGAGTTTTTTTTTTTTTTTTTAATATATTTTATTGATTTTTTTTTTACAGAGAGGAAGGGAGAGGGATAGAGAGTTAGAAACATCGATGAGAGAGAAACATCAATCAGCTGCCTCCTGCACAACCCCTACTGGGGATGTGCCCGCAACCAAGGTGCTTGCCCTTGACCGGAATCGAACCCGGGACCCTTCACTGAGCCAAACTGGTAGTAGGTATGACTGACAGTTTCTGCCACAGATTCTGTGTCAGGCATTGTTATTTGCTTTACATACATTTCACTGTAATCTTCACAATGCTCTATTAAATTAGGCACTGTTAGTCTCATTTGATAATTGAGGAAACTGGTCCAAAAACTTAATATAACTAGTTCTGGTGAAATCACCAGCAAGTAATGGCAAACCAGAAGTCAGATTCTCTTCAAAGCCCACATTCTTCCTGTTACCCCATACCTCTTGTCAAACTGTCAAATTTTCCCAATTGCTTTTTACCCCCACAGCCCCAAGGTCTCATTCTGACAGCGAAAGTGAATATTCTGCTTCCAACTCAGAGGACGATGAAGAGGTTGCACAAGAATTTGAAGAGGACACTAATAAAGTCATACTGAGCCCGAAGACTCAAGCTCAGAATAGAGTAGTTTCAGCTCCTGTTTACAAAGAAACACCTTCTAAGAAAATGAAAAGAGATAAAACAGTAAGTGAAGAGAGAGACTTAAACCTTCAAGAAAAATTGTGTAATTTTGCAAAGATATGCTACCCTAAGAGAAGAGATCCAAATGGGGGAATCAGCATACTTTTTTTCTTCACTTCTCTATATTTTGTCAGCCTTTCACATAAATTCCCATGTATCTTTATCTATTTCTGGACTTTCTGTGTTGGCATGTTTGTATCCCTGTTTATCTAATAACTAGAGGCCCAATGCATGAAATTTGTGCAAGAATAGGCCTTCCTTCCCCTGGCTGCCAGCACCGGCTTCCCTCTGGCACCCGGGACCTGGGCTTCCCTCTGGCCGCTGACAGGCACCTGGCACCTGGGCTTCCCTCCAGCCACCAGCAGGCACTTGGGACCTGGGCTTACCTCGCAGCCCCGGCTTTGTCCAGAAGGACGTCTGGTCTAATTAGCATATTACACTTTTATTACTATAGATGCCATAATGTAGGCTGAAAATGACATATCAAGTCAGTTGTATAAAAATGAGCTTTTAATAAAAAATATAGATTGGATAACTGGGGGCAAGATTTCTCAATGTATATCTTCTTATATAGTTTTATTTTTTGTAACATTTTTGATGTATTCAAGTAAATGTAGGTAATAAGTAATGTGGCTATGGATCCATGTTGAGCTGCTTGGAAGAAAACCATAGACATCATGGCTTGAGCAAAGGCTAATTAACCTGGTATTATGTGTAAAGATTCAGAGCAGTCAGGAAGCCCACTGCTTGATGGCTTCTTATCCCATAGCCACCATGTAGGTTAGCCCTGCTCTAAATCAGTAGAACAAGTTTTATTCCATCTTACTGTAATAATAGTGGCAAGTCTTTTTACCTTGCTGTTGATGTCTTCCTCATTTTCACAGTGCTTCAACTGCAGTAATATTAAAGGATTTGCTCAAACTCCGATATGTAAACCCCCCCTTTTTAAAGTTTAAGTGGAAATTATATGTTGAGACTTAAGAATTATTTTGGGGAATAGACTACTTTAGTCTAGTCATTTCTTTAACTTTTATGGTCCTAAAAGTTACTCAGTGTTATCACTGCAGTTAAGTTTGCTTGGTCCAAAATCTATGTTGCTTTGAATAGAATATACTGACTGCCAAATAAAGAATTTCACATATGCTATTTTATACTACTATTACAGTCTGGTTCTGATATAAAACAAATATCTGAAACTAAGAAATTACTTTGCATTTTCAGAGTGACTTAGTAGAAGAATATTTTGAAGCTCACAGCAGTTCAAAAGTTTTAACCTCTGATAGAACACTGCAGAAACTAAAGAAAGCTAAACTGGATCAGGTATGTTGCAAAAAATGTTACTTCTAAATTTTTCTTATTGCAAGCTGATTTGAAGAGTTAAGTATACATAAGCAGAATTATTATCCAGATCAAATGAAACACAAATTAACGTAATGTAACTCTTACGTATTTTATTATATACTAAACTAGAGGCCCGGTGCACGGATTCATGCACCAGTGGGATCCCTAGGCCTGGCCTGTGCCCTCTTGCAATCTGGGATCCCTCAGGGGATGTTGGAGGCCCAGTGCACAGTTTTGGCCCGATCTCCGCAGGCCTCTTGTATGTATATAAGATCTTTGGTTAATCTCTTCGCATCCACCCCTCTCCCCACTTCCCTCTGAGATTCATCAGTCTATTCCATGTTTCCATGTCTGTGCATTGGGCATCTGCCCCCTGGTGGTCAGTGTGCATCATAGTGAACGGTCGAATGGTTGGATAGTCGCTTAGGCTTTTATATATATACTAGGGGCCCAGTGCACAAAAATTTGTGCACTCGGGGGGGACGGGGGTCCCTCAGCCTGGCCTGCGCCCTCTCGCAGTCTGGGACCCCTCAGGAGATAATGACCTGCTGGCTTAGGCCTGCTCCCGGGTGGCAGAGGGCAGGCCCAATCCCTAGGTGCAGCCCCTGGTCGGGCTCAGAGCAGGGCCGATTGGGGAGTTGGGGTGCCGCCCCCTGTCATGCACAGAGCCGCAGGGCGATCAGGGGGTTGGGGAGCTCCCCCCTATCAGGCACAGAGCGGGGCTGATCAGGGGGTTGGGGCGCCTTCCCCTGTCATGAACAGAGAAGGGTGGATAGGGAGGTTGCGGCGCCACCCCCTGTCACAGAGCCGCAGGGCGATCAGGGGGTTTGGGCGCTGCCCCCTGTCACACTTATCCCGGTGCCCGGAGGCCTCTCAGCTCCGCTGATCCCGGTGCTGGGAGGCGTATTACCCTTTTACTATATAGGGTAGAGGCCTGGTACACAGGTGGGTGCCAGCTGGTTGGCCCTGAAAGGTGTCCTGGATCAGGGTGGGGGTCCCCGCTGGGGTGCCTGGCCAGCCTGGGTGAGGGGATGATGGCTGTTTGCAGCTGGTCACACATCCTTCAGGGTGGGGGTCCCCACTGGGGTGCCTGGCCAGTCTGGGTGAGGGGCTGAGGGCTGTTTTCAGGCTGGGGGTGACTGAAGCTCCCAACCGTTCCTTTTTTTCTTTTCTTTTTTTTTTTTTTTATCCTGGGCCAACTTTAGCTTTGAGGCTTGGCTCCAGCTCTTAGGCCTCCGCTGCTGAAAGTAGGTTTCTGGCCTTTGCTTACAATGTTGCGATCCTGCTGGCTGAAGCCCGGTGGACTAAAGCAGGTTTCTGGGGTTTTGTTTAGTTTCTATATTTGTTACATAGTTGCTTAGAGTTGCAGCTCAGAGGCCTGCAGCGACAGGCAGGGAACGTTGGAGTCCTCCGACACTGAAGCAAGCAAGCCTCATGTTAGTTTCAAGCTGCCTGGCTGTCGGCCGCCATCTTGGCTGGCAGTTAATTTGCATATCGCCCTGATTAGCCAATGGGAAGGGTAGCGGTCGTACGCCAATTACCATGTTTCTCTTTTATTAGATAGGATAGATGTTTCACGGGGTTAGAATTCTAGTTGGCAGACTATAATTACACATTTTTTTCTCTTACCATTTCTTCAGGATCTGTAATAATCAGAGTCATGGTTTATTTGATATCCATGTACCATTAATCTTGGTTATTCATTTAAGCCACATATTTATTAAATCTCACACTGTTCATAAAACAATTGACCTCTCTCAGTTACAAACCTTGCAAAAAGCAGAGGATATCTTGCTTCTTGATATTATGGAAAACCTGCTCAGTGCAATACAGTAACAAGTTCTATATACTATGTTCCAGCACCTCATGTTATGAGAAATAATACATAGCTATTGATGCCTCTCTTAGAGAGGAAACAGAACTATTCGAGAGAGAATCTTTCAGTAGAAAATGGGGTTGATAATCTAAGAAGAAAGAGGTGATTATTAGTTCAGAGAGTATCAAGATTTATTATTCTCTGCAAGCTAGATTTTAGTGCAATTTTCTAAGGTGTTCAGGGTTTTTAACAAGAGTTTCCAACCTACAGAAAAGAGGAAAATATAGGGTAAGTCTCTGTGACCTGGATGACATAGTGCTGTGTGGTTATTTATGTTTTGTGACCTGGTGTATTGGTATTGAGACTCAAGATCAGAAAGTAGCTGAAAACATATATCAAGAAGACAAATAGGGGAATGGGGGAAGCTGGAGGAGGATAGAGGGGGGATAAATGGTGATAGACAGATACTTAATTTGGGGTGGTGAACAAACAATACAGTGTGTAGATGATGTGTTGTGGAAATGTGCAAAGGTTGTGAAACCTTTATAATTTTGTTAACCAGTGTCACCCGATTAATTCAGTGAAAAGGGAAAAAAAAAATACAAGCCAAACTGTTCCAAGGAAGAGATGGTATTAATATCTGCTTACAATCATGTAAATGGTTCTGGGGGAAAACTTAGCAAATTCTTTACTGCTATCACATATTTGTACCCAAAAGAATATTATAAACAAACTAGAAGCCTGTTGCAGGAAGATTCCTGCAAGAATAGGGCTTCGCTCCCTTCTCTGCCGATCCTACCCCGCCCTTCTCTGCCGCTCCTACCCCGCTCTTCTCTGCTGCTTTTCTCCCGCCTGTCTCCACTACCTCGGCTCCGTTGCTTGGCTTCCTTCTATGGCAGCCGTGGGCAAACTACGGCCCACGGGCCAGATCCGGCCCGTTTGAAATGAATAAAACTAAAATAAAAAAAAGACCGTACCCTTTATGTAATGATGTTTACTTTGAATTTATATTAGTTCACACAAACACTCCATCCATGCTTTTGTTCCGGCCCTCCGGTCCAGTTTAAGAACCCATTGTGGCCCTCGAGTCAAAAAGTTTGCCCACCCCTGTTCTACGGAGTCTTCAGTCTTCGCTCAAAGCCAGTATATGCAAATTAGCTGCCATCTTTGTTGGTGGTTAATTTGCATATCACTGATTAGCCAATGGTGGGCATAGCAAAGGCATGGTCAATTTGCATCTTTGTCTATTATTAGATAGGATATTTAAATCATATCTGAGATATTATATATACTCAGTTCATGCACTCATTACCAAATTAATGTCTCCTCTCCTAACCTCTACCTGTAAGAAAATATATTTAGTTTGGATTAATTTGATGTCTGTGGTTTGAAAGTGATTTTCTTCCCTCTCTTCCTTTTTTTTAAAGCAAACTCTGCGTAACTTATTGAGCAAGGTTTCTCCTTCCTTTTCTGCTGAACTTAAACAACTAAATCAACAATATGAACAATTGTTTCATAAATGGATGTTGCAGTTACAGTAAGTACTATCATCATTGCAAACCCTTGTAAAATAAAGAATAATGTACATTTATATAAGCCTGTGTTAAAATCACAGTAATTTATTTAATTTTCTTTTTGCAACAAGCTTGATATATATTTTTAGTTATATATAAAAATTTGAAAAAATAGGTGTTTTTTCAATTTTATGATGCAAATGTGGACTGTCATTATTGTATGGCTCTGCTCAGAAATTCTAGTTTTCTAGAAATTTGTCTTTTCTAAATTTAATTAAATTTGCCAATAACAGGTCAAAGGGTTATGCTAGTAAGAGAATGATTATCCTCCCTGGTAGGCCCTCAGCTCCTCTCAGTAACACTTTATGATCTGTCATTATAAATGTACAAAGCAGCTCTTCACTCTGATCTCCTTCCCCAACCCCCCTTCTTCTTTCTTCTAATATGTCAACTTCTATAACTTGATTTGCTTTGCTTCCCAGCCTATACCTCATAGTTAACTACTTGAGTATTTGCTACCTCTCTGAATTCTTCTTTTTTTTCTGCCATTTCTACCTTGCTAATCTCTACCTTTGGATTTATCTCTCTTCTGTTTATTTCTAGGCTATCCTGCATTGCCACAGAGCATCACATAAATATTGTTTCTGACTGACCTCCATAAACAACCATGGAGTTGAACTTTAGCTTGACCCTTAGTGCGTGGTGTTCTGGTTCATCTCATTCACTCTCTTGGCCTCAGTTGCTTTTTGTATGTGAATAACTCTCATAACTCTAGCTCCAGCCCAACCCAGCTCAGATCACAATCTTCAGCAGTAGACACGGATATCTGAATATTGGAGATTTCCATGTGGATGTCCCTGTAAATAATTCAACGTACATAAAATTTAACTCATTTTAAATCCATCATTCCCACCTGCCCCTGCTGCCTAGCACAGTTCCTGTCCACCCCATTCATGTAAAGTTGTCTATGCCAATTACTCTCCAAATCCTATTGATTTCACCTATATAGCTTTTGACACCTTATATTTTTCTCCTTGATACCTAATTCAAGTCAGTTTTGTCCCTCCTCATCTATTCCTCCCATTAGCCTGCGTGATCTTTCTAAAAAGAGCATGTTACTTTCCTGCTTAAAACCTTTCAGTTACCAACTAACTAGTTCCTAGTAAATGCTCATAGTCTTGGGAATAAAATCTAATGTCAGTTGACTTACCAAGACCTTTGTGACCTAGCCCCTGCTTACCTTTGCAGTTTAATCTACCAATTAAAAGGCTGCTGCAGCCTGTGAAACGTTTTAGTGCCTTGCACCTCCCATGTTGTCCTTCTACCCCCAGCATCTGCAGGTTGAAAGTAGTATGAGCTGGAGAGAGAGCTACTAAAATTGGAACACTTAAGTTTTGTGTACTAATAATAAAATTGTGCTTTTACCTTGTACAATTTGGGAATCATTACAGTTATTTTGCCATCCCAGTTCTTCTGTATTTTTTTTTTATAAGCATTAAATAAGGAAACTGGTTGATTATAAAATTGGCAGTAACAGGTACTGAACCTTAATTTTATGAATGCTATCTTTCCTAACAGCCTGGGGTTCAACATTGTGCTTTATGGTTTGGGTTCTAAGAGAGATTTACTAGAAAGATTTCGAGCCACCATGCTGCAAGATTCCATTCATATTGTCATCAATGGTTTCTTTCCTGGAATCAGTGTGAAATCTGTAAGTTTCAGAAATGTTAAAAGGAACCACATCGTATCTCCTGCCAGTCTGTACCTCCACGTTAATGAGGTTGCTACTTCTCATTCTGGAGTATTCACTTTTTGTTTTTAGACTTCCTACTAGTAGGATTGCATCCTGCTTAATTAAGATGATGAGCTTAGACTCAGAAGGTTATAGCTTTGAATCCCCATCTTTGAATTTCTACTTCGTAACTGATAATGTATTAAATCTTAGAGAAAAGTTAGCTTTGTGTACTATACCAAATACTAATAATATTTCTCTGAAGGACAGGATTATGTGGAACCTCAATTTTTATTAGGCTTTTATGTCACTTTGGTACTCTAATAAAAATATAAGTAATACTTCGTAGTTTTGTAATAATTTATAGGTAATTTTTACTCCAAATGTTCATATTTTTTCATCATTTGAAAATTAATATGAACCTTTTGGGTGCTGGATATTAACTGATATAGTATGCCTTTCTAAAAATGTCAGTGTTTCTGTTCTGTTTCCTTTGATAAATTAATAGTTTTCTAATGTTTCTCATATTGTTGGTATTTTTTGGGGGGTAGGGTTTGTTGCATCCCTCTTATTATCTTTACATCTTTGCTATTCCATGTTTTCTTCCTTTTAGCTCTAACTTATGCAATATATATATTTATGAAGATAGATATACTTAAGTACCGGGAAACTTTCTTGTTTTGTTAATCCTCACCTGATTTTCAGAGAGAGTGGAAGGGAGGGGGGAAGGAGAGAGAAAGGAGAGAGCGAAACATTGATTTGAGAGAGACACATCGATTGGTTGTCTCCCTGACTGAGGCCGGGGATGGAACCTGCAATCCAGGTACATGCCCTTGACCAGGAATCGAACCCTTGAGGGCCAATGCTCTAACCATTGAGAACACTGGCCAGGGCCCAGTAGCATTTTTTAAAAAGTAATTTTTTTCATACTTGGAGGGAAATCTAAACTCATTTTTAATATATAAAAAGGATTGATTTGCTAATTGTATTTATCTTTTATGCAGAATAAGTTATAATTTATGTACCTCTTGCACTTCTATGATACAGATCCTGAATTCTATAACAGAAGAAGTCCTCGATCATATGGGTACTTTCCGAAATGTACTGGATCAACTGGACTGGATAATAAACAAATTTAAAGAAGGTAACATGAAGTAGATGCTCTAGTTTTAGGGTGAAGCTAAGCATACACTTACTTATTCATGTATTAGTATACACACAAATGAGGATTATTTTTCCTTTTCTCAGTGCTGATTTAGATTACTCTAAAATAATTGTGTTTTCTTTTTCTATGAACTTCACTAGTTACCTAACAAGAAAAAATTATTCCTACTACTTTGATTTTTTTATAAGCCAAAGCCTCTTTTTTTAAAAAAAAAAAAATATATATTTTATTGATTTTTTACAGAGAGGAAGGGAGAGGGATAGAGAGTTAGAAACATTGATCAGCTGCCTCCTGCACACCTCCTATTGGGGATGTGCCCGCAACCAAAGTACATGCCCCTGACCGGAATCGAACCTGGGACCCTTCGGTCCCCAGGCCGACGCTCTATCCACTGAGCCAAACTGGTTAGGGCTAGCCAAAGCCTCTTATTTCAGAATAATTTTCAGGTTTCATTGGTGATTGTAAAGTGCCTCCAGTCGATTGGTACATTTTATGTGATACTCTTATATTTAATATTTTTATTAAAAATTCTTATTTATTCTGAGTAAATATTGCATTTCAGTAATTTCATAAACTAAAATATGGAATGGAGAAAAACTTTTATTTTGTTATTCTTTGGTGTGAATTTTCTGGTTATGTGAGCATTTCAGAAAATTAGAAATAAAATTATTTAGGCTTTAACAATTGTCAGTCAGTCATTGCTTAAGAATTAGAAGGATGCTTGATTTGATGGGTAATTTTGGTATTGTTTTTATGCTCATTAAAATAGATGCCAAAGTCGTTTCATATATATGCATATGTGTACTAGATACATATTGTATATATAATACATGTTATATGTGATATACACTGAGTGGCCAGATTATTATGACCACCTGACGTTTGTAGGCAAATTAGCTATAATTTCACGCTGAAGTTGCCAGAGGGCCAGACCATTATAAATAGGGAAGCAGGTTGTTTACCACGACAGTAGAAGTGATTTTTTTCTGAAGATATGGGTAAACAACGCGATTTAACAGCCTTTGAACATGGGATATATTTAAACGTGAGTGGCCAGATTATGACCACCTGACAGTTGTAGGCAAATTAGCCGTACACTGCATCGTATGGGATATGGAAGCCGAAGGCCTGTTCGGACACCTTTGCTGTCTGCAGTTACCAAGATAAAACGTCTCCCATTCGCACAGGAACACAAGGATTGGACAGCTGAGCATTGGAAAAAAGTCATGTGGTCCGATGAATCACGTTTCCAGTTGCATCATGCAGATGGCAGAGTGAGAATTTGGTGGAAACAGCATGAAAGCATGCACCCCACATGCATGAGTACAACCCTTCAAGCTGGTGGGGACAGTGTTATGGTTTGGGGCATGTTTTCCTGGCATGATTTGGGCCCTTTAATTCGTGTGGAACAACGTCTGAATAGCACAACATACCTAAGTATCATTGCTGATCAAGTTCATCCTATCATGTTGATGGCGTATCCCAATGGAGATGGCTTCTTCCAACAAGACAATGCGCCATGCCACGGTGCTCGTATTGTGCAGGAGTGGTTTCAAGAACATGAGGAAGACTTTACCTTGCTTAGGTGGCCTCCACCATCACCAGATCTCAATCCAATTGAGCATTTGTGGGACGAAGTTAAAAGAGCCATCAGGCAGCTGGTTCCACAACCATCAAATCTCACAGAACTGGACAGTGCTATTCATCAGGCATGGTGTCAGATTCCTCGCATCACCTTTCAACATCTCGTGAAGTCAGTGCCAAGAAGAATCGCCGCAGTATTGAAGACAAGGTGGCCCAGCAAAGTACTGATGGGGTGGTCATAATAATCTGGCCATTCAGTGTGTGTATATATATATATATCCATCCCACATTCAAAGCTGTTAAATTGCATTGTTTACCCATATTTTCAAAAAAAAATCACTTCTGTCGTGGTAAACAACCTGCTTCCCTATTTATAATGGTCTGGCCCTCTAGCAACTTCAGCGTGAAATTATAGCTAATTTGCCTACAAACGTCAGGTGGTCATAATAATCTGGCCACTCAGTGTATATTTGTTATATAATTATATGTAATTACAATTGTAAATATAGTATATGTTATTTATGTGTAATTTATATTTATGTATAATTTAAAATTTTTGACTGATGGCTTCTTGCATTCAAGGAACCCTAGTCTTTGAAAATGTGTCATCTCAGAATTTTTGTCATTATATTGTCTCTCTTGTCCCTCTATCCCCAGGGCAAGAGAAATGTACTTACTCTCTCTAAAGGGCTCATCCTTCATCATAACTACCAAATGCCCATTTCTTATCAACTCCTGAGAGAGTTACAAACAGCTTTTAAAAATATGTATAGGACTTCTTCCAGAAATCCTAGGGAAACAGTTACCTGATTCTACTACCCTTCCATGCTATTTTACTTTCCTATTTCAATATGATTTTAGAGTTTTTGAAGACACATCCGCCTTCTGCTCTTTACCTCTTTCCTTCTTAATTTCTTCTGTGTTACTTAAGCTGTATACTTGAAGGTCACCTGTAATTTCCTTTTTACTAAACATTGGCCTTGGCTCATCCTTTATCTTGATCTGCAGTATTGGATGGTGTTGAGAGCTTCATCCTCCAAATTCTTCCTTCACTGACTTATATTTTACTTCTCTCACTTTCCTGATTCCTTGAGCAATAATATCCTAAGCCTCCCCCTCTCTTTTATTATCTCCTTCAGCTGTTGTGATAATAAGGCTTTTCTGTATTAAATCTTAATGCTTAACGAGAACTCTCTCTTCTTTCTTGTGTGTCTTTCCCCTCCACTCCAACCTTGCAGTTCATCATGCACAGATTCACCTCCAATCTATATGCATCTTGCCTTATTACCTATACCTTATTAAAATGGCTTTCTTTATGGTCTGATTCAAGTGCTAACCATTCCAGTTAAGTCTAATTACTCCCTATTGATTTTCAATTAATTTTATTTTTTTTAAAGAGTTTAATAATGTCTTGCCTATTTTATGAATGACTGACATATTTTCAAATAAATTGTATATTCCTAAGCCATAGTTACTTTGTCCTTCAATATATTCTTTAATCCATATTGTATGTGGTGGGGATTTCACAAATATTCATTGCAAATAATAATTGAATTATTTTTCTTTTTAGATTCTTCTTTAGAACTCTTCCTTCTTATCCACAATTTGGATAGCCAAATGTTGAGAGGAGACAAAAGCCAGCAAATTATTGCACAGCTGTCATCTTTACGTAACGTATATCTTATAGCATCTATTGATCACCTCAATGCTCCTCTCAGTAAGTTAAATATAACTTTTTCTTTCTTGAAATATCAGTCTTACAAGATTAATTTTCTTAATGTTGTCACAGCATTTTTAATTTTTAGTACAGTTTTATTTTTGTTGTATTTTTAAAGACACAGGTAGCCAAGAATCTAGGTGTCCTCAATTTGACTTAGAACATAATTATTGGAAATAAAAATTCGGGTTCTAAAGTAAGTGTGTTACACCTAAACCTCGAAAGAGAGGAGACTCAACTGTTATTTTGGTCTTTTTCTACTCGGAGGTATTGCAACATTTATTTTATGCAGTTTAGTTTAGAGACTGTGATAATCTTATTGAACAAAATGTTAAATTATTTTTTTTAAATATATTTTTATTGATTTTTTTACAGAGGAAGGGAGAGAGATAGAGAGCTAGAAACATCGATGAGAGAGAAACATCGATCAGCTGCCTCCTGCACATCTACTGGGGATGTGCCCGCAACCCAGGTACATGCCCTTGACCGGAATCGAACCTGGGACCTTTCAGTCCACAGGCCGACGCTCTATCCACTGAGCCAAACCGGTTTCGGCGAAATGTTAAATTATTCAAGCTTGCCCTAACCGGTTTGGCTCAGTGGATAGAGCGTCAGCCTGTGGACTCAAGGGTCCCGGGTTCGATTCCGGTCAGGGGCATGTACCTTGGTTGCGGGCACATCCCCAGTGGAGGGTGTGCAGGAGGCAGCTGATCGGTGTTTCTCTCTCATCGATGTTTCTGACTCTGTATCCCCCTCCCTTTCTCTCTGTAAAAAGTCAGTAAAATATATATTTTTTAAAAAATTATTCAAGCTTTTTAAAAGAATGCCGTGGTAGCACTAATATATTTTAACTTGTATTTAACATACTAATGAAGGTTCAAATGCTGATTAATCATGAGATTGTCAGGTACTGATTTGGATGGCAAAATCAAAAGTTTATAGGGAAATGGCAAAAACAAAAGTTTATAGGATTCATTTTTTTATTTAATGTTTTCTCATTCTTTCCTGGAGTAGAATTTAGTAACAGGACAATAGGAGAATTAGTAATTGTTTTTATTTCTTTGATTTTGTGCTTTAGTGTGGGATCATGTAAAGCAGAGTCTTTATAACTGGCTCTGGTATGAAACCACTACGTATAGTCCTTATACTGAAGAAACCTCCTATGAGAATTCTCTTCTTGTTAAACAGTCTGGATCACTACCACTTAGTTCCCTAACTCATGTCTTACGAAGCCTTACCCCTAATGCAAGGTAAGAATGAAAACTATAGTTTCTTTTATCTATTTACTTACTTAGTAGTAGAGCTAGGGCTAGAACCCAGGTCTCTTTCATTTATTTAATTTTTATTGATTTCAGAGAGGAAGGGAGAGAGATAGAAACATCAATGATGAGGCCAGTATGTAATATTCCTTGGAGAAAGGAATAGAAGCTAACATAGACAAGCCAAGTATTCCACATTCCCTTCATGTACTTTACTACTAGCTGTTATCTTTTGATGTTAACATTCTGGATTTGAGCTCCTGTGTGTTTTTCTCCCTAGGGGGATTTTCAGGCTACTAATAAAGTATCAGCTGGATAACCAGGATAACCCTTCTTACCTAGGTATTCAATATTTATATTAAATTGTGTCACTTTTGTTTCACCCCATAAATTCCTTTTTTCTGGAATCTAATAGCACTGCAGTTTTTCACAGCAGTGAATAAATGGTTTGCTCTGTGATCCTGGTGTCTGCCACATAGCAAATATCCTCACAACCCTATTGAGAGGCAAACCCCGCTTGCTTTTTAAATTTCATGTGCTAATTATGGATGTGTGTCTACCAATTACATACATTTCATACATTGGGCATCTTGGGAGATTTTTTTCCCTTTGAGTAAAAATAATGTGTTAAACATTTTAATAATCGTTCAGCTCTCATGACTTACTTGTTAGTTCCCTCTTTAATAGTCAACTTTATTCACACTATTTAAAACTGCCTGTAGGGTTATGCAACACTTGGTCACAGTTGCCTATTTTCAACCAATCATTTTTGTTTAAAAAATATAAGCCACAGTATTCTCTAGTTTTGCTTCTTCCAGAGGCACTTACCTTGGTTTTAAATCAACACTTAATGACTGCTTTGCAATACTGTGGCCACAGCACTTTATCTGTGCTCTTTGATGTGGGTATCCGTATATGGGGTTCTATCCGAAATGCTGACTTATGTTCACATCTGCTTTTCAACTCTCCAGGACTTGCTTTTCAAGATTTTTACCAGCAGTGTCGGGAGGCATTCCTTGTCAATAGTGACCTGACACTTCGGGCCCAGTTAACTGAATTTAGGGACCACAAGCTTATAAGAACCAAGAAGGTGAGACTTTGCTGTTACAGCTTTATATTCCAGGAAGAGCATTGCTTGTTTACTTAAGGACAAGGGTGCCTCTGACCGAGATCCAATTGTGTTACTGAGGCTCCATGGTGGTCAAGGATCCATTTAGGCAGTGGGCCATTTGAGCTCTGTACAGAGATAAGGTAGTGAGATTAGAGGGCCAGGAACTAAGCCTAGAAGTGTGACAGTTAATGGCCAAGTAAAAGATAAGCCTGCAAGGTGAGAGAAACAGCCAGAGTGAGGAAGAAAACCAGGACATGATGTTACAGAAGCCAAGAAAAGCATGTTTTAAGAAAAAAAGAACCGTCTGCAGAACAGTCCTTTTAACGCTTCTGGAGCCAATTGTTTGCAAATACGCTTCTTCAGTGTGGAAGTACAGTCAGGTGCTGCTGAGCTGCCAGTAGAGGAGGACTAAACAGATGGTTAGGTTTAGGAATATGGAATCCCTTGGTATAAGCCAGCAATTTTCAGCCGGTGTGTCACGGCACACTGTGTGCCGCAAGAATGTTTAAAACATGCAATACCTGACTATTTAGTCAGGGGCACTGATCTCTTTTCCCTTAGATTGTCAAATAAAATAATGACAACAGCCAATACAATATCTATCCAGTGAATGAATCAAAATTATACCTATTTTTGTAAGATTGGCAGAGAAATGTTTTTGGGTGTGTCACAGAATTTTAGTAGTTTATGTGTGCCATGAGATGAAAAAGGTTGAAAATCACCGATCTAAACAAAAGCTCTTTTGGTGACATAATAGTGGCAGTAGCTCGGTCGGACTGGGTTGAGGGAGAAGTGAGGAAATGGGGACCACCACTGTTAGACAACTCTCTGAAAAGGTGCCAAGGCTGGGTGATAGATGGAAAAGAATGAGGTTACTTAATAATGGGAGATACTAAATGTATTTTAAAACCAATAGAATGGATCCAGTTGAAAGGGAAATTAAAGAAAAAATCAATAGTATAAGATTCTATAAAAGAGGATGAAGAAAATAATCCACTTACCCACTAGACTTCTTTTCCACTAGAAAATGGCCTAAAAACCCAGTGTATTTTAAATATGTGTGTGTGTGTGTGTGTGTGTGTGTGTCTGTGTGCCCTTTCCCCTTAACTTTTATACTGCCAAATTTATATAAAATATTAAATCCATTTTTTAAACTACGATAGGATTCAAATTTATCTTACAAATGACTAACATCCAGGGTATTCTTACGTCTTTTAGGGAACTGATGGAGTGGAATACTTACTCATTCCTATTGACAATGGGACGTTGTCGGAGTTCCTGGAAAAGGAGGAAGAGGAGTCCTGAAGCTCTCCTTTACTCCTGAATATTCTGTGGAAGGTTGTACTCCGGCTGCCTCTCCTGCAGTCTAAACTGTGTTTACATCCAGCACCAGACTCTTTCCATTGTACAAGATTTAAAAGTGGGAGGGGGATGTCATGAATTAGAACCTTGATTAGCCTGGCTAGTTAATTACCAGCTCTAGTACTATGCTATTCAGTGGTCCTCAAGTTGGAGAAACTGTGCCTTTCATTCATTACCTCTCTGGAGATTCTTGCTGGAGTGAATAGTGTGCTCAGGGACTATTTGGAACTAGATGTTTTTAATTCTTTTATATTAGAGGTGATACTACTCCTGATTCTTTGAGGGCCTTTTAACACTCCTGGGGCTGCTTGTTCTAGCGTGCAGAAGTACAAAGACATTGGCATCACACAGATCTGCTCTGTGTCAGAGCTGATAAGTGAAATGGAGAAGACTTGCTGTTTCTGAACTGGCTTAATGAAAGGAATAAAATTGGCGAAAACTAGGTGATCCAGCTTTCTCCTTTAGGATTTAAACTACATACTGGGTGGAGGCGGGGGGTGCATGACACTATTCAGTTGGGGTACTGGGAAAAGCATAACAAGTATATAGGGTGTATACCCAGCCTAGAAAGCACATGAAAAATATGAAACACTTAATGTTTGTGCCATCACCTTCATGATACAAGTGAGAAGCCAGGCTAGAGAAATACTTTTTAATTTTTTAGTCACTATCTTCAAGACAATGGAAAATAAAAATTTAAGTATTCTTGTATATTGATCTATTTCTTTTCTTGAATAACATGCAGGTGAGTAGCATATTAATAGCTGGCTTTATATTAAATTTTAAATATTTTTTATTGGTTTCAGAGAGGAAGGAAGAGGGAGAGAGAAATAGAAACATCAGTAATGTGAGAGAATCATGGATTGGCTGCCTCCCACATGCCGCACATGCCCCTGGATCGAGCCCACACCCAGGCATGTGCCCTGACTGGGAATCAAACCAGGACCTCCTGGTTCATAGGTCGACGCTCAACCACAGAGCCACGTTGGTCAGGCTGGCTTTAAATTAATTGATTTCTCTATCAAGTACATCTAAAACTCACTGTAAGGCATTTGTCTTTTTCTTAGTGACAATTTCAAGCCTTCTAAATATTTACACGAGCCTTTTTCTTAAGAAAAAAAGGCTAAAACCGTGGTCACTGTACTCAGCTTACAGTTTTCACATATTCCCTGAAATATTTCATACTTGGAAATGAAAATCATCATTAATATCACTGTAATAAAGTATATATCACATCAGCATTTTTTACTCATTTCTTATTTTGTAAATGCCTTTCATGAAAATATTTCCCAAAATGCTCAGAATTTTTAAATCATTTCTTTGTGGCATATAATTAATCAATTTTATATTAAGTCTGTCAATTAAGGGTTTAATCTTAAAGACAATTACTATTAAAATATTTAAGAATTTATACATTACTGACTCTAAAACTTGTTAAATTTTTCTTACTATATATATTTTATTGATTTTTTACAGAGAGGAAGGGAGAGGGATAGAGAGTTAGAAACATCGATGAGCGAGAAACAATCAGCTGCCTCCTGCATGCCCCCTACTGGGGATGTGCCCGCAGCCGAGGTATATGCCCTTGACCGGAATGGAACCTGGGACCCTTGAGTCCGCAGGCCGATGCTTTATCCACTGAGCCAAATTGGTTAGGGCTAAAACTTCTTTTAATTGTACCAACGGCTAATGAAAAGCAGTTTTTGTCTATTCCTTGATCCAATTCCTTAGGCCAGTGGTCAGCAAACTGTGGCTCGCGAGCCACATGCGGCTCTTTGGCCCCTTGAGTGTGGCTATTCCACAAAATACCACGTGCGGGCGCACAGATACAGTGTGATTGAAACTTTGTGGCCCATGCGCAGAAGTCAGTATTTTGTGGAAGAGCCACACTCAAGGGGCCAAAGAGCCACATGTAGCTCACGAGTCGCAGTTTCCCGACCACTGCCTTAGGCAACCATTGATAGCCTAACCTTCCAGAGGTGGTCTATACACAGATAACGGTTTTTGTCTTTTTGTTTTCCTTTTAAAAACAGAAATGATAGCATATACTTACTGGCTTGCACTTTTTTTTTTATTAACATATCTAGTTTATAACTTGCAGTATAAAAAAGTACACAAAATCTTTAATGATCTAATGTGTAAACTTTACATTTGCCCTTAAATATCCACTAGTTTATTTTTATAATTTTTGTGCCTATACTATTTGCAAGAAGAATATGTCAATAGTCTTTATTATTAATAAAATTCCAATTTGGATAGAATCACTTTTATTTATAGTATTGTTTTTTTCAGTAAAAACATATTGAAGTTCCTCAAAACTAAGCGACCCAGTCAGGGCTAAATACCTGTTCTTTAATAATAGTTACATTACAGTGTTTACCCTAAAAACTATAGAACATTTGGTGAAGCAGATTAACAAACCAGAAATGACAATGTACATTCTAAACATTCTTCCAGAAGGATACAGACTCCACTGATCATGTGCGTTTGAGGAGGGAAACGATTTGTAAAGTAGATGTCACTCTGTGCCGTATGCATCACACTACCTGAAGAGGGTCCCTGTCTGCTTCTGACAGGATAATATTAATCTTATTCTCCAAGTGAACACTCAGCGCATCTCGAAGATCGGAAAGAAAGCCTCGTTCAGTGTTGCTGTGTTCACAGAGGATGACATTTATTCCTTGGGAAGCAGCATCTAAAACATCATGATGGGACATCTCACCTGCCAGCAAAGGAAAGCGCAGATACTTAAACATTAGACTCAGAGTCTGCAATGCTGAACCACAACAGCAGAAAGACTACGTTTGCTTCTATATGAAGTATAATTTTGAAATGTATATAGGAATATAAAGGCATAAAATATAAGGAAAAAAAGGTTCTTAGAAAAAGAGTTACCCTCCTCCCCCAGGAATGTTTAATTGTCCACATTTCTACCCCACATATGTGTCATTTCATTATAAGAAATATTTTTTCTTCAACATCTTGATCTATAATAGTAAAGATAAAAAGGAGAAAAAGATACTAACGTGGCCCAGTTAGAAGCCATGCTTTAGGAACGAGTCTGGGTGCCCAGGTTATAAAAGCACTGGCTGGAAGAGGCATGAAAGTGGGGAAATTCTTGGTGACCCTACAATAATAGCTGAAAGCAAAGGAAAGAAAAGCCTGGCACAGGTTGGCA
The DNA here is from genome assembly GCF_963259705.1 of Myotis daubentonii. NCBI lineage: Eukaryota > Metazoa > Chordata > Mammalia > Chiroptera > Vespertilionidae > Myotis > Myotis daubentonii. Next base: position 9,500,853 of record NC_081846.1, on the reverse strand, counting down.
GCTGTGGGAAAGAAAAGGCAAATGAGAGCGTTTATACAGTATCTGCAAGGAGCAAGCTCCTCACCTGCTGGTCTGTCTAGGATATATTTCCCTTCACCCAATTCCATGTCAAGATCAAAGGAAGGGTGACAAGTGGAAGCAGAGGCCTGTTATTTGGTCTTTTGACCAATGGTTCTCATCCCTGAAGTTACAGCCAAAGTGATGCTTCATAGATCATAGACATCTAAAGTCAGCCAGGTAAGAAGATATTTCTCACTCAGAGCACGTATCCAGGTTGCAGGTTCGATCCCCAGTTGGGACACTTACATGTGGCAACTGATCAATATTTCTCTCTCTCTCTCTCTCTCTCTCTCTCACTTCCTCTCTCTAAAATCAAGCCGAAACCGGTTTGGCTCAGTGGATAGAGCGTCAGCCTGTGGACTGAAAGGTCCCAGGTTCGATTCCGGTCAAGGGCATGTACCTGGGTTGCAAGCACATCCCCAGTGGGAGATGTGCAGGAGGCAGCTAATCGATGTTTCTCTCTCATCGATGTTTCTAACTCTCTATCTCTCTCCCTTCCTCTCTGTAAAAAATAAAATACATTTTTAAGAAAAAAATAAATAAAATCAATAAAAACATATCCTTGAGTGAGAATTTATTTTTTAAATTTCTTGATTAAGTTATTACATATGTGTCCTTATCCCCACATTACCCCCATCCCCTCCACTCATGCCCTCACCCCCCTGTTGTCTGTGTCCATTGGTTAGGCCTATATGCTTGCATATAAGTCCTTTGGTTGATCTCCCCCCCTCTACCCCCAACCTCCCCTACCTTCCCTCTGTGGTTTGACAGTCTTATCGATGCTTCTCTGTCTCTGGATCTGTTTTTGTTCATCAGTTCATGTTATTCATTATATTACATAAATGAGTGAGATCATGTGGTATTTATCTTTCTCTGACTGGCTTATTTCACTTAGCATAATGCTCTCCATGTCCATCCCCATGCTGTTGCAAATGGTAAGAACTCCTTTTTTACCGCAGCATAGTATTCCATTGTGTAGATGTACCACAGTTTTTTAATCTACTCATCTGCTGATGGGCACTAGGCTGTTTCCAAACCTTAGCTTTGGTGAATTGTGCTGCTATGAACATAGGGGTGCATATATCCTTTCTAATTGGTGTTTCTAGTTTCTTGGGATATATTCCTAGAAGTGGTATCACTGGGTCAAATGGGAGTTCCATTTTTGGTTTTTTGAGGAAGCTCCATACTGTTCTCCACAGTGGCTGCACCAGTCTGCATTCCCACCAGCAGTGAAGGAGTGTTCCCTTTTCTCCGCATCCTCTCCAGCACTTGTCATTTGTTGATGTGTTGATGATAGCCATTCTGACAGGTGTGAGATGGTACCGCATTATTGTTTTGATTTACATCTTTCAGATGATTAGTGACTTTGAGCATGTTTTCATATGTCTCTTGGCCTTTCTTCTGTCTTCTTTCGAAAAGTATCTATTTAGGTCTGTTGCCCATTTTTTGATTGGGTTATCTTCCTTTTGTTAAGTTTCATGAGATCCCTGTAAATGTTGCAGATTAAACCCTTATCAGTGATAACATTTGCAAATATGTTCTCCCATGCAGTGGGCTTTCTTGTTGTTTTGTTGATGGTTTCCTTTGCTGTGCAAAAGCTTTTTATTTTATTTTTTTATTTTATTTTTTTTTTATTGCTTAAAGTATTACAAAGGGTATTACATATGTGTCCATTTTATTCCCCCGCCCTAGACAGTCCCCTAGCCTCCCCTATTCCCCAATGTCTTATGTCCATTGGTTATGCTTATATGCATGCATACAAGTCCTTTAGTTGATCTCTTACCCCCCTACCTCCTGCCCCCCAACCCTCCCCGGCCTTCCCGCTGCAGTTTGACAATCTGTTTGAGGCAGCTCTGCCTCTGTATCTATTATTGTTCAAAAGTTTATAATGGTCTCTATTGTCCATGAATGAGTGAGATCATGTGGTATTTTTCCTTTATTGACTGGCTTATTTCACTTAGCATAATGCTCTCCAGTTCCATCCATGACGTTGCAAATGGTAAGAGTTCCTTCCTTTTTACAGCAGCATAGTATTCCATCGTGTAGATGTACCACAGTTTTCTAATCCATTCATCTACTGATGGGCACTTAGGCTGTTTCCAGATCTTAGCTATGGTGAATTGTGCTGCTATGAACATAGGGGTGCATATATCCTTTCTGATTGGTCTTTCCAGTTTCTTGGGATATATTCCTAGAAGTGGGATCACAGGGTCAAATGGGAGTTCCATTTTCAGTTTTTTAAGGAAACTCCATACTGTCTTCCATAGTGGCTGCACCAGTCTGCATTCCCACCAGCAGTGCACAAGTGTTCCTTTTGCTCCACATCCTCTCCAGCACTTGTTGATTTGTTGATGATAGCCAGTCTGACAGGTGTGAGATGGTACCTCATTGTTGTTTTGATTTGCATCTCTCAGATGATTAGTGACTTTGAGCATGTTTTCATATGTCTCTTGGCTTTCTGAATGTCCTCTTTTGAAAGGTGTCTATTTAGGTCCTTTGCCCATTTTTTGATTGGATTGTTTATCTTCCTTTTGTTAAGTTGTATGAGTTCCCTATAAATTTTGGAGATTAGGCCCTTATCAGATATGACATTGGCAAATATGTTTTCCCACACAGTGGGTTTTCTCGTTGTTTTGTTGATGGTTTCTTTTGCTGTGCAGAAGCTTTTTATTTTGATGTAGTCCCATTTGTTCATTTTTTCTTTAGTTTCAAGTGCCCTAGGAGCTGTATCAGTGAAGAAATTGCTTCGGCATATGTCTGAGATTTTGTTGCCTTTGGGTTCTTCTAGAATTTTTATGGTTTCCTGTCGTACATTTAAGTCCTTTATCCATTTTGAGTTTATTTTTGTGTATGGTGTAAGTTGGTGGTCTAGTTTCATTTTCTTGCATATATCTGTCCAATTTTCCCAACACCATTTGTTGAAGAGACTATCTTGGCTCCATTGTATGTTCTTGCCTCCTTTGTCAAATATTAATTGAGCATATTGGTTCGGGCCGATTTCTGGGCTCTCTATTCTATTCCATTGATCTATATGCCTATTCTTGTGCCAGTACCAGGCAGTTTTGAGAACAGTGGCTTTGTAATACAACTTGATACCTGGTATTGAGATCCCACCTACTTTGTTCTTTTTCAGGATTGCTGCAGCTATTCGGGGTCTTCTTTTATTCCAGATGAATTTTTGGAAAGTTCGTTCTAGATCTCTGAAGTATGCTGTTGGTATTTTAATGGGAAGTGCGTTGAATTTATAGATTGCTTTGGGTAGTATGGACATTTTAATGATGTTGATTCTACCATTCCACGAACATGGTATGTTCTTCCATCTGTTTATGTCTTCCTCTATCTCCTATTTCAGTGTCCTGTAGTTTTCCGCATGCAGGTCTTTTACCTCCTTAGTAAGATTCCTAGGTATCTTAATTTTTTTGGTGCGATGGTAAATGGGATTGCTTTTTTAGTCTCTCTGTAAGTTCATTATTGCTGTATAGAAATGCCATAGATTACTTGGCGTTAATTTTGTAACCTGCTACATTGCCAAATTCATTTATTAAGTCTAATAATTTTTTTGATGTAGCCTTTAGGGTTTTCTATGTACAGTATCATGTCATCTGCGAATAAGGGCAGTTTTCGTTCTTTTCCAATTTGGATACCTTTTATTTCTTCTTGTCTGATCGCAATGGCTAGTACTTCTAATACTATGTTGAACAGGAGTGGTGAGAGTGGGCATCCCTGTCTTGTTCCTTTTCTTAGGGGAAATGGTGTGTTTTTGCCCATTGATTATGATGTTGGCTGTGGGTTTGTCATATATGGCTTTTTTTATGTTGAGGTATGATCCTTCTATTCCCACCTTGCTGAGAGTTTTTATCAAGAAAGGGTGTTGGATTTTGTCAAATGCTTTTTCTGTGTCAACTGATATGACTATGTGATTTTTATCTCTCAATTTGTTAATGTGATGTATCACATTTATTGATTTGCAAATATTGTACCATCCTTGCATCCCTGGGATAAATCCTACTTGGTCATGATGTATGATCTTTCTGATGTACTGCTGGATCCGATTTGCTAGAATTTTGTTGAGGATTTTGGCATTTATGTTTATGAGGGATATTGGCCTGTAATTCTCTTTCATTGTGTTGTCTTTAACTGGTTTTGGTATGAGGGTGATGCTGGCTTCATAGAATGAGCTTGGAAGTGTTCCTTCCTCTTGAATTTTTTGTAGTAGTCTGAGGAGGATAGGTTTTAGTTCTTCCTTGAATGTTTGGTAAAACTTCCCTGTGAAGCCGTCTGGCCCTGAGCTTTTGTTTGCTGGAAGCTTTTTGATGACTGCTTCAATTTCTTCCATAGTTATTGGCCTATTGAGATTTTTAGATTCTTCCTGATTGAGTTTTGGAAGGTTGTATTTTTCTAGGAATATGTCCATTTCCTCCAGGTTGTCTAGTTTGTTGGAGTAGAGTCGTCCATAGTATATTTTAACAATCCTTTGTATTTCTGTGGGGTCTGTTGTTATTTCACCTCTTTTATTTCTAATTTTGTTTATTTGGGTTCTTCTCTCTTTGATTCTTGGTGAGCCTGGCTAGAGGTTCATCAATCTTGTTTATCCTTTCAAAGAACCAGCTATTGGTTTCATTGATCTTCTGTATTGTTTTTTTGGTCTCTATGTCATTCATTTCTGCTCTGATCTTTATTATCTCCTTCCTTCTGGATACTGTGGGCTTTTCTTGCTCTCTTTCTAATTCTTTGAGTTGTAGAGTTTGATGATTTATTACCATTTTTTCTTGTTTTTTTGAGGTAGGCCTGTAGAGCTATAAACTTCCCTCTCAGGACTGCTTTCATTGTGTCCCATAGATTTTGGATTGTTGTGTTTTTATTGTCATTAGTTTCCAGGATGTTTTAAATTTCTTCTTTGATCTCTTTGTTAACCCAATCATTGTTTAATAGCATGCTTCTCAGCTTCCAAGTGCTTGAATATTTGGGATTGTTGTTATTGTAGTTTATTTCTAATATTATGCCATTGTGGTCTGAGAAAATGCTTGATATGATTTCAATCTTCTTGAATTTGGGGAGACTTTGCTTGTGACCCAATATGTGGTCTATTTTTGAAAATGTCCCATGTGCACTTGAGAAGAACGTATATTCCGTGGCTTTGGGGTGAAATGTTCTGAAGATGTCAGTTAAGTCCATTTGATCTCATGAGTCATTTAGGATTGCTGTTTTCTTTGCTGATTTTTTTGTCTAGAGGATTTATCCAGTGATGTCAGTGGTGTATCAACACATTGTTTGCGGGTAGTTTTTATCGCGCGCTAACAGGTGGCGCGGGCCATTTTTGCTAATTTTTTGCGCAAATGGCAACGTTCAGGTTCAGTAAAATTACGATAACTTTAGTTTACGTATTTATACATTACCCACATTCTACCGCTAGTCTATAAAAAATGTATTAATACGTGTCCCGCGCTCTACTACACTGGTAGAACGTATAAACACGTTTCCCGCATACAGTGTGTTAAAGTCCCCTACTATGATTGTATTGTTGTCGATCTCTCCCTTGATATCTTCCAGGAGTTTTTTTTTTTATGTATTTGGGTGCTCCTGCATTGGGTGCATATATGTTTATCAGGGTTATATCCTCTTGTTGTATCGATTCCTTTAGTATTATGAAGTGGCCTTCCTTATCTCTTGTTATGGCCTTCACTTTGAGGTCTATTTTGTCTGATATAAGTATTGCTACCTTGGGTGAGGATTTTAAAATAAAATAAAAGATTAGAGGCTTGAAGATATTCTTTGGGTAGATGAAGATGCCTGGGTAGAGATAAGGGGAAGGTTCTAGAACAGCCATGGGCAAACTACAGCCCGCGGGCTGGATCCGGCCCGTCCGGCTGTTCTATCCAGCCTGCGGAGCCGAAAGAGCAGAGGGTTCTCTTTATCTCCCCTCCGCTCCTTCACCAGCAGCAGTGTTAACATGGCAACGTCGGGAAACACGGCCGCAGCTCCTTCTTCTGAGTCCAGTTTAAGAACCCATTGTGGCCCTCGAGTCAAAAAGTTTGTCCACCCCTGTTCTAGAAAGATTTTGGAGCTAGAACTGATATGAACTGATGGTTGACTCTAGGGCTGAGTAAGAAGAACTATTTTCTAGCTAAGGCAACACATAGAAAGTGACATGAAATCTGAGAGAAGTCATGTTTAGGAAGAAGATAGGTTAACTGGAGAGCATTATGCTAAGTGAAATAAGCCAGTCAATGAAAGAAAAATACCACATGATCTCACTCATTTATGGATAATTAAGACCATTATAAATTGATGAACAAAAATAGATATAGAGACAGAGCAACATTGAACAGACTGTCAAACCACAGTGGGAAGGCCGGGGAGGGTTGGGAGGGGCAGGGGATGGGTTCGAGATCAACCGAAGGATTTGTATGCATGCATATAAGCATAACCAATGGACACAAGACACGGGGGGGTATGGGAGGCTAGGGGAAGGTCAAGGGGAGAAAAAAAAAGGAGACATATATAATACTCTTTGTAATACTTTAAGCAATAAAACAAAAAAAACAAACAAAAAGAAGATAGGTTAAAGAAATGCTAAACGTTAGTATTTTTAAATCTGATAATAAATTGTTAAATGATTTTTTTCTCTCTCCACAAACAATAAGGATGTCCCCAATTTTGGTGTAGTTCCTGTTTAGTTCAGGTTCAAAAAAAGTTTATTAGCTCCATCTATATGTCAGGGGCAGTCCTAAAATTGCCTTTTTAACTTGTAAAAGATAAACCACGGTTGGGAAAGAACACACACACACAAAAGGGGAGAAGAGAAATCAAAGGCTGCCCTACCTGTGAGGTAGAGGTCGGCCTCTGCCCCCTGCAGAACACTGCTCCCAGAGCCAGCGCACAGAGCCACCACTTTGACTTGGGACTCTGCAAGATAAAGGAAGCAAGAGACCAGTACTTTACAAGTCCCCTTCATTTTAATATTACAATTTGCACCCAAAATCCTAAATGTAATGCAGATTTCACACTTGCCCTCATCACCAGTATATAAATTTTGCTTACTAAACTTTAAAAAATAATAAAACATGTCCTCATATAGCAGACAGATTATTCTTTGGTATTGCATAGCATAGCTAACCCAAGGCAGGGTTACTATTCCTTAGACATACATGGCTGCACAAGCCCATATAAGGCGCCACTGAATAATGTTAAGAGTACAGCTCTTGGCTGTACTGTAGCGCTACTACGGGAAGTAATCTACTGGGTCCCCAGGCAACAGGGAGAGTTAGGCAGGTACTATCTCTGTTCTCAGGTGAGGAAGCAGAGGAACTGAAAGGGCTAGTTAGAGGAATGCTACAAATGGATCTGACACATTTTTAAATATCGTATTTATTTTATTTATTTTAAAAATATATTTTATTGATATTTTACAGAGAGGAAGGGAGAGAGATAGAGAGTTAGAAACATCGATGAGCGAGAAACATCGATCAGCTGCCTCCTGCACACCCCCCACTGGGGATGTGCCCACAACCAAGGTACATGCCCTTGACCGGAATTGAACCTGAGACCCTTCAATCCACAGGCCGATGCTCTATTCACTGAGCCAAATCAGTTGGGCACCATATTTACTTTAAAAGAGCATCCTCTGGCCCTTGGCTGGTTTGGCCCTAGAACATCGGACCACGGAATGAAGGATCCCGGGTTCGATTCCGGTCAAAGGCATATACTAGTACACCGGTTGCAGGCTCGATCCCCAGCTTGGTCGGGCCCTGTGGGAGGCAACCAGTCGATCTGTCTCTCTCACAACAGTGTTTCTCTCCCTCTCCCATCTCTCTAAAAATCAATGGAAATATATCCTTGAGTGAGGATTAACAAAAATAAATAAATAAAATAAAGGAGCATCCTCTGAAGAGTGAAATAAACTGTCAAGCCCAAATCCAACAAGTATTTAGCACTTATGTTTCGAGAATAAACCCTTCATTAGTGGTCACGCAATAGTGCTATTTTAAAAGGGACTTTGGGGTTGGATTGGAAGTCAAATCCCACCTCTGCCATCTATTTTGTTTGGAAATTAATGCCCATGAGTCATTTGATCCAACTTTAGACTTCTGAATAAGTATCTCTGAACCTCTGTGTTTTCACTGACACAATGGGAACACTGACACCTACCACGGAGCTAAGGCCAGCACTTACTGCACTTACTGTGCCCTGCCACGTGGACTGTACATCTACTTTGATGAGTTAGGTTTAACTACCACCACAGTTTTCACAGATGTGGCTACCGGGACACAAGAAGGTTAAATAACCTGTCAAAGTCATGCAGCAAGTAGATAAATTTCACCCAAGACACTCGGAATCCACAACCTCTAGGCCCCTTTGCAGTGGGAACTCACATACTTTAATGTACTCATAACACTGCTAGGCAAACTGCAGGGGTCAAATAATGCTCTGTTGGTTCCTTTTCCCGAAAGTACTGGGAAGAGCTGATAGAAAAGACAGTGGCTACAAGACTCAGAAACTGCAGTGGTCACTTCACTTAGTAGCACCTCCCTATAAAACATCACCAGGATCGTAAAACACCAAGATCTGCATGGAAACCGGAGCAGTCCCACTTCCCAGCTCTCTCCCAAGCACGTACTTCATGTCCAACTTGGGTTGGATCGGGCAATGTGACCAACTCTGGACTATGAGTTAAACGGAAGTTCATTTCTAGGCTAGAATGTTTACATGACGGTTTACGACTCTCCCTTTGCAACAGCGACCACCTACAATGGGCAGACTTGCCCTGCCGATTTGAGATGAACAGACTGTGGGGAAATAAATCTTGTGGTAGCCAATGAGATGTTCACCACAGCACAACCTAGACACCTGACTGATAGCGTAAACCAGTCAGGCATCTCCCATAACTACTTACAGGCTTTCTTTCACTTACAATACAATGAAGAGTTTTTCAACTTTTGCCCAGTGTTAACAGTAGGCATACTGGACAAATAAAGGAGACGGATTTACCTAAGGTCCTCCCTGCCCCAAGAGCAAGGCGAACATGAGATAGTTTTAGGTGCCTTTTGATTCGCTCAATCAAGGTTGCCAAGGAGACAGAGCCATCCAGGGTGCATAACCGTCCCATCCCAGTGTGCAGAAGCAGAGGCTGAAAAACAGAAGTTAGAGAAACTGTCCATCATTAGTCCCAGAAACAAACCTGGAACGAAGAGCAGATGCTGAGATCAATCTAACACGCACACCGAGCGCTCACAGCTCCAGGCCAACGTCTGTGTCCAGGGGATACGGATCTGACAAAAACACTGGGAGGAGCTCAGTCCCCTGGGAAGGCCTACTGATCGAACAATTTACAAATGAATTTGCCAGACAGTGTTTGGCAACGTAACATATTTTTATTACCTTCTCCAGTGACAGAATTTCAGTCTTCTGATAAAGCTGTCTGTTCTGGGAAAGGAAAGCCACCACCTGCATCAAAGCCGGCTGACTACAGTTCAGACTGACCCGCGTCTGTTCCTCATCATCAGTCCTAGAAAAAGAGTGAAAAGAAAAGTCACTCATTGGTCCAGGATAAATATAATCAAAATGTATTTTAAGTAATCTACAATTTACAACTTCCTATAATAGATTAGATTTATATGACATTTAGGATTCAATCCCAAACCAAATTATTTTCTAGAACAGTGTTACTCAAACTTTAAAATGCATCAAAATCACCTTGTGGACTATTTAAATCATAGATGGATGGGCCCCACCCCCAGTTTCTGATTCAGTAGGTCTAGGTGGGGGTCTGAGAATTTACTTTTCTAACAAGTTCCCAGCGATGCTGATGCTGTTGGTCCAAGGACCTCACCTTGAAACCATGGTTCTAATGGCTTTTAATCGAGTCGTGCATCGCTTCCTAAAACGACAGCTGCTGGACCCTTTTACAGATCCAGTGAAACAGCATCTGTGAATGGGCTGAGGCAAACTGAATTCTTCTTCAAGCCCCAGAGAAGTTAATTTTCAAACAACACTGCCTACAAGAATCTCCTGGACAGATTCTCAGGCAAACCCCATTCTAATTACACAGATCTAGGATGAAGCAGAAAATCTGCATTTTTCATAAGTACCCCATTCATAAGGGCAGGGAGTCCTTATCGCGCTTTGAAAAGCAATACCCTAGAGCAGTGGTCGACAAACTGAGGCTCGCGAGCCACATGCGCTCTTTGGCCCCTTGAGTGTGGCTCTTCCACAAAATACCACGTGTGGGCGCACACATACAGTGTGATTGAAACTTCGTGGCCCATGCGCAGAAGTCGGTATTTTGTGGAAGAGCCACACTCAAGGGGCCAAAAAGCCGCATGTGGCTCGCGAGCCGTAGTTTGCCGAACAGGGCCCTAGAGCCGCTCTAAAAAGGCTGGCATCAAGAAAGTTTTGCAATTTAGCCATAAACTCCAAGTATAGAACTCTAGAACTAAAAGGCACCTTAAAATATAATCTGGAAGTGTTGTCAATATTGGAATCATCTGCGGAGCTTTGAAAAGAAAAAGCAAAAACAATGTGTGGGCCCTGACTAATGGTCAAACCCAGATATTAACTGTGATGTGGTCAAACTAGAACCGAACTAAATGTGCATCAGTTAAAAAACGGGGGGCCATCAGGTAGGAAGAGGAATGCTTAAAGAATCTACTGTACAATAAATAAAACAAAACAAGAAAGAAAATAAAGAATCTACAGTACATCCATAATAAGAAACATTACACAGTGGTTAAAAAGAGATCTTATAGCCCTAACCGGTTTGGCTCAGTGGATAGAGCGTCGGCCTGCGGACTAAAGGGTCCCAGGTTCGATTCCGGTCAAGGGCATGTACCTTGGTTGTGGCACATCCCCAGTAGGGGAAGTGCAGGAGGCAGCTGATCGATGTTTCTCGCTCATCGATGTTTCTAACTCTCTATCCCTCTCCCTTCCCGCTGTAAAAAAATCAATATATTTTTTTTAAAAAAGAGAGATCTTATATATCTACATGGGAAGAGCTCTAAACATATTGTTAGTAATATGGCAAATACCACTTAACTAAGAGAACAACAAATAAAACAAAGCTATACATTTCTTTATGTCTCTATATGTGTTTGGAAAGATACTCACTTCTCTGAAAGGAAGGAAAAGACTTGAGTTGAAGATACTGGGACTGAGTAACAGCCATACCTCATTTTACTGAACTACACGAGTATTGTCTTTCTTTATAAACTGAAGACAAGACCCTCCACCAGGAAAAAGATTACAACTCTCTTTATTAACTATACTTGCTTTATTATGCTTGTCTGAGACCAAATCCACAGTATCTCTGAGGTATGCTTGTGCTCTAAAGTAAAAGCAACTACCTTTCACCATTACCAGGAGGATGCGAAACACTGCATGTAAAATGTGTAGTACAGTCCCTCCCACAGAGGAAATAGTGTTACTTATCATCTTTATTGCTTTGAAAAGCTCCCATGGTTCTCCTCCTTTGAGGACCCAAATGAGAAGCAGGCTGTTTTGTAAACACATCCCAGGGAAAACCATGTTTCGAACCTAAATGTCAGAATTATAGAATTTGTAAGGAAGATCTTTACAAATAAGTACCCACCGAGAAAAGAGGAAAATATACTGTACCTAGCAGAAAAGGAAGTGACAGAAACATCCGAAATTCCTTTCACCGTAGACATGACTTTGTCCAGGTCTTGGGTGTGGTTAACATTAAATTCTACCCTGTGTGTTCCCTCTGTTGGGTAGTTGGGTGCTTTGGAAGGATGTATAGGCCTGGAGGTGCAAACGCCTTGAAAAAAATGGTAGGAAAATGGGAGTTTTTGTGTTTTGTTTTGTTTTTTAATTAAAAAGATAAACTATTATGCCCCAAACTTACAAGAAATTAGTATTTTTAAAATTCATTCTCAGATGCTTATATACACTACACATATACACATATCCTTTTCCTATACAACCGTTACCCAACAATGGGGGATTTAATGCAGACATACAAAATCAAATTTATTTTTTGAATTATTTTCCAGTATTCTTAAATACCACAAAAATTTGGCCAAGAAAGACTGATGCAGTTTTAGATGATACGTGCAGTTGTGCTGCTTATTAAATTTACCCATGTACAACATGATTCAGTGTGTAAATCCTCACAGCTACTTGACCACATCAATCCAGCTTATAGCCTTATAAAAGCTTCAGCCCAAAACAAGTAAACTATAGAAAGACTTACTAAAAGTAAAGCTAAAACACATGTGCTGAATTCCCTCATTAAAACTCTGCTCTATATGAGTGACATATTAAGTATGTGCCAGAGAGGCCCAAGCTTTCAGTTCAATTTAACAAGCATTTCTGGAGTGGCCGGGTGGCAGGTACTATGCCACCTGAGTGAGGAATCACAAAGCTCAGACTAGCATGAGGATTTCCCAGGCTCGCCTTGTTCATGAGTCATAAAAATGCTATTTTTCAAATGTCATTTGGTTGCCAGATTTCAGCAACATTATTTTAAAATATATTTTGCATACACAATAAGGATCCCACCCTAGAGCAGTGAAAACTCTGCTGAAAAGACGTTCTAAAGTTTCCAAGCATTTATAGGGAGAATAAGAAACATGAGAGAGCAAGAGGCTTCTCACCGAGCCCTTTAGCCAGCCAGTTGTTGACCCCCTGGGGTGCGGCATCATAGGCCGTGTGGGGAGAGTAAATGGCGATTCTGTTCTCCAGCGCGCGGATCACCAGGCGCTCCTTCCAGGTTTTCCAGGTTATGCGCTTAATGGGCCGGAAAATGGGCGGATGGTAGGAGAGAATGAAATCAGCCTTCTTCCGCAGTGCCTCCTCCATCACTTCTTCGGTCAAATCATTGGTCAGGAAGAGTGTGTTCACCGTGTGTGGTGGGCTTGGTTCCACCAGTAATCCAACATTGTCCCAGCTCTCAGCAAAGGAGAGGGAGGCAAAGTCATTCAAGGAGGAAAGGAGAGCCTTCAGGTCCATGAAGGAAGAGGAAGGATTGCGGACCAGGGAACGAACAAGCTGGACTCTCGTGGGGACCAGGCGTAGGTGAGATGACAACATACAGAAACCGGGAAGAACGGGATATCTGAAGTCAAAACACAAACAATGGTACACATGCACACTTTAGGCCCGTACCTTTGCAAAACAGGAGCAAAGGAGCTGCAGTCGTACATACCTGGGTGCAGGCACCGCCCCTGCCACTTACCAGCATTTTCTTAGGTAGGTTACGTAACCTTTCTGAGCTTGTTCCTCATCTATAAAACAGAAACACTACAACCCACCTCACAGGCCATCGAGAGGAGCAAGTGCATTCCTATGTGTAAGTCACTCGCACAAGCCTGGTACCTACTACACAGATGCTCACCCCCTCTGCCCCAGAGTACCTCACCCTTGCTCTAGTTCTCCCCATCCCTGCTTCAGCCCCACTCCTGCCTTCTCCATTTCTCTAAATATTACCCCTCTTTCCAAGTCTCCTTCAACTTCCTAAAATAAAGCCTTTTCTTGACAGATCTTCCTTTTCGGTGTCTCTCTCCTGCCCCGACCCATTTTTGCCCAAGTATTCTCATAATATTAGATTCCTGTATGTCTGTCTCCCCAGTGAGCTAATGTTACTGGGAAACAGGAACGATCTTTTACATATCTCAGTATCACCAACACAGGCCAGCACTAAACGCTTACTGCAGACCGGCACTGTCCCCCACCCCACCTCAGCAGAGTTTGGAATTAGGGTGGTATATTAAAAACTAATTTGTTAAAAAAAATTTACAAACATATATATATAATTTAAGTACTTTATAAGATGCACAGATGAGTCACTCCAAATGAGCAGGGTCCAGACAGGAAAAGACAGGGCTGCTGCCCCTGAGCCCACACCTGCTACAGGAAAGCTAGGCTCAAGAGGTGGGAGTGCTCAGAGCCTGTAAGCCTAAAAGAGCAGCAATTTTCAAGCTGTTACATCTCATGGCATTCATAAACTAATTACTAAAATTCTGCGGCACACCAAAAAATATATTTTTTTGCCAATCTGACAAAAAACCTAGGTACTGTATAATGTTGATTCATTCACCCCGACAGCTATTGCTGGGTTGGCTGTTGTTATTTTTATTTGACAATCTATGGGAAAAGAGGTCAGTACTCCTGACTAAATGGTCAGGTTTTGCATGTTTTAAAAACTCTTGTGGCAACAATTGAAAATTGCTGTTCTAGACAGCTATATCCAATACAAAAAATGACATTGCCAACTCCATTCTTCAATTGTTGAAGAAAAGCATTTCATAGTCTGCGCAATAATTAACAAGAAAGCATAGCCAAGAGTAAATTTAATTAAAAGATTCACAACCCAATGATTTCAAAAGCAATTTTAAGACATTTCTACAGCAAAAATATTTAATATTAGAGGTCCAGTGCATGAAATTCATGCACAGGTAGGGTCCCTAGCAGCTGCCGGCTGCTGGCTGGCAGCTGGGGCCTTCCTTGGTTCCACGCTACCCCCTGGTGGTCAGTGCATGTCACAGTGAGCGATGGAACTCCCAAGGGCACACTTTGCATATTAGGCTTTTATATATATAGATGAGATGTGTGTATTTATTCAATATATGATTTGAAGTGCTGAGGAGCCTCTGTTAACCACTCCAGCCTACGGTCCTGGAAGATCTTCTAATGTCCTTATACCTCTTCCACCCTCCAGAGTCCTCAGCCTGACAGCACTCCACTCTCCAGGCCCTTCTAAATCTGGCAAGCGGGGCAGTGAAGTTACATTTGAAATTGCCTTTGGAACTAACACCCCTCATCTCACAGATCAGGCGACAGCAAAGCTGCCTGACTTGATGCCAGAATTCAGGATGAGAGGCAGCATAGCATGCTGGACAAGAGCAAGGACTCTAACGCCATACTGACCATCCCCTCCCCCCCGCCAGAGTCACAGCTGCGTAACCAGTTACTTAGCCACTGCGATTTCCAACTCTGAGGAAGGAAGTGCCCAGCTCATAGTTGGTCGCAATACTGAAACGTAAAGCTGGTGACCATACCTGACCTCGAGTCAGCACGGTGTTTACTGAATAACATTAGTAGGTCCCACTTTACAGCTGCAAAACTGCACCTTCTAGGTTACCTCGTCTACATGCAGGCCACGGCCAGCATGGTGAAGAGCCGGTGGCCAGCCCACGGGCGCCCCAGGCGAGATCTCCCGCGGCAGCCCCGTGTCTGTCCCTACCTCCTCCTCTGCCCCCTTTCACAGCAGCCCTCGGAGAACGGCCGCAGCCCGCACAAACCCGAGGTCCGCAGCTTCGTCCGCCGAGATTTAAATGGCCGGATGCTCACCGGTCTCGAGAACGCTCCTCGCGCGTCACTTCCGGCCCCGGGCGGGATCTCGCGGCGTGGGAACTGGCTGGGGCAGGCGCCGGGCGGAAGTGGTCCCTCCCATTCTACCGCTGAGTGCCAGGCACTGCCAGAGGCTGTCCAGAGTAGTTCCGGGTGGGATTCCTGCCCTAGTGTGAGAAGAGTTCCTTTCCGTGTCGGCAGTGGTCCCGGTGGGCTACCTGACACCGGCTCCCTAGTGCTAGTCGCGGTGGTTTGCGACAGGGGCGGGGGGGGGGGGGGGGGCGGAGGAGGCGGGCCCGCGAGGGGCGTCCTCTCGGATGGGTCCGGTGCTCGGCTTCCGGTGGCCTCACGAAACGAATTTGGAATCTTCAGACCTGGGGCGGGGGGCACCTGCCATCGCACCTTTTCTGTCTTGGCCGCAGCTGTGCTCCCCGAAGTGGTAAGGGATGGGGTGACGCGCTCATTTTTCGCTGGTTTATTCAGATACTTGCAGGGCGTGAGCGTTCCGGGTGGAGAGGCTGCTGCTGAAACAGCAGATCGAGTAAAGTAAGAAAGCACATGGTGTAGCAGGACCAGTGCTGGGGAAAGGAAGCAGAGAGGGCACTGCGATTAGGGCGTTTTAAGCGGCGCCTTGGAGGGGAGGGCCACGCCCTGCAGGGTCCGAGAGAGCCGGCCGCGCGGAGGGCAGGCCGGGGCCCAGGGGCGGCCGCGCACCGGCTCGGGGAGGACTCGCCCGGCGGCGCTGGGGGAGGGGCCGGGCCGTCGCGGGGTTGGCGCTCAAGTCGGGTAGGGTCTCTTCACCCCTTCCGACACCCGATTTTTATTACTGGGGGGTGGGGGGGGAGTCTTCGAGACTTTTTCTTTTAAATATGCAGTAAACATAAGCATGCGAGAAGAGAGAAAAAAATGAACTTAATTTTTTTTTTCTTTTGGGAATGGAGATTCTTTTTTGAACTTTTCTCGATAAGACAGAAATTAAGCAACAGTAACCATCAAGAAGAAAAATGGTAAGTTTTATAGAATTCTTATGAATGTCTTTCATTGTAAGTAATTTCTAGAAATTCAGTCAAGGGAAGGAAAACTGCATGGAAATATCAATGGCAAGGCAGTGAAAAATGGTTCTAAACAAAACGAGAAATAAGCAGCATTACTTTTTAAGTTATGTTTTGAGAGAATTTTCCTTTTATAGAAAGAGATTGACTACAAGGTAGATAGAGATGAAAAGGGAGAGTAGGCGGAGCAGAAGGGCTTAGCCCTGGTATTATAATTTTAACTGGAACCCTTTGCTCTGTATTTAAGGGGGGCAACTAGAGCTTGAAGTGGAAAACAGCAATGAGCAATGACCCCCATCCCTCTCCCCAACACACACGCCCCTGCTTTCTATCCCCAACCTGGCCATGCTCTCTGACTGCTAAATACTAACCTAAAATGAGCAAGGAAGCTCCAGAATAATGATTTTCCTTCTTTTGGGAATGGGATAACAAAAGGGTATTCACCGAAGCAACAGATAAAACAAACAGAAAACAAAAATAGAGTACTATGCCGAAACCGGTTTGGCTCAGTGGATAGAGCGTCGGCCTGCGGACTGAAAGGTCCCAGGTTCGATTCCGGTCAAGGGCATGTACCTGGGTTGCGGGCACATCCCCAGTAGGAGATGTGCAGGAGGCAGCTGATCGATGTTTCTCTCTCATCGATGTTTCTAACTCTCTCTCTCTCTCCCTTCCTCTCTGTAAAAAATCAATAAAATATGTTTAAAAAAAAAATAGAGTACCATGGAAAAGAAGGACTGTGGTTACCTCTGCACAGTTAGAATCTAGAAACACTGATGCTTCTTGTGTCCTGCCTTTGGTGGAGAAAGGAATTTTTAACCTTGTCCCTCATAATTAAATTACATAAGGGAAAGGGTGGAAACAATGTTTTGAAAGTCATTCTCATACCCTTTTTCAATAACTATTAACGATGGTGAATGCCATTTAAATAAGTCATTCTAACATTACAATTGTTTATGTTTTTATTGATGAAAAATTCAAACTTAAAATAATTATTTCAATCAAAATATTTGCTCCGCAATTTTGTAGCATAGACACCATTTTACCCTAACAGATATTTACATCCTGGAGCTTTTTTTCTACTGCTGAAGTAAATTTTGAAGGAGTACAGTTTCTCTAAGAGCTGCTTTGTGGACAGGTCATCTCTGAAATAGTATTTCTGTTTTTATGTACTTTGTCTTTAATGTCTTTAATATCTAGTTAGGGAAGTCATACAGTGCATAAAGTCACCTGAAGAAATCTCATTTGTTCTCACATTCTGTCTCCTTTTTAGTCGGTGACACTGCATACAGATGTAGGTGATATTAAAATAGAAATCTTCTGCGAGAGGACACCCAAAGCATGTGAAGTGAGTACCGTTATAAACAAACAAAAAATGAGTTAATGCAGCAGGATAACCATTTTGAAACTGACTGATCTAAAAAGCCAACAATGTCCCAAAAAACCCAAAACACTTTTGTATGAAACCACTGTCAGGAAAAACCAGCCATCATCATTTCTGGCCTGATTTCCACTTACCTTTCCTGATGTTGAAGGGCAGATAGGGTGGCTGGCATCTTTTCCTTTGGGCTCATTTTCCTTAGGAAACATAAGTAATCATTAGATATCAGGTAAGAGAACTGTATGTTACATTATTTCACTTGTTTAAATGACAAGGATAGAAGGAAGAAAAGTCAGCTATGCATATTTACTCATTCAATAGTTACTCGTGAAAGGCTATCTTGACAGTGTTTGGAAACACAGTGATGAACAGGACACATTCCTTGCGCTTGTGGAGCCAATATTCTAGGTGGGGAGACAGATAGGGGGGAGGGAATTTATTCTAGAAAAAAACTAATTCTGGAGCTTGATAATGCCTTGAAGGAAATAAAATGTTGAGATAGAGAATAATGGGGAAGGAATTATTTAAAAGAAGGTGAAGGCAGGCCTAGCCAAGAAAGGGATACTACTTAAACTGAGTGTGAAAGGTAATGAAGGCATCTCCATGAAAAGATATAGAAAGAACATTCCAGGTGTAGAGATGGTAGGTACAAAGGCCTCAAGGTAGGAGAGCCTGCCTCTGTGGGATGAATTTTCAGAAGGCCGATGGGGTTAACATAGTGAGCCACACGGGAGGGGTCATTATCAAGAGATGTAGAGGTAGGCCCTGCTTAGGAGTTTGTATCTTATTCCAAAACCCGGAGGAAGCCATAAAAGTGCTTTAGGCAGAGAAGCAACATCATCCAAAGTAATGCCTAAAAGACATAGTTTAAATATGCTGTTATAGTGTTTTTAGTAAATACACTTAGTTCTTTACCTTAAGTGTTTCTGCTACATGATTTCTCAATCATTGTTTTTTACTCTCTTCAGAATTTCTTGGCTCTTTGTGCCAGTAATTACTACAATGGCTGTATATTTCATAGAAATATCAAGGGTTTCATGGTTCAAACAGGAGACCCCTCAGGTAAGTTATCCCATTAATAGCTAGAGAATTAATGGTATATAGTATGAAGAGGGCGGGGGGAGAGACAAAGAATAGAAAAATAAAAGCACATGGAGTATTTATAATTGGGCTACCTTATAATAGTAAGCAGTATTTAAGGTGAAGCTACTAGTACCAAGCTCTGAAAGATGAATATTGATAAGGAGAGTTTTTGGTTTTTTGTAGAGATATTTTATTTTTCTGGTTTATAAAGTGAAATTTTGGGATCTAAGAGAGGACATATCAAATTTTATTTGTACTTTAAGAGTTACAAAAAGCCCTGAAGTTTTAGAAAATAAAGCCTTTCTCTAATTAGATACTTCTTTTATTTGTCTTGTAATATAGGTACCGGAAGAGGAGGTAACAGTATCTGGGGCAAGAAATTTGAGGATGAATACAGTGAATATCTTAAGGTATGTCCCCAAGCTTTAAAATTATTTTTTCATTCCATGTATACACTTGGAAACTTTGATACATATGTTGTAGTAACACAAGTTAATATCACAAGTGAACATATATACCCACTCTTTTTGTAGTTTCTGCACACTTGATAAATGATATCAGGAGGAAAATATAAATGGCAGTTCTAGCCTAAAATATATGCTGGAATCTCACCATCACATGGATGTTGATATTAAGTGAGCTCATCTTTGGGTCTGGCCTGAAATGTTTAATCAGTAACATACCAAAAGGGCTTACATGTCTCACTATAAAATTCTTGTTGGATGACATGAACCATTGGCCTTTTTTGAGAATGGGGAGACCTGGTTGCAATATTGCCATTATCAATATCCAACTTTTATCATCTGTTAGATGTTTAAATATCTCTATGTTAACGTTACTTAATGCCTGAGGTAGATTTCAGTAAGGTTAAAAGAGAAGTGCATGTAAATATATCGTTAGCATGTAAAATTAGGGATTTTAATTTTCTTTATCATATTATTTCTAAAACTTTCTAAAGATTTTTTTTTTCTAAAATTAAAAAACTGATGCATACCTATTTTAAAAAATCAGCCCTGGCCATGTGGCTCAGTTGGTTGACTGTCGACCCTTGCATTAAAAGGTCACTGGTTTGATTCCTGGTCAAGGACACACCCAGGTGGTGGGCTCGATCTCCTGTTGGGGTGTGCGTGGGAAACAGCCGATTGGTGTTTCTCTCTCCCCCCCACCCTCTCCCTTTCGCTCTCTAAAACAAAAAATAAAACCACTTCCCAGAGATGACATCAATTAACAGTTTATTATGTTGTCTTTTAAACTTTGTATCTGCACAGAATGATAACTTCATAATTTAAAAAAGAGAGGCAAATAAACAAGAGAGACAAATTCCCCTCAATCAGAATATGTAATTTAGTATATTATATTTCAGTTACATTAGAATATACCGTGGATTTTCTGGAAAAAAGATTAAATTGCAGTATTTACCTCTGGATAG
This sequence comes from Myotis daubentonii, assembly GCF_963259705.1. Taxonomy (NCBI): domain Eukaryota; kingdom Metazoa; phylum Chordata; class Mammalia; order Chiroptera; family Vespertilionidae; genus Myotis; species Myotis daubentonii. Next base: position 9,480,545 of record NC_081846.1, on the reverse strand, counting down.
TTAGACTAGGAGTAATTTATTTTATCTTTTTGCTTTTCTATCATAAAGAAATACTACCCTTGTTATAGGAGTTGAGGTTAGGAAGTGATACGTTATTTTAAAAATCATCCTTTCCTGAATTAGAAACAAAACAACCTTTTAGACATTAATTAATGGCAGTTTTCATAACACTGATCTGTAATCCTAAACCAGTGGTTTTCAACGTTGGCTGCTGTTACAGACTCACTAGTGGAAGTTTTAAAAATATAAAAAAGTAGCCCTAACCGGTTTTGCTCAGTGGATAAAGCATTGGCCTGGGGACTGAAGGGTCCCGGATTTGATTCTATTCAAGGGCACATGCCTGGGTTGCAGGCTCAATCCCCAGTAGGGGACATGCAGGAGGGAGCCGATCAGTGATTCTCTCTCATCATTGATGTTCTTTCTCTCCCTCGCCCTTCCTCTCTGAAATCAATAAAAATATATAAAATAGAATAAAAAAGTAGGACCTTACCTCCTCTCCTTCTCCTCCCCCTCTCACAAATATAGAGAAAAATCATCAGTAGAACCGATCCCACCTTGATTATATTTTAAGGTTCCCTGTTAATTCCTACAATAGCCTAGATCACCTAGTCCTGGGGTTATGAACTGACTGCCAATGGGTGAAGACCCATAGATGCATTCTATATGGCCATTAGTTAAAAAAAAATTTTTAAAGACATTGGGCAAGAGATATATTATTCCTCTAGCCAGATTCCACCACTCCCTAATGTTTACATTCTGCCCACTCATCAACTTACTATCTGCTGACCTTTGTGAGCGTTTGAATTATGAGTAAACCCAGAACTAGTCCAAACTCCCTTGTTTTACAGATAAACTAGCCAGAGTCCAGTGTGTGTGTGAAGAGATTATGGGGATTTTGGTTTTATTGTCTGCCTGATCATTTCATTCCAGCATAACATAAATGTAAGGATTATTTCTATTATACATTGGTACTACTTAAAGTGTTTGTGGCTATATGTCTCCAAAGTGAAAATGAAATTAATTGGGGGATATGATTTGATATATAAACAATATAAGTGGTCAGTGATACAGATAATACAGCAACTGAATATTTGGGTTTGCCCAAATTGAAGCTGATTAAATGTTTTCTTGGTTCCTTAAATATTGGGAGGTTAAAGAGTGCATGTCTTGTTTTAGTCCGGTATTTGGAATATTTATTTAAAAACATAGATAAATTAATACCTTGGACTGTCTTTTGCAGCACAACGTTAGAGGTGTTGTATCTATGGCTAATAATGGCCCAAATACCAATGGATCTCAGTTTTTCATCACCTATGGCAAGCAGCCACATTTGGACATGAAATACACAGTATTTGGAAAGTGAGTATCCTGGTTATGATATTCGTCTTTGGAATTTCATTGCAAAGGATGCATATGAGTGGCTGTGATAGTAGCATAACTAATATGGAAAGTGCAGTCTAAGAGCTAAACTTACCTGGACTGTAAGCCCAACTTAACCTGCCCTGTGACCTTGGGAAATTATAACCTCTCTCAGCCTATTTCCTGATTTTCTCCAAGACAGGTTAATATGTTTTTTCTGGTCCATTATGCAAATTAACAGTAATATGTCTTTTCATTGAGATAGCATTTTACAGCAACTAACAGATCTGAAAAACAGTGGCTTAAACAAGATAGACTGGGACGGTCCTTTTCTCTTAAGAATACTGTAATTGCTATACATATATGGATATTGTGCTTCAATCAGAAAATTTTCATCCATTATATTATTTCTCTTTCAGGGTAATAGATGGTCTGGAGACTCTAGATGAATTGGAGAAGTTACCAGTAAATGAGAAGACATACCGACCTCTTAATGATGTACACATTAAGGATATAACTATTCATGCCAACCCATTTGCTCAATAGTTATAATAGGCATGGACAAATACTTGGCAGACTATTTGAGGAACACACCTATTGCGGTTTACCCAGCTTGAATTATGTCAGAGATTGTATCATCCTGCTTGTTTACAACTAAGACCTTCTGAGTCCGTGGTACCAAGGGGAACCAAATAACTTATACTCTTATGATTGAGCATATATTCTTTACTATAACTATTTCCAATGTATTTAAGTTTAATTTTTAAAAAAAAATGTTTGCCTTTTGTTACATAAAAACAATCATTTTTAAATGCTGAGTTTCAAATCAGTCATTTTTGAGCAGCCTAATTATAAACTTCTATATCTAGTCCACATCGTGGAAGTATTATTTTCCATTAATTATTCACTTTGTGAGGTTACAAAGAAGAAAGACAAGATGAAGTAGTATATAGAAAGGCCAGCCAATACATCTGCTATTTTCTTTGGTCTTTAGATTTATAATAGGGGCTCAGAGATACCCTAGAGTCCAGTAAACACTCAAAATTTCCCAACCGATTTGCCCATGGAACATTTTTTGAAAACATACCTTTTAAAATATGGCAGGATAATGTTCGACAGATGATCCATTTGAAAAATGCAGTTAGTTGGTTAAGAACACCAGTTGTAGAGTACTGTCTGTGTTTGAATCACAGCTGTTCCCTGCTAGTAACTTTAGGCAAATTAATTTACCAAGCTTTAGTTTTCTTATTCATAAATAATATTCCCTCATAGACTATGGTGAGGATTAAAAGAAATTATGTTTGTAAAGCTTCTGGCATGTCATGTTCTGTATTAAGTAATGGAAGCTGTTTTATTTATCTCCACTAGAGCAGTACCTAACCAGGTCATTTATCAGACTCTGCTGTTGATTTTATCAAGAATGTTTTCCACTTACTGCCTTGATTAGATTTTGGGTATTCCTAAAACTAAGCATTTTTTGGTTTGTATTATTTTTGCAGATGGCTGATGAAATGTTTTGGTTCTTTCTTAATTACAGTTTGGGAGTTGGGAGTTGAGCTTGTAGCTGTCCTCTGGTTACCATCTATACCTTCCACTAAACTGAGGCACCAATTATACTAATGTTCTCACATTTTTGTTTTAGCCTTTTAACCATTTAGGTTTCTAGAATTAGTATGAAAGGCCCTTTTTGGCCAGAGTTTGTTTTGCACTTCTTATTCCTGATCGATGCCGGGGTCCAACCCCAGCAGGTCCAGGGGTTCCCAAAGGCGTAGATGGAGTCGGCGAAGAAGGAAGGACACGGAGACAGTGTTCAGTTGATCAGCAGCCTAGCCAGGATCTCCAGCCAAGTTCTGGTCTGGATCTCCAGAGAGGTTCTGCTTAGGATCTCCAGCCAGGTTCTGGAGCCATGTTCTCTTGCTAGGTTCTCCAGCCAGGTTCTGTCCAGGTTCTCCAGCCAAGTTCAGTCACCAGGTTCTAGTCAGGTTCTCTTGCCAATTTCTGTAGTCAGGTTCAGTCCAGGATCTTTTGCCATGTTCTCTCGCTAGGTTCTGTCTCTAGGTTCTGAGGCCAGTTTCTGTCCAGGATCTTTTGCCATGTTCTCTCCAGCGAAGTTCTTCTGTCTCTAGAGAATGTTCTGTGTAGGTTCTGTCTCCTAAGTTCTGTGTTCTAAGTTCTGTCTCCTAAGTTCTGTGTCTTGCTGTCTAGTTACATCTGTATTTATACCAGTTGATTCAATCCTATCAATCTCTATTACAAAGGTTAGGGCGTTTCTTATCTCCATTCCAGGGAGTAAAGATTATGTAGCTTAAGCATGATTGTTCATAGTTAAAGTGATTAATTACCCGCCAGGCACTTGGTTAAGAGGTTTTATTCCCTCCCTAACTTCAGGGGAAAATCCCTACCTGAGGAAACCACCTTTCTCAGAGACCTTGGTTAAAACACATAGTGCCAAGAAGGTGAGCAAACATATTAAGAACAGTATGCCATATATGCCAGGTCCCTTGAAACAGCAAGCACCGACCGGCTCCCGGCAGATCTCTTTCTTCTCCAAACATGTCATTGAATTTTTGTCATCACTTTTAAGAGGCTTTTACTCATTGTCAGGATGTTTTGGTACTGGCTGGCATTCCCTCAATTTTTATTTTAAACGCTGCCATTTTTTAAAGTAGTGTCACTATGGTCACTTTTGGGCTCCTTATAAAATCAGCTCGGTTATAGCCGAATAGGTAGGGCGGTATCCTGGCTGCCCACCTTGAGGGCAAGATCCAGAATAATGACTTCTGTCCACTCCCACTGATTTCACGTTAGTGTTTGGGGGCTGGATGTTCCATGTGTTACACTGCAAAGACGACTATAATATTGCTGACCAACCAAAATTCTCTTTAAAAGGAGAGGAATATCTAAATCAGAGGTTGGCGAAACAGACTGCCCATCTGCTCTTGTAAATAACACCTTGGAACGCAGTCCCAGTCCATTATGTATTGTCTGGCTGGTTTGCTACAGCAGCAATAACGCTTGGTAGCAACAGAGACCATATCTGGCCCTTTAGGGAAATTTGCCAGCCTTGACCTGGACTGAGAGATGAGCGATCCAGGTGTGTGTGTGGGGGGGGGGGGGGGGGGGGGGCGGGTGCACACTGGTGCCTCTCTGGCTTGTAGGTGACCGTGTTCTGTCTTCGCATGGTCTTTCTGTGTGTGCCTGTGTCCAATCTATGATAATAAAAGCATAATATGCTAATTAGACCTGATGTCCAGAAGGATGACCTTCCTGATGAAGCCAGGGCTGAGGGAAGGAAGCCCGTGTCTCAAGTGCCAGGGGGAAGCCAAGTGCAGCCCGGGGAAGGCCTGCTCTTGCACGAATTTCGTGCATCGGACCTCTAGTCTCTATAAGGAAAGACACCAGTCCCATTGGATTAGGTTCCACTAGTGACTTCATTGAACCTTAACTGCCTCTGTAAAGGTCCTGTGTACAGTCACCTGTGAGATAGTGGCTGCTATTAGTAAAATTAATTGGGAACACACTCCCAAAACACTCAGCCCACACATAATGTGCGCTAAAGAACACACTTTTCCTCGTCTCCAGGTTCACGAATACACTCTTCAGTGAGCACAGACGAGACTGTTCTAACACTTTAGTGCTTCCCCATTGTCCAACGCTGACCCTGGCCAACATGGCCGCCGGCGCAGCTTCCCCGGGGCCGCAGCTTCCCCGTCACCTTCAGTAGCGCCTCTCACGCCACGGCGCCTGCGCACACGGGGCCCTGCGCCCCGCCTCCCCCTCCTGCGCATGCGCCCCTGCGCCTGCGCACGCCCCGCCCGGGGGCGGAGCCTCGCTGCAGCGTCACCAGTGTTTTTCAGAAGAGCCCTGACGCAGCGGCTGTCAGCTCCATTTTGCGGTCGGAGCCCGTCCAGCGTGCAGGGCCTTCTCCGCTGTCGCGTTAGCTTTGTCTCCTTCGGCTTCGACTCTCTGGCCAGGACGGTAAGCGCTGGGGGAGGCGGGCTGGTGTCAGGGCCCCGTGTCTGCGCCCCGCGAGCGCCCGGTGATGCCGCCCTACCCGGGCCCGTAGGACGCCGCCCGCGGTCTCCTGCACGGCGAGCCCTTTCCCTCGCCCCATCCGGCTCCGTCCAGCCTGTCGGCGCGAGTTTCTGCTGGAACCTCGACGCCCCAGACGCTGGCGGAGGAGAGTGACCGTGTTTGCGAGGCGGGGGTGGGGCGGGCCGCGCCCGGGCGCCATCTTGTGTGCAGCAGCCGCCGCCTCCCGCGCTGTAAGATGGCGGCGGCGGGGCGCCCGTCGCGGCTGGTGTTTACCGTGGTTCCTCGTCAATGACGCTTCTGTGAGGAACTGTGCCGACAAAGACGGAAGGCGCGGCCCGGGTGGAAGGCGCTCTCCCTTCACGTCCAGTCGCTTCTCGCAGGACTGAAGTGCCCCCTCGGTGTGGTCTGGGATCCCGGGGAAAGAAACGATAGAGTATTTGCAGGCGTGTGTGGTCGGGCATCTTGTGTGTGGAATGTCTGCGCCCCGCTCGGGGCCGTTTGAGTGAGCGCGGAGACGGGGGGAGTCAAGTTAGGGCTTTTCGTTGGAGACACCGATGGCAGGAAGATGGCGCCCCCCTCCTCACCCGACGGTGTAAGCAGCCGGTGTGAGACGGCCCTGAGGAGACGCTGGATGCAGGGCGTGCTGGGGCGTGGCGCTCAGCGACGGGATCGTGTCGTGTCTCCGGCTGAAGGCCTGGCCAGTTCGGTCGCTTTACCTCCTTTACAGGAGTTTTAGACAATAAATGATTCCGTCTCGAGAACATGAGAACATGGACGGTTGCGTGTGAGTCGGAGGCCCGTGTTGGAGGCCCGTTCGGAGGGGAGAGTCGCATCCGGTGAACTGGGCTAAGTTTCCCCCGCAGGAGTCGGTCCGCAGGGTCACGGCCGGAGCGGATTGCAGAGGGTTTTACCAAACCGTCCCTGGCGGACGGGCGGCGCCCTGTAAAGCTGGGGGACTTGTGTTTCCCGCAGATGAGGCACTCGAAGAGAAGTTACGGTGCCGATTGGGACGAGAAGGACTGGGAGGCCGCCAAGTGGAGGAGCAGCAGCCGCAAGAGGGCGAGGCGGTCCCCCAGCAGCGCCCGCGAGAGCAAGCGCTGCCAGTACGACCCCGCGAAAACCTCGGACAGGTGAGGAGGGCGCGGCCGGGGGCCTGTGCTGCTTGTGAAAGTGTGTGTGGGGGGGGGGGGGGGTGGTGGTGGGAGAAAACAAAGTCTTAGGGTGTTTACTGTCTTGGATTTACTGAGAAGCTGAGGATACTCGGTATTAGCGTGAAGCATTGAGGAAGTGTGTGTTTTTGTTTTTCTAGTCATTATTTGGAAAGCCGGTCTCTAAATGAGAGAGATTATTATAGCCGGCGCTACGTTGATGAATATAGAAATGACTACAGTCAAGGGTGTGAGCCCGGGCATCGCCACAGGGACCATGAAGGCAGATACCAGAACCACAGCAGCAAGTCCTCTGGCCGGAGTGGACGGAGTAGCTATAAAAGCAAGCACCGGACTCAGCACAGCACCACCCATCGCCGATCACACGCGGTAGGAGCGCTTTCAAAACCTTTGGAGATTTTATTTCCCCTTGGAGCAAGAAACTTTAATTTGTGTTTGACCATTTGAGAAAGTTCTGTTTAAGATGAAGTTATCTCAATTTTAACTTGCAGGATCCTTTCTATTTGTGCATTGGATAGGAAATGCCCTAAGTACAGTATATATTTAGTTACTTAATAGGTTTTGTTATTAGTTGGCAACTGTCATTTCCATGAAATAGTGGAGGGGATTTAATTTAGGTTAGCTTATTGCAATGATAGCAGTTTAGTCTGACAGATTTTTCATGGTACTTCAAGAAATCTGATTTTTGATAAATTGAAGCCTTACCACGAAAGTAGACTAGGCCTTTTATATTTGTATAATGAGGATTAGATGTAACTTTGTTCTAGCAACACATTCGCTCTGATTTTTTTTTTTTTTTTTCACTAAGCCCACCATTTAACAGATTTGAACATTATGGAATGTGTATTAATTTGGAGATCAGCTCAGATGGCGTTTAAAGTGTCATGGTGTTATTCTTGTATACCAAAAAAAAATTTTTCTTCCCCAAATTAGGACTTCAGTTTTATTTGCTATCTTAATATTTTGTTTTCTTAGATTAGTTAGGAAATCTTAATTTGGCCACAGTCTACTTTGACAAGTAAATATTACATCCTGTGATTTTGCAACAGTAAATTGGGACACTAGAAACTTAAAATTATGTTTCAGTGAATGCTACAACTAAGCATTTTTTAAGAAAACAATTGTGTTATGTTTTGTTGCCTTGCCACTTTGAGTATCTTATCTGAAAATCTGTTCCTTGCCATGTTTTTCTCCTGTTAACATAAACTATGTGCCCTGTGAATTTCTGGGGACTGAATTTGAAATTGCTCCTGCCAACCGTTTGTGGCCTGGCGTGTATCTGAATGCCTGAATATCTCCCCGCTGAATGAATTTCGTATTCTGCCCTGAATTCACTCGGGTATATTGATTGGCTGGATGATCTTGGTGCCGCCCACTTGACGTTTCCAGAAGAGTCACCGAAGGAAAAGATCCAGGAGTGTAGAGGATGATGAGGAGGGTCACCTGATCTGTCAGAGTGGAGACGTACTAAGTGCAAGATGTATAGAATATTTTTCAACACTTATTAACTTTTCAGATAACATATCTATATATAGATTAAGATTTCAGGGATTTGGAAATCTTTTCTCTCTTTCTGTTTTTTTGTTTTGTTTGTTTTTTTCCATTTCTTTTGGTGGTGGGGGGGGAATTGTATTTTTGCTTTCTTTAGAAATTTAATGTTTGTTATATAGAACTTCCAAAACAGTAAATCAAGTTAAATGAAATTAGCTTTAAGACTGAAATTAGACATAAAAATAGTTACATGTTTTTTGACAGTGTTGACCAATAAAATAGTGATAAGGGAATTTAGCATCAACTAGAATAATCTGCATTTATAGCATTATGATAAGCAAAATGTTTTCACTTCTTGATGTGACTGAGATTTATTTTTCTCTTGTAGATGAAATTGTTGATACTTTAGGTGAAGGAGCTTTTGGAAAAGTCGTGGAGTGCATTGATCATAAAGTGTAAGTTTCCTTTCCTGTCATTGTACTTGCAGTGATCAGTATAGAAAATATATTTGGCCTTGGGCAGTGTTGCTCAGTTGGCTGAGCATCGGCCCATGTACCAAGAGGTCACAGATTCAATTCCCAGTCAGGGCACATGCCCAGGTTTTGGGCTTGATCCCCAGTAGGGGGGCATGCAGGATGCAGCTGGTTGAAATCTCTACTCAAAAGAAGAAAAAAATCAACATATCTTTTAAAAGAAAACATATATAGCTTTAGAATGTAGTCTGACCATGAGTTAGATACATCTTTACCCTTTACCTTGGGTTTTTTACTTGTCTGTAAGAAACTCCCAGTAAAAGATACTAGCTGTTTTTATTCTTATATATCTTTTTATTTATTTTTAAAATATATATTTATTGATTTCAGAGAGGAAGAGGGAGAGAGGTAGAAACATCAATGATGAATCATCGATTGGCTGCCTCCTGTATGTCCCCTACTGGGATCAAGCCCACAACCCAGGCATGTGCCCTTGACCAGAATCAAAACCGGGACCCTTCAGTCCGCAGGTTGACGCTCTTATCCACTGAGCCAAACCAGCTAGAGCTGTTTTTATTTTTAAGTAGTAGTAATTAATAGTATATGCAGCCTCTAATTTCAGTTTTAAGCTGAGAACAGATTTTATTTAAGGAAAATAGTATTTTCTTGTCTCACGAGGCCCAACTATGGCCATCTTTTTTTTAAAGGTCATTCTAGTTGCTTACTTTAGGTTGCAATTAAAAGATAATACATACAATCAAAGTAGAAGTGTGTACAGTTTGAAGAGAGTGATAGAAAAATGCATTAAAATACCTTGATTATTTTTATTTATAACTTGGATTTTTCTCTAACAGGGGAGGTAGACATGTAGCAGTAAAAATAGTTAAAAATGTGGATAGATACTGTGAAGCTGCCCGCTCAGAAATACAAGTGCTGGAACACTTAAATACAACAGACCCCAATAGTACATTGTAAGTATCAAAATAGAACTTAGAAAATGGCTCTAGGTAGATTTTAAGACGATTATAAGAAGCTGTACTAAGTTATTTTTCATGTGTTTGTAGCCGCTGTGTCCAGATGTTGGAATGGTTTGAGCATCGTGGTCACATTTGCATTGTATTTGAATTACTAGGACTTAGTACTTACGATTTTATTAAGGAGAATGGTTTTCTGCCATTTCGACTGGATCATATCAGGAAGATGGCATATCAGATATGCAAGTCTGTGAATTGTAAGTATTTTTTATGAAATGTTAGCTGTTGGCGTGCTAATTTTTTTAAGGAGGGTAGTGGGTTTCAGTCCTGGGCGGTTGTCTAGCGGACTAATTGAATGTTGGCCACTTCTTCAGGCTTGTGGCAAAGACATCAGAGAGGTGTGTTTTTTGTTGGTAGGGACTTTGGGTTTTGATTTGTAGAGTACAGCTACTCTTTATGTTTCATTCTCAGTTCTGCACAGTAATAAGTTGACTCATACCGACTTAAAGCCTGAAAACATTTTATTTGTGCAGTCTGACTACACAGAGGCATATAATCCCAAAATGGTAAGTCTTTCATGTATTAACTTCATAGTTCTAAATGAATGTTTAATGCTTTCTTAATATTAATACTTTCTTAACCATCATTTATGGTTTTTAGAAACGTGATGAACGTACCTTAATAAATCCAGATATTAAAGTTGTGGACTTTGGAAGTGCAACATATGATGATGAACATCACAGTACATTGGTATCTACCAGACATTATAGGGCTCCTGAAGTTATTTTAGGTAAGTATTTAATTGTGCTTTGGGAACCTTTATCTTACTGAAACTGATTTTAAATTTTACTTATAGTTTGAAAACATAATCATTTAATTCCTGTTATGTCCCAGATACTTTGCATGTGTAGTCTTTATATGGCATAGTGTGCCCATTTTACAGGTTAAGAAATTGAGGCTCAGGAAAAAAGAAAATTCCCCCCTCTCTCCAATCACTAGCCTCAAGAGCCTGACTTAAGGCTTGAAACTAGTATCTCCAGAATCCTAACTCTTACTATCCTACTATATTTAATCTTGGACTAAGTGATTGCTTTAGGATCTTTACTATCTCAAACATCAACTTATGCACATGTAAAAAAATGTTTTTAAGAAACATTGAGGCCGAAACCGGTTTGGCTCAGTGGATAGAGCGTCGGCCTGTGGACTGAGGGGTCCCAGGTTCGATTCCAGTCGGGGGCATGTACCTGGGTTGCGGGCACATCCCCAGTGGGAGATGTGCAGGAGGCAGCTGATCGATGTTTCTAACTCTCTGTCTCTCTCTCTCCCTTCCTCTCTGTGAAAAATCAATAAAATAAATTAAAAAAAAAAAAAAAGAAAAGAAACATTGAGGATTTTTCCCCCTGACAGTTTGCTTTATCTTACAGCCTTAGGATGGTCCCAACCATGTGATGTCTGGAGTATAGGATGTATTCTTATTGAATATTACCTTGGCTTTACAGTGTTTCCAGTAAGTGCTTTCTTTGTATAAGTGCCTGTTTATATGAATGTACACTAAATCATACATATATTTCCGTAGCTGTACCCCCCTCCCCATCATAGACTATTAGTTGTAGATAAATATAAAGAAATAAAATTACGGTATTGTGATTCTGTTGGGCATTTCATAATTTATGATTTTGTTTAAAGTATTTTTTAATCTATTAAATAAACTTGCTGAATTGGGGGAATCTTTGGTGATCTGTAAGGCTTATGTTTTTTTGGTTTGTTTTTTTTAGCTGTAACTTGCTAAAAGTAGGCCTTTTTCAGTGATCACATCCTTCCTTGTGTCTAAACCATGTAGGGACTAGAAATATAGCAGCTATGTTAAATGAGAACGAGGCATAACATGCAAGTTCAGGTAGTTAACAAGTTTTCTTTATTATTTTAGACACATGATAGTAAGGAGCACCTAGCAATGATGGAAAGGATTCTTGGACCTTTACCAAAACATATGATACAGAAAACCAGGTATGTTTTGAGAGTAGGTGCCTTCCTTAGTACCAGTTGGTCACCTGTCCTGATTAGAACTATAAAACAGTAATGCTTTTTCACTTAAGTAGCTGATGATTATTTTGCGGGAAGCCAGTAACGATCTCACTAGGCTGTCTTTTGAAATCTGGAAAATACTAGTCTGATCTATAAACATAATAAATGATTAAACCAATCACTATTAGATTTTAAATTTTCATTGTCAACATAAACATGGATATTGACTTACTCTTAGGAAACGTAAATATTTCCATCATGATCGATTGGACTGGGATGAACACAGTTCTGCTGGCAGATATGTTTCAAGGCGTTGTAAACCTCTAAAGGTAAGCCTGGGTCATTGCTTAAATGATCCTTGAGTTTTCCCTCTTTATGGTGGAGAAATAAAGTACAAGTGGTAGTAGAAAAAGCTGTTGACTGTTTCTTTTCCTTTCAGGAATTTATGCTTTCTCAGGATGCTGAACATGAGCTTCTCTTTGACCTCATTCAGAAAATGTTGGAGTATGAGCCATCTAAAAGGATTACTCTCAAAGAAGCCTTAAAACATCCTTTCTTTCATCCCTTAAAAAAAACTACATAGATCTCTAATTGTACAGCGAAAGAGGAGATTTTATAGACTGTATCAGTCTAATTAAGTTATTTTGTACAGCTTTTGTAAATTTCTTAAACTTTTATATTGCCTTGTTTATGATTTGTTAAGTCCATAGCTAAGTAATGAACATCTTTTACAATGATTTCTGTATAAAATGATCTATTCAGAATAAATTTTTTTCTGTTTATGAAGTTTATATGAATCTGGACAATTTGGTTTTTAGCACCATTTTATTGTTTCTTGTCACTTTAAAGAATGGACATGTTTCTTCTATTAGGAGGTTTCCCTCAGTTTTGGAAATATTTAGCTTTGTTTTTATTTTAGTGAATGCCAGCATTGGGACTTACACCTTTTCTAAATCAAATTACATGGGGTGTTGAACACATTGTATAATATAGATGCTGTATTACAGAATTATAATTTTCTTAACCAAGATCATCCCCATAAGTTCAATAAAAAAGTAAAAATAATTACAGGATATAAAGATCTAAAGATAAACCAAGAAGAATTTGTTCTCCCTTATATTCCTGTTCAGATTTAATATTGCTGCTTTCCTGTCTCCCCCTGAATGGGATTTTGCAAATGGTTTAAGGTCATGTGCTCCTCAGGACATAACAGAAGTTTCCAGATCCTTTACAGCCAAGTCTGAATTATCAAGTCACTGTAGTAAGATTTTTGTCCATTATCACCATCCATCACCAGAGGGTTTATTTGCTGTAATAGATGAGCCTATGTTGACATAATCACCCAAAGCCTACCTTCTGGCTTATTTTTGCTGTTAATTCCATTATATTTGTTTAGATAGTTCTGCTCGCAGATAGGTTTCAAGGCAATGTAATGTGTGATGATGCATTCGTCATAAAACACAGTATGTTCACTGCTGTAAAAATACGCTGTTCATCCCTCCCTCCAGCCCTCAACTTACAATAACTAATCTTTTTTACTGTTGTCTAGTCTTGCCTTTTCCAAAATGTCATGAAGTTGGAATCACAAAGTATATAGCCTTTTCAGATGGGCTTTCACTTAAAACGTTTTTCAACCAGTGTGTATGTGGCAAGAATTTTTAAACATGCAATGCCTGCCTGGCTGTTGTGCCTCTGTTTGAGCTTTGACTTTTGAACCAGGAGATCACAGTTCAATTCCCAGTCACATGCCCAGGTTGTAGGCTCAATCCCGAGTAAGAGGGTAGGTGTGCAGAGGAAGTAGCCAATCAGTGATTCTCATCAATAAAATAGCTATACAGCTATGAAGAGTTGAACTTTAAATGCCCATTTAAATCAGCAATTTTCAGCCCTTTTCATCTCATGGCACATATAAACTTTAACTAGAGGTCCGGTGCACAGATTTGTGCGGCGGGGGGGGGGGGGTGGGGGGGGGCATGGCCTGTGGGAGCCCCACTGATCCTGCTTAGCCAAGTGGCCATGGATCCACCCTCTGAGTAGCTGCTGAATGAGGAAATTAGTCTGAGCTGATGTTTTGGGGTAATGTCTTGGGTAATGTCAGGTTCTGTGTCCTGGGGGAACCTGGTGGAGAGCTTTGCACCCCAAAGCCACTCGGTGAATGTCCTCGATGGTGTGATGCCAGGTTGGTGACACCATCGGGGTTGTTCAGGGCAGCTGTGCTCCAGGATCCTCAGCCAGCAGGACAGAGTCCACAGTCATGTCCCCTCTTGTCATTCACCTATGCCAGCTACCTGCGCTCTTTCTAGAATGCCCCTTAGAGGGCCTGCATCAGCTTGTGGGGTCAGGCCAGAGTCTGGATTGTCTCAGGTATTTGATAGGTACAGAGACTTGGCCTCACCCTGGGCCTCCTCACAATGGGAGCAGCTGCTCATCTCGGTCAGCCAAGCAGTGTTCTCACTATGGGAGTGCACAGTGGGACCACCAGGGGCCAACTCCTGCATTGAGTGTCTGCCCCCTGGTGGTCAGTGAACATCATAGTGACTGGTCGGTGATTCTGGTGGTTCCACCCTTCAGTTGCTGGGCTTTTATACATATACTAGGGGCCCAGTGCATGAAATTTGTGCACTACAGGGGGGTCCCTCAGCCCAGCCTGCCCCCTCACATACTGGGAGCCCTCAGGTGATGTCCTACTGATGGCTTAGGCCTGCTCCCTGCTCCCCTTGGGGAGCGGGCCTAAGCCGCAGTCTGGCCTCCCTTTGTGGAAGGCGACCGGTCTGATCAGAGGAAGGCACCAGCCCCATCACTCCGCTGCTGCAGCCACTGCCAGTCACTGCAGCCACCATGGACTCCAGTCCCTTCACCATGAAAAAATGACAACATTCTTTAGGTATTTTCAAGATGTGTCTTTCATAGGATATGACATTTCTTACTTTTTTTTTTTATCCTCTCCTGAGAATATGTTTCCATTGATTTTTAGAGAGTGTGGAAGAGACAGGGAAAGACAGAAACATCAAAGTGTGAGGAACACTTTGATTGGTTGCCTTCTGCATAAGCACTGACCTGGGCCCCAGCCAGGGAAGAGCCTGCAACCTAGGTACGTGCCCTTGGTCAGAATTGAACCTAGACCCTGTGGTAGGCAGGCCGGAGCATTATCTACTGAGCCAAACTGGCTAGGGCGGGATATGATATTTCTTAGCCCTCCAGCAGCAGACCTTTGTTTTTTTTCTCCAGGAGTGAGGTGGAAAAACCCTACATCACCTTCTCGGATTCTTATTACCCAAGTTACTAAGAATATTACCAGTGGCCCTAACCGGTTTGGCTCAGTGGATAGAGCGTCGGCCTGCGGACTGGGGGGTCCCGGGTTCGATTCCGGTCAGGGGCATGTGCCTTGGTTGTGGGCACATTCCCCTCATCGATGTTTCTGACTCTGTCCCTCTCCCTTCCTCTCTGTAAAAAATCAATAAGATATATTTTAAAAAAAAGAATATTACCAGTGGCATACAGGGAGCTTAGCCAATGAGCAGTCAGAAAAGATGTTTCCTCTGTAGTTCACACTGATCCCCGGCTCGGCCCTTGCCCAGGCCTTAGGCCTCTGTCCGGGGATTAGGCCTGGGCAGGGGACCCCAGCCCACTCCGATGGCCTGCTCCGCCCCTACCCAGGCCTAAGGCCTCTGGCTGGGGACCCCCAGCCTGCTCCAATCGCCTACCCAAGCCTCAGGCCTCTGGCTGGGGCATTAGGCCTGGGCAGGGGACCCCCAGCCCACTCCAATCGCCTACCCAGGCCTCAGGCCTCTGGCTGGGGCATTAGGCCTAAACAGGGGACCCCCAACCCACTCCTATCACAGGCTCCGCTCATACTCAGGCCTCTAGCCAGGGCATTATGCCTGGGCAGGGGACCCCCAGCCCCTGGCAATTGCCGGCTCCGTCCCTACCCAGGCCTCAGGCTTCTGGCCGGGGCGATCACTGCTCCGCCTTCCCGGGTGGCATCTGGTGCTGCCCGCCCCGCCTTCCCGGTCCCCGATCTGCAGCCAGGATTCCAAGGGCAGTGTCTGGCGCTTCCTGCCCCACCTGCAATATGCAAATTTAACAGCCATCTTTGTTGGGTTAATTTGCATACTCTTCTGATTGGCTGGTGGGCATAGCGAAGGTTTGGTCAATTAGCATATTTATCTTTTACTGTTTCCTGCAAGAATAGGGCTTCCTGAAGCTGGAATGAAGCAGAGAAGGGAGCGAAGCCCACCAAGGCGAGCTTCACTCCCTTCTCCGCCGCTTTGCTCCTTTCTGTAGCACTTCACTCCCTTCTATGCTGTCTCCAGTCTTTGTTCAATGCCTGTGTATGCAAATTAACCAACATCTTTGTTGGGTTATTTTGCATACTTTAATTGGTGGGCGGAACAGAGGGATGGTCAATTTGCATGTTTCTCTTTTATTAGTGTAGATAGTTTACTAAAATTCTGTGGTACACACAAAAATATGTTTTGCTTATCTGAAAAAAGGTATTTTGATTCATTCACACCAGAGGGCTATTGTGTTGGCTGTCAGTTTTTTACAATCTAAGGGAAAAGAGGTAAGTGCCTGACTAGCCAGGTATTGCATGTTTTGTATTTGAATAACACATCTCGCTTTCTCCTCCTTCAGATGTTTGCTAATTTCAGCAAGGCCTTCCCTGGCTACGGCTACTTAAAATTGCCGCAATCCCTCTTGCCAACACTATGCCTGTGCCCTTCGTTTTTTCTATAAGACCTTTTTATGCAACTCTGCTGCTCAGTAAATATTTGGTAGATGACTTTTTTGGAGCAGAGCTCTGAGGGAGAGATCCATATAGAAAACCCAGGTGCCGGAAGCCAGTGCATCCTTGCTGCTTGACACAGTTGCTGCAGGGTAGAAACATCTGCACAGCATATGTTTCAAGGGACCTGGCATATATGGCATACTGTTCTTAATATCTTTGCTCCCCTTCTTAGCCTATGTGTTTTAACCAAGGTCACCTCTCCAAGAAAGGTTGTTTCCTCAGGTGGGGATTTTTCTCTGGAGTTAGGGATTAACAGGACTAAGGAAGGGAATAGATCGGTAAAACCCCTTAACTAAGTGCCAGGCGGGTAGTTAATCATTTTAACTACTAACAATCACGCTTAAGCTACATAATCTTTACTTAGGATAATCTCTTTCAGTTACTTCCTTATAGCTTAACAGAACAATAGAGTAGTGACCTTGGAATGGAGATAACAAACGCCCTAACCTTTGGAATAGAATGGATAGGATTAAAATCAACTGGTATAAATACAGATGTAACAGGAGAGTAAAGACAGAACCTAGCTAGAGAACCTGGTGAGAGAACCTCGCTATGCTTATCAACTGAACGCTGTCTCCTTGTCCTGGAATTGAGCCATAATTACTTGGCTTATAGATCTACACTCAACCACCAAGCTACATGACCCAGGCCTTAAAAGTTTTTTTAAAAAAAAATATTTTTATTGAACACCCTCCCGGAAGTAGAATGTAGATCCAGCCGCTGGAGGCCCCTGAGAACAGACCTGGGGCTGTCGCGCCTGAACTATTTCTCTATGTTTCCTCTCGCTCCTTCCTGAGTCTTCCAGGTCCACGGAGTGAGGACACGTCTCCACCATCATGGGGGGCGGAGACCTGAACCTGAAGAAGAGCTGGCACCCGCAGACACTCCGCAATGTGGAGAAAGTGTGGAAGGCTGAGCAGAAGCATGAGGCTGAGCGGAAGAAGATTGAGGAGCTTCAGCAGGAGTTGCGGGAGGAGAGGGCCAGGGAGGAGATGCAGCGCTACGCGGAGGATGTTGGCGCTGTCAAGAAGAAAGAAGAAAAATTGGACTGGATGTACCAGGGTCCTGGTGGGATGGTGAACCGTGATGAGTACTTGCTGGGGCGCCCCATTGACAAATACGTTTTTGAGAAGATGGAGGAGGAGGAGGCAGGCTGTTCTTCTGAGACAGGACTCCTCCCGGGCTCTATCTTTGCCCCTTCGGGTGCCAATTCCCTCCTTGACATGGCCAGCAATATCTGGGAGGACCCACTCTTCATCATCAGGAAGAAGGAAGAAGAGAAAAAAAGAGAGGTATTGAATAATCCTGTGAAAATGAAGAAAGTTAAAGAATTGTTGCAAAGGAGTCTGGAAAAAAAAGGAAAAGAAAAAGAAGCACAAGAAACTTAAGCACAGAAGCTCAAGTAGTGATCGTTGCAGCAGTGAGGATGAGCGCAACTGGGGGAGGTCTCAAAAGAAGATGGTAAATTCTTCCTCTGTTTTATCCAAAGTTCCTGGGTATGGTTTACAGATCAGGGACTCTGACCATAGCCAGTGTCTGCAGGGCCCTTTGATGGCTGAGCCAAAAGGAGTGCATGGGTGGAAGAATCACTCCAGGTCCAGGAGCTCCTCCCCCTCACCTCCCAGACATGCCAGCAAGAAGAGCACCAGGGGAGGGTCCCGGGACAGGAGGTCTCGATCCCCGGACAGGTCACGGTCCCCAAGGCCAAGCAAAATGCACAACTCTAAGGTAAACAGGAGAGAGAGCCCATCACCTAAAAAAGAGGTCTACCAAAGGCGGCACGCACCTGGATATACCAGAAAGCTCTCATCAGAGGAACTTGAGCAAAAACGGCAAGAAATGATGAAAAATGCCAAGCGGCGGGAGGAAGAGAGGCTGAACATCCTTAAGAAACACGCGAAGGATGAGGAAAGGGAGCAGAGGCTGGAGAAGCTGGACTCTCAGGGCGGGAAGTTTATCCACCGCATGAAGCTAGAGAGTGCATCCACCTCCTCCCTGGAGGACCGGGTGAAGCGGAATATCTACTCTTTACAGAGAACCTCGGTAGCCCTGGAGAAGAACTTTATGAAAAGATGAAACCATCCTCTCTTGCTGGTTTTCCTGAATGTTCCAGGGAAGCTGCTGACCCTTAAAAATTCTCTTGCCCTGACTGGTTTGGCTCAGTGGATAGAGCATCGGCCTGCGGACTGAAAGGTCCCAGGTTCGATTCCGGTCAAGGGCATGTACCTAGGTTGCGGGCACATCCCCAGTAGGGGGTGTGCAGGAGGCGGCTGATCGATGTTTCTCTCTCATCGATGTTTCTAACTATCTCTCTCCCTTCCTCTGTAAAAAATCAATAAAATATATTTTTAAAAAATTCTCTTTATGAGTTCAAGTGACTTCTTCCACAGACGTCAAACCACCATTGTTCAAAGTGACTCTCCTCGGTTGACTCCTGAAACAGCTACTTCGAGAGCTTGCTTTATGGGACCCTCAGCAACTTTTGCTGGGTGCAGAGTGGGTTTTGACTGTTTTTAATGGTGGGCACTGGACCATCTAGGTGTGAGCACTCCTGCCACTCTGGAGGGCTGCTTCTGTTACAGAAAAAACCAGACTAGAACCAAACAACGCTCTGAGAGTTTGGAGTTAACACTTTATTCACCGAGGCAGGCTCAGGGAAATGAATCCAAATCTAAGCAAAGCTACAAGCAGAACTTCCCTTTTTATAGAAGAGCCAGCCCTTTGTGTGCTTGCTGGCGGCGGCCTTGAAAACTATACAGTTCTATCCAATTAAAAATGCACCTGGCATGGCATTGGATGTATCTAGAGCCAAGTTTATCTCCCCCACTATTCAAGCAGGCTAGAAAGCAAAGTTACTTTTTCAGAATAAGAGGCCGTCCAAAGAATAGCAGAGAATTCCAAACAGTTTTACAGAATAGGGGTTTTCCTTCACACTTCCTGTGGTTGTGACTCGTATTATGCCTCTTCCCTCCCACTGTGTGAACACACCTATTCTACCACCTCAGCATATACCAGTCCTTTTAGAAACCTCACTCTCCAGGCACTGAGATAGATTGTGCTCACTAGGGTAAATGAACATTTACTTGATTTAATAGGTGACAGGGTGAGACCAGGTTAGGGCAGAGCCAAGGGAGTGACAAAGAATCTGGAAGGGGAAAATATTTTTAAAATCCCTAAGTGAACTGTTGGAACCATTGGACTATCTTTCGAACTGTAAAAGTATAGTGTGCGTGTATATGGTAATTTATTTTTTAAAATATATTTTGATTTTTTACAGAGAGGAAGGGAGAGGGATAGAGTCAGAAACATCGATGAAATGCCGAAACCGGTTTGGCTCAGTGGATAGAGCGTCGGCTTGCGGACTGAGAGGTCCCAGGTTCGATTCCGGTCAAGGGCATGTACCTGGGTTGCGGGCACATCCCCGGTGGGAGATGTGCAGGAGGCAGCTGATCGATGTTTCTCGCTCATCGATGTTTCTAACTCTCTATCTCTCTCCCTTCCTCTCTGTAAAAAAAAAAAAAAAAAAAAAAAAAAAAAAAAAAAAAAAAAAAAACATCGATGAAAGAGAAACATCCCTCAGCTGCCTCCTGCACACCCCCCACTGGGGATGTGCCCACAACCAGGTACATGCCCTTGACCGGAATCGAACCTGGAACCCTTCAGTCCACAGGCCGACGCTCTATCCACTGAGCCAAACAGGTTAGGGCACAAATGGTAATTTTTACATGCTTTTTAAAAAACGTTAACTTTGTGATATCTTGTTTGGTGACTTTACTATTTAACGGAATCGCATTGTATCTTGTTATTAATACAGTAAGGCAGGTCAGCTTTTTTTCCCCTTTGCAAATCCAGCTAGTTTAGGAGGGGCTGGGTGCTTAGAGTCTTTGATGTGAGACGTGCAATGATGAAGTCAAATGTATGAGTCAGGACCAAATTTGCAGTATGCTCCCTGGCTCTTAAAAAATAAAAAAAAAAATGGAAGCTGCTTTAAAAATTTGTATTTTTTTACTGATTTCAGAGAGGAAGGATAGAAAAATCAATGAGAATCACTGATAGGCTGCCTCCTGCATGCCCCCTACTGGGGATCAAGCCCACAACCCAGCATGTGCCCTTGATCGGAATCAAACCTGGGACCCTTCATTCCGCAGGCTGACACTCTATCCATTGAGCCAAACTGACCCTGACCAGGGCTTAAGTTTTTTTATTTTTAAATATATTTTACTGATTTTTTACAGAGAGGGAGAGGGATAGAGAGTTAGAAACATTTGAGGGAGAAACATTAATTAGCTGCCTCCTGCACACCCCCTACTGGGGATGTGCCTGCAACCAAGGTACATGCCAATGACCGGAATTGAACCTGGGACCCTTGAGTCCCAGGCAGACGCTCTATCCACTGAGCCAAACCGGTTAGGGCAGGGTTTAAGTTATTTCTAAAATTGATGTTTATAGGGAGAGAAACATTGTGAGCAAAACATCAACCTGCTGACTCCTGAACGCCCCTAAGGAGACCAAGCCTACAATACTGGCAATATGCTGATTGGGAATTGAACCTGCAACCTCGTGGTGCCTGGATGATGCCTAACAGAGCCACATGGGCCGGGGTCAACTAGGGTTCTTTGTAAGTTACTAAGGTGACAGTGATGGATGCACTGTCCTCATCCTTTTTAAAATTCATTGTAAGTGCACTGGAAAATCTAGATTGGACTTGATGTGACTCCTAATTACCCAGTAAAATGGGAAGAGGGGTGGAGGAGAAAGGGAGTTTGGAAGCCTTTCTGATCCAACCAAGTTTCACACACTTATGCATAGGGTTGTGTTCAGGTACAAATTCACTGCAATTCAAGTTTTTTAGACAGAAGCCAATTATAAGCTACTTTGAAGTCAAAAGTACTGATTATATCTTCTAGAGCCCACTTAAAGCCTACTGAACAACTTAAACCTTCAGGACTCAGTAGGATGAATAGGTTAACTTACACATACTAGGGTACTAATACCTAGCATAATTCTCACAGAAATGATTGACTTATTTTACATGGCACCTGTAAACAGCACCCGAGGGAAATTTTTATAAAGGCAATTTAGTAGTCTAAGCAATAACGTACACTTAAACTCTGATACTCATGTTACATTTAAAGCCCAGTAGTTGTGCCAGTTCCTGCAAGCATCCTTTGTGACAGCAGATGCATCAGTTAATATTTTAATACCATTTACCAGTGTTTTGCCCAACAACTTAAAAATCACTCATCTAGAATTTTAATTGATTTTTATAGATTAGAAGGAACCCAAATAGCTCTCCCATACATTTACAATCAAGAAAGAATATCTTAAGACCACCAAAGTCAATGGGAAATGACTTGTCTAATGCCTGTGGTGAGCTACTGTTAAAAAAAATGGTGACTGGCAGAAAACAAATTTTCTCTATTTCCTAATAACCCTTGAAGAAAAAAAATACTGCTTCAGGATATGGATCTGCATGAAGATATGTCTGGCAATGCAAATGTCTATCTCTAGGTCCTCTCCTACTTTAAAATAAGACGTATTAGGTCCACATTCTCAGTGGGGGCGATATCACCCCCAAATGGGACAAAAAAACCTCCCGTATTCTTTTAATGTATAAAGCAGGTACAATACACATACAAGCTTATCTGTAATAAAATTTATTGGGGTGCTATAAGAAAACTCTAAAAAGGCTTCCTGGAGGAGAGTGATGAGCTTTGAGAAACACTGAATTAGAAGTCAGTATCTCAGTCACATGCATTTCCTCTTACCACCATCATTATGCTGTGACAAAATATCCTTGGTGTTTTTGGTATTTGTAATTTTCATAAGAACAGCATAATAAATATCTCTAGGACAATACTCCAGAATAATTAAGATTAAGAAACTTATGATCAGCTCTAAACACATTTAATTATGGCATCTAAGAGAGCCTCTGAAACGGAAACCAAGTTAGGAAAATCAACATTTATCCAATCATACAAGTACAGTTTTAACATCTATATTAAGAATTACATATTTGAGGCCATAGGTTGGCACTGGCAACTGAGTTCCAAAATTACCACTTAGAATTCTAAAAGAAAATCTGCAGTCCTTTCAGAAAGCATTCCCTTTTTTTTATACTGTCACAGGTGATACCCATTTACTATAATATTGTAAGTAAACACTACGTTGTCATTATGAAGAAAAAAACTGTGATCAGACAAAGATCATAATGTAGTTCTGGAAGACTACACATTCACTATACACAGTATATAATAAAACAGGGTACACTTTGAATGGCAGTAACATGCAATAATTTGGTTGTTGAAATGTTATATAGTTTCTGCTACATCAGAATTCTTTGTAGGTGTTTATAGTTTGGGAGCTACAAGGGTGAAAGAGCAATTATTTAATGCTTACACAGTAGAAATGCCTGAATGTATAACATACAGTTACCACTGGACATTAGCATGGAATTTATAAAAAAAATAAAGAAGATTGACCTATATAACCTAATAAGGATGGACTTTATTTTTTTTTTAAAAGTCTTTTAAGGACTACAAATTACAAAGCAAAAGCAAATCACTACGTAGAAACCTAGTGAATACATTTTGCCTGTGCATGAAAGTTTTATCAAAGTTATTCATTTACAATTTCACCCCATTCACAATGGTATCAATAATAATCCTCTTCTTAAGGTAACTATACACCTTCATTTCAAATTATACTACATATTATTCCCTCCAGATTAATTGTTAAACACCAAATTCTTGGCTCATAAAAATGGCACCTTTGAAAGGGGCAATTTCTACTCAGTCTCTGGTGGCATTATTCCAAGCAAATTTCTTTCAATAACCAAAACTTCCAAAATCTTCACTTTTAAGGTGAAGTCTTTCCAATCAAAAAGTGTGGTCACATTTTGTTTTCTGCTGACTACATATATAGATGGGTGGCAGCAAGAAAAGATGGAAATTAAAATAACTGAATTGTATAGAAAAGATTTTTGGCTCATGGCAATTAAAAAAGGCAACTAGGGTATGCTAATAGCCAAATGCTTGAATCATTAATTAGTGAATATTAGGAGAATGAGGCTGGTCCTATCATTACACTCCATTCTTTACATCAAATACTCTAAGCCAATAGGAAACGAGTTATATATATTTAGAGAGTCCCAATTAGAACATGCTGGCACTTAACATTTTCAATCATTTACTGGGTTTAGTACAGTCGTTTCATTACTCACACTATTTCATGAGTCCTTTCCTAACATTCTAAGTGTTAAATTCATTATGTGACAAGACTTTTCTAAGGTACAGTTGTAAATGGTATGACAAGAATACCCCATATGTTCTGCTTGAAAAGACAGAAACTGAATGAAGAAGTTTCTCAATAGGAAAAAGCTCAACTTTCTTCTTCCCACCACCTCTGCCACAATAGTTTCCCAAAGACCTCACTTTCAAGCTTTTCTCCATGGCTTCACTAAGGAATGAAAATCAGAGCAAACAACTGAGCTCAAACACATCTGGAGCTGAAATTCAAGAAAATATTAACATGTGAGCAATGGTTCAAATACTCAAGATTCATGTTAATGAATTCAATTACTGCATATGAGATTTTTACAGATGAGGAGGGCTTTGGGCATACCGAATTATCACACAAATCATTGCTTTTTGAGACTTTGGATACTTTTACAGTTTAATTTGCAAACAGAATTTTTATAACAAATTATTTTTAACCAAATCATACCTTTAAAACTGTTTATATAGAAAACCCAGGAAAAAGTGAACTGTTCATTGTGGAAGGCCTTAAATTACATTATTACAGTAGAAAATACAGGAGGTAGAAGATAACTGAAAAGACTAATGCAACATTAGATCCAAATCTACAGCTCCTGTAGCTACTTAAAACATGGTTTTAGAAATTAAACCCAACATTTCCAGTAACCATAGAAACAGTTAAAATAAAATTTGCCATGAAAGCCCTTATATCATGCTTGATATAGGGAGGTAGGAAGATGTAAGAACCAGGACACATGAGACATGACATTTTATCTACAACTCCTGTTTGCTTTACTGAGGGTGTAGTTTTAAAATTCAGTCACCTTCTTCAGCTTCAGACTCAGATTCTAGAAAAGAGGGAAAATGGAGCAAAGCATTATATATCAGAAAGCAAAAGTTCCCTTTTATAACTGTGAAGACTTTATTAATGTCCTACTTATATGAGGGATATTAAAGAGTATTCATTTATAAATCTCAAAATTCGTATTAGACATTCTCAAAATTTTCAAATTTCCTCCTAAGAAAGTAGTACTAGGGTCCTCAGAATATTTTAATGAAGTCTAATTTTCCTCAGCTGCCTCAGAGTTAATAAATCAACAAAAATCTGTACTCTAGGTACAAAACGGTCTCTGAAAGAAAGAGGCAGCATGTGGAGACGTTCTACAGCCACACTTAACCAGTTCTTAGGCTTCTGCCACAAAAGACGTACCTTCCTCAGCATTTTTGAGCCACTCCACAAACTTTTTCATTTGTTCAAGGAAGACACTTTTCCCCTTTGCAACATGTGCATCTTTGTACCACTTCAGAATGGGCTCCTCACTCAGGACTTCAGCTGTAAAGGAGAGAGCGAGCATTACATTCGGGAAGTTTTCAAACATGTCTCTAACGCAGCATTAGACCCTACCTAAGGTGCAAAAAAGATCCTATTGAAAGGAAAAACAAACAAACCTGTATTCAAAACATTCTTAATTGGTATCTTCAACAAGTAATTTTTAAAGAAAAACATAAAAGACCCAACTACCCAGCCAGGGACACCTTCTTTATTAAAAAAAAAAAAAAAAAAAAAAATTTTTTTTGAGAAATTTTAAATTACCTTTGTAAAAAAGCACCACTATTTTCTGGAAGGCTTTCATGAAATGAATGTTATCATAGCAATACTCCTGAATCTTCAGTAACAGAGTCAGCTCAGACTGACCTTGAGTAGTAAAGGCAGCAAGGAGAGGGCTGTATTGCTTTTGAAGGGAAGGGAGAAAAGATTGAGTTATTCATTCTGCTAACTATCCATTATAAAATTCCTAAAATACAGAACATAACTATCTTTTACAATCACTGTGAATTAATTATATTCTACTTAGTGGAAATTAAAAAAAAATAGTAAAGCTTAAGCATCTATGTCAAATAAACAATACTGCACCAGGGATTCCAGATAACTGTCAATACAATGTTTAATATTTTAAAGGAAAAAGAAAATTTCCAAAGTTCTATAAAAACCAAACACCAAATTGCAGGCATAAACTACTTTTAAATACTCGTTTTTAACCTGTGAAACAAACAAAACCCAAGCTAGGCTTTAAAAAAAAGTTACATCAATAATATTTGTCTATTTACTGGTTGAATTACCCCCATGAACTAGATATGATAAACACTCTTAGAAAAATACAGTAACAGTTCACTTTTCCAAATTTAAAAGCAGAATGTTTTGTCAAGGCACAGATCTAATACCTTCAAGTGCTTGATGGCTTGCTCTGCTACAAGCTCCTCTTTTTTGTTCCATTCCACGGTGCTCATTACACTGGACCAGATTAATCCAATGACAACTGGTTCTGGGATGTTGTTTTTTTTCATCTCCTCCTTGACATACAAAATTATCTGCAAAAGAATCCAAATTTAGTTAACATAAATGATATGTATGTACATACTCCATACATACTCCCTGGAGTGTTATAATTTCTGGGCCCAAGAAGGCACTAAATATAAAAAAGACAGGCAAAGCCCCAGCATAATATTCTATAGTTATTAACTAAAGCCCACTCTAGTGAAATACTTTAGCCAGATAAAGATAGTTTAAACAAAAAATATCTTACATCCTTAAATGGATCACCACGGGACATCTGTTCTTGAAGCTCTTTCTGGAGTTCTTTACGAGCTCCTATGGTTTGCTGATTCCGAACATATTCTGAAAGCTCTTTTAAGCCTGCCTCAGTGAAATACTTTGTGAAGTGTTCAACGCTTTGTTTATTGGCAGGAAAAAGTTCCTGAAAGGAGAAGTTTATCTAGTTAGATTATCTTTAAATCAGGTTAAGAAAAACTCTTAACAGATTACAAATGACAAGTTCCTTATTACACTTTCCTGGCAAGAATGGCATAAGAGAATGAAAGAAGATACCCCAGCTGGTGTGGGGCTCAGTGGTTCAGCATCAACCTACGAACCAGGAGATCATGGTTTGATTCCTGATCTGGGCACATGTCCTGGTTGTGAACCTGATCCCCAGTAGGAGGCATGCAGAAGGCACCCGATCAATGATTCTCATCATGGATGCTTCTCTCTCTCTCTCCTTTCCTCTTAAAATAAATAAAGAAGCTACAAACCATCAGTCTGTTATCCATGCTGACTCTCCGAAGACTTGAAGCTACTGCATTGATGTCTTTTTCATTTATCCATGATTTAAAGAGCTTTACAGCAAAAGCTGCTGAAACCCCTGTAGAAAAGAGCACACTTAGCAGAATCGCCTTTCTGGATTCAACCTCCCCATTTCCTCCCTCCATAGTTAAGCCACACAGGACTACTCCCTTTATTCCCACTTACTCCTGAACTTCCCTCTGCTACTGCTTACCATTTAACTCCAATTTCTCTAGTCTACCATTTGCTGATTATATATTCTTACTCAAGTGAAACCGTTTTCTAATGTGTAAAATGAGGGTAAACAGTTCTTACAATTGACAGGGTTGTTGTGAAAATTAAAATAAGGCATGTTAAATACAGAGTACTCTGGCCAACGTGGCTCAGTTGGTTGTAGCATCATCCCATACACGAAAAGGTTGTGGGTTTGATTCCCCATCAGAGCATATATGAAAGGCAACCGAAAAATGTTTCTTTCTCTCCCCCTCTCCCTAAAATCGATAGAAACATATCCTTGGGTGAAGGTTAAATAATAAAAAAATAAAAAATAGTATTTGTAAAGAAAAGTTATCTTTGTTACTATAAAAAATAATTTACTTATGGAGATCAGTATAAGGGACTTATTTTCCTTTTCAGCTTGATATTTCCCCCAATAGCATTTTCACTATTAAAGATGATCCCAAGTCTCCCAATTGGAATTAATCTCCTTATGGATTACCATGGAATTAAAATCCTTTTACTTTACAATCACATTGCATCTGGACCCTGGATATTTGCCATATACCTAAATTAAGCCATTAACCCTCGATGCCGAAAGTATATAATAAATGTCTAATGAATCTGAATCAACCTATTAAATTTAAGGACAGTTAAAAAGACTATACAAGTCAAATCTAAATAAACTCTAAGTTTTATATCAGTCCATCTTTCATGCTCTTATCTACCCTACCCTCAGCCAACTAAAAACTAACCTTTACTAAAGGTTAATTACCTTCTTTAACCAAATTCTCATTATAAAGGCTATTAAGAATGGATGCATTAAGTGTTCCATTAGCCAGAAGAACACCAGTCAACATAGCCAGCTTGTTCCTCTCCGATTCCGAAAAACCCTTTAAGAACAGCAGCAGCTGTAAAAATAAATAGTTATAAGTTAAAAGAGCAACTATTTAAAGAGAAGCAGTAAAGCATACTATACTGGTTACAAGTATGGGCTCTGGAGTACCGTCCACGTCAGTTATAATACACACTAGAGGCCCGATGCACCAGATTTGTGCAGAGTGTGTGTGTGTGTGTGTGTGTGTCCCTCAGCTTGGCCTGTGCCTTCTCGCAGTCCGGGACCCCTAGGGGATGTCTGCAAGCCAGCAGTCACATATCTCTCTTGCAGCCCGCCACCCCTTGCTACTTTACCGCCTGCCACCACTGCTACACTCGCCAGCCCAGCTTCTGGCTGAGCAGTGTTCCCTCTGTGCAAGCGCACTGACCACCAGAGGGCAGCTCCTGCATTGAGCACCTGCCCCCTGGTGGTCAGTGTGTGTCATAGCTACTGGTTGTTCCACCGTTTGGTGGATTTGCATATTATGCTCTTATTACATAGAATTATACAGGATTAGCTGAGTGATTGTAGGCAAGTTAACTTCTGTTGCCTCAGTTTCTTCATATGTAAAATGTGGATTAAACTTGTTCATAGGGTTTTTGCAAATATTAAATGAGTTTAATTAGAATAGTATCAGATACTTGGTAAATGTTACCAAAAACATTATTACCATATATTCTGTGCACCTATACATATTGTATAGCCAAGACTCAAATAGCAAGTAAGCTAAATTTCCCTTTTTCAATGTATTTAGTTCTAATCCGCTATTGTCTATCTTTTGAACAAACTCCACTTTTATTTTTAGTCTTCTGCCACTTATTTGGACACAGAGCTAAGGAACAGTGTATAGCAAGTTAAACTAAGTGATTTACCCCCAAACTACATTTCAGAAACAATCTACCTAATATCTAAAATTACCTCAAATCTAAACAGTAAGGAGGTTCCAAAATAAATTAAATACAAAAAAAAAATTAAATACAGAACTATCATATGATCCAGCAATCCCACTTCTGGTATTTATCTTAAGAAACCCAAAACACTAATTCAAAAAGATATATGCATTCCTATGTTCACTGCAGCATTATTTATTTATAGTAGCCAAGGTATGGAACCAACCCAAATGCCCATCAACAGACAAGTGGATAAAAAAAGCTGTGGATAGAGCCTCGGCCCATGGTCAGGTTCGATTCTGGTCAAGGGCATGTACCTCAGTACAGGCTCCATCCCTGGCCCCAGTCAGGGGGCATATGGGAGGCAACCAATCGATGTGTCTTTCTCACATCGATATTCCTCTCTCTCTGTCTCTCCCTCCTACCTTCCACTAAAATGAATGGAAAAATGTCCTCGAGTGAGGATTAACAACAAAAAACTGGTACATAGGGGGGAGGTTGGGGGTTAATGGGGGGGGGGGGGGATGAGGACACATTTGTAATACCTTAACTAATAAAAAACCCAAAAATAATTAAAAAACAAACAAAAACCTGGTACATATATACTTGACCATGAAAAAGAACAAAACCTTAATATAGATGGATCTAGGATATTATGCTAAATGAAATAAGTCAGACAGAGAAAGGCAAATGGCATATGATTTCACTTATATGGGGAAATCTAAAAAAAAAAAAAAATATGAACAAACAAAACAAATAAATTCAAAGAGAACAAACTGATAGTCACCAGATGGAAAGGGGACTGGTGAAAAAGGGGAAGTAATTAACAAGTACAAATGACAGTTACATTTAAAATGATCTGAAACCTGTGGCTGAATTAGGACTTAACATTCCCCTTTTTGACCTCAACCTTCTCTTTCCCACAAAACATATTGCTCTTCATACCTTTTTCACTTCATCTTCAAAACCTTTCTCCAGGTATTTGTAGCGCCTGATTAACTTGTTAAAAACCTATTAAGAATAGTAAAGGAATAAATTACGTTCAATGATAAATTCATATATACAGATGCCAGGTTCCCAAAAAGATCTAGGTCAGGGCACCTGAGATCTCAGTGATAGTATCTCTAGAACAGCAAAGAAGTGAACCGTCCACTAGATATTTTTATAAGCTGTTTAAACCTGCTTGGGAAGAGTCTGTCAACTCCCAAACACTGCAATGTTCCAATGCAATGCTGTTAACTTTAACAGCAACCCACAATAAATCTTTATTGCCAAATATTAAAGCAAAGACTAACTGTTGCTCATATATGTCATTTACCTATTTGTAGGATATACTAAATAGTTCTACTTTCCTAATGACACAGATAACAAAATCGGTTAGATACACTTGAATTCTTGGCTTATAGTAATGCAAGCATAAATAACCATGTATGAAACATTCAAATGAGATTTTGATTGTTAGGCTAATCTGCCTGTAACTCATTCACTTCTTAAAAACTCATACACAGGCCGAAGCCAGTTTGGCCCAGTGGATAGAGCGTCGGCCTGCGGACTGAAAGGTCCCAGGTTCAATTCCGGTCAAGAGCATGTACCTTGGTTGTGGGCACATCCCCAGTAGGAGATGTGCAGGAGGCAGCTGATCGATGTTTCTCTCTCAACAATGTTTCTAACTATCTCTCTCCCTTCCTCTCTGTAAAAAAATCAATGAAATATATTAAAAAAATAAATAAAAACTCATACACAGAATAACACAATGATAGAAATCATGACAGGGAACTGATTTTCCTTTTCATTTTCACATTTTTTCTTAAAAAAAAAAAAAAAGGATTCATTTCAGAGGGACAAACAGGAAAAGAAGGGCTAATTCAATCTTTTCCTACTTTGTTTGCCTCAACACATTTTGAAGTTTCGAATTCATCATATTTCACAAGAAAATTCACTTTAAACCTTCAATTCAAATTCCTTCAATCTTCTACTGCAACCTCTTAAAAGTTTTATTTACCTGAGCAAATGCTTGCATGGTCTCTAGGTCTTCTTGTGCTGCAAACACACAGACATCTGTACGCATCATGTCATCTGCCAGTGTACCACCTGGGGCTAAGGAACAAAAAATTTGCAGTGACCTTCATTTAAAATGAGTACCATTTCAATTTTACTTTTTGCGAGGATTCTCATCTCTCTATATAAAAGGCTAAGTGACGGGCCATACGTCTGTCCTACCAGCCCGTACATATGACGCGCACTGGCAATTTAAAAATAAACGTTGACCTGAGCATGCACGATATGTATAAAGCTCTCAGAATGGATATTATTAAAATCCCCCACGAAATGATTTATAACAATCATTATTGAAGCTACCTTTGGAAATAGTATATCTATGGATTATATCTAAACATGTGATTCTTTGTCCTAAAAATGAGCACGTTCATAAATTAAATGAGGAAATTTTGGATATACTCAATGGAGATTTTCACACCTATTTGAGTGATGATTCCATTGATTCAGTGGATGATGCCAAAAACGAAAATTTTCCCATTGAATTTAATAGTACTCCTTCGGGAATGCCATGTCATAAAATTAAAATTCCAAGTAGGTGCAATCATCATGCTACTGAGAAATCTTAATAGCAAATGGGGTCTTTGTAATGGTACTAGATTTATTATCAAAAGATTGAGACCTAACATAATTGAAGCTGAAATATTAACAGGATCTGGGTTCTGATTCCAAGAATTGATTTGTCCCCATCTGACACTGGCCTCCCATATAAATTAATTTGAAGAGTTTCCCATGATGCCACAATGACTATTAATAAATCAAAAGGACAAACTCTAGACAGAATAGGAATATTCCTACCTGAACCTGTTTTGGGCATGGTCAGTTATATGTTGTTTTCTTTCTAGTTTGAAGAGCATGTGACATTAAAGTTAAAGTTGAAAATACTTCATTATAAAGGAAATTAGTCAAGCATTCTGGAAGTGTTCTTACTCTTATGTGGTATATAGGGAGATATTAGAGTAAGTTTAATCAATTTATCAGTCATTGTTTTTATCAATGTTTTTATATCATGTTTTTGTTGTTTTTATATGTCTTTGTTATTTTATTAATCAATTTATATATTATTTTCATATATATTTTACTAATTTTCTTTCATCTCTGACAATTTTATTATAGAGAAAGGGTGAATAGCAATATTAAAATATTTCTTCTAGCCCTGACCGGTTTGGCTCAGTGGATAGAGCATCGGCCTGCGGACTCAAGGGTCCCAGGTTCGATTCTAGTCAAGGGCATGTACCTGGGTTGCGGGCACATCCCCAGTGGGGAGTGTACAGGAGGCAGCTGATCGATGTTTCTCTCTCATCGATGTTTCGTTTCTTTTTTAAACATATTTTATTGATTTTTTTACAGAGAGGAAGAGAGAGGGATAGAGTTAGAAACATCAATGAGAGAGAAACATTGATTCAGCTGCCTCCTGCACGCCCCCTACTGGGGATGTGCCCGCAACCCAGGTACATGCCCTTGACCGGAATTGAACCTGGGACCCTTTAGTCCACAGGCCGATGCTCTATCCGCTGAGCCAAACCGGTTAGGGCTCATCCATGTTTCTAACTCCCTATCCCTCTCCCTTCCTCTCTGTAAAAAAATCAATGAAATATATATATATATTTTAAAGAAATATTTCTTCTAACTAATTTCCTTTCAGTGTGCACAAATCTGTGCACTGGGCCACTAGTTATAAAATAAAACGATAAAAGTTCTAACATGATTTAACATGATTTAAAAAGTAAGTCAACTTCTCAGCAGGAACATGGCTAAGTTGGTTCAATATGTGTGAATAAAGTGAAGCAGTTTACAGAAATAGCCCACTTTAGGAACTCAATGAAACCCGCTGCATTAATCTAATAGAGTCAAATCTGTCACTCTAAGTGGAGACGTTCAAAGGTGGTTTAGATATGTAATTTTACATAAATTCACAAGTTGGAAACTTTATTTTTCAGATACATTTGTAAGTATTTATGGATAAAATGATGTCTGTATACTTAAAAATATGGGGGAGGAGGGATGAAATTGGCATAAACAGAGTAAGACTGTTAATAATTACTGAATTAGAAGTTCATACTATTCTCTCTAGGATATGTTTGAAAATTTTCTTGGTACATGTTTTAAAAATAATTCTATAAACAGGCTTCTTGATAGCAATATTATGAATGGTAAATAGATGTATTTCATATTTCTTACTACAAGCTGGTAATACAATGAAAGATATATTCATTTGACTAGGCACGAGAATATATTCATGTTAAGTTTCTGTTCCACCAATGAGCAATTGTTTGACTGCATATAAGTCACTGAAGCCTTTCTAAGCATCCATTCTGCATGTATGCAAATGGAGTTTTGATTCTGTCAGCTTGGCCCTGAGGGTCAATACAATTATTACCATGAAAACGTTCTGAAATACATTAAAGAGCTATGAAATGAAATTACCATCATCATTTGAAGATATGTAATTAAGTAGCACAATCTGTGAAGGTACCCTGAGCTGTTGAGGGGGGATGTAGAAGTTAAAGCAGCACTGTACAACAAAAATATGTGAGCCACATAATGTAATTTCACATCTTCTACTAGCTATATTAAAAAGGGTGAAATTAATTTTAATACACTTTAACCCAGCATGTCAAAATAGTTTTGAACATCCCAGTATTCAAATTATTGTTGAAATCTAAGCCTTTAAAATCCAATGTCTATTTTACACTTTTAGCACATCTCACTTTGGACAAGCCACATATACTTTGTAGCTAATATACTGAAGCATACAGGACTAGAGGCTTTTAAATATAGAAGTATTTCATAAACTAGAACAAGAGGGAAGGGTTTTCCAACCTGTTCAAGCACATATGGGGGAGGGAGGAGAGAATCACTGATTGGGGGGTTTTGTATGGGTTTGGATTATCAGAAAAGTTATCCCCAAATGTTATAATTCTGTAACACACTTTAAATATAAAGCTAGACAGAGCAAGGCAATCTGCTAACTTGCTATGGTCTGGGAGATAAAAGTGGAAAAATCCTAAGGGGGTTAAAAAAACCAAAGCCAACCCAATTTCATGGGCCTGTCAAACAGTTTATATTCTGGATTCTAACAAACTTCTCCATACAGCACACTTCCCACAAAACCCAGACTCTTACCCAGCATTCCCCCGGCCACCAGAATGTCGAAGAGTGTTTCTGCATATCGGCGGTAATCAAGTTTTGCTCCAGAAGCATCAAGAAACTTTGCTACTGCTTCCAAATCAGTACCAGTTTCACTTAAGCCTTGAATAATACAGTCTTGAAACTGAGTAGGGTCAAACCTCTCTTTTTCATCTAAGGAGAAAGAAAACCCCATTTAGCTTTAAAAGGCTTATCAAAATGCCATGAAATCACCACCTTAGGAAGTTATAACCACTGAATAAGTTAGTCACATTCATCACTATGTCATTTATTTCAACAACTGGAAAAAAAACTAACATAAGCTGGATTACCCAAGACCTGGAACGCTAGCAAATAAACAGACTGAACACACACCCCGTGCAAGTTTCCCCTCTGCTAGTCCAAGGCAGGTGCCTAGGCACAGAATTGTGTAGCTTTTCTTCCACTATTTTTCACACGAGTCGCAGTTAAGTAAGCTAAATAAGGTAGTGTGTTTCTACTGCCAGGGAACAACTTCTATCTGAGATGTTCTTCCATTGCCCCTGGGCCTTTGTGAAATTTAGGGCATCCGCTAAAAATTTCCTGCGTGAAGTTTTGTCCAAACATTGGAGCTGTTAATTCTTTTTTTTAAATGCCCATAATACTTTGTGTGCTTTTAAAAAAAACTCACTCCTTTGGTACTTAAGATCCAATGTATGACAGAAACTACACTAGCTCCCTTGCTTCATCCTTACAACAACCTTGTGAGGAAGATCTTTTTTGTTCCAACTATTCAGAAGGACAGCTGAAGCCCAGAGAAATTAAAGACCAGTAGCTAAGAGCAAGGACTCCTGAGTCAAACTGCCTGATACAAATCCTGACCGTCATTTAACTGTCTGAGCAACTAGTCTCATTCTTTATGTGCAAATTTTCCTATTGTAAAAAGTAATGAAGAGTAGTGCCTATCTCAGAAAGTTGTTGTGAATATTAAATTATATTAAGACAGAAAGCAACCAGAACAATGCCCTGGGTACATACCTAGCTTTCATTGAATTGTTATCACACACTCCATGATAGGGTTTGATTTCTCTGTCTAGGTTAGAAGCTACCTTAACTTTCACACAGCATGAGGGTGACCAACTCCTTGTTTGCCCAAGACCCAATCATTAAGAATTAGGAGAGCACCAGGGCTCTCAATCTGGAAGCGGGAAGTGACACCTCTTCCTGTTACCAATAAAATTATTTATATAAAGGTGAATGCCAGGAATCCACTCACTCTTCCCTATTATTGCTAAGTTGCTCTGGTTTCCAACTTCCGTTCCTCCTCTTGAGAAAATCTACTGACTTAAATGTAAATGAATCGGCAAAGACTAGAATCAAATCACTCTTTGATCTCCCCAATACAAGGGGACAAACTATAACTACAGATTTACAAAGCATTCAGAATATGTATCTCAAAGTGTCTCTATTCAGAGTAGAAAAACAATTATTAACCAGTAGTTGACCCAGTTCTCCCTTTTCTCAAAATGTACTATAAAATAAGGTTGACATGTGCTTTTGAGCAATAATGAAGATGGGGGGGAAATACTAAGCCCAGTATAAAATATACCCGAGATCACATCTCATTTAACTTTGCATCAGCAGTGTAATATAAAGAAGTAGTTTGTATAATTTTAGTACTTTTCTTAGTAAGTCTGAGAAATATTTAATTAAAAAAAAAATTTACAATGTTAAAAAAAATTACAATGTTAATAACTGTTCCATAATTAACTTCCATGGGCCAAGTCTGATTTTGGCTCTCACCAATCTTCACAACCTTTGGGTGAAATTAGTGATCATAGCAGGAGCTCTCTTTTTATACATGAACCTTTTCCCTCAAACAAAAATGTGCTTAAATGAAATTTACCATTAAAAATGCAGCCCATACTTTTCTAAACAAACAACTTAGAAACATGAAGGGTATCTGAAATAGTCAACTAGAAATTCACGTTCCTTTCTGTATTTTCTCTTATGGTTTTAGTACTGAGCCAACTGTCACCCAGAGGAACCAAGGTAAATTAGTTATTCTGGAGGCCTGAAGAAAGGTACTTCTAAAACACAAATTACTTACCTCTTTTTCTGGTTTTAAAACGCTGGCCTGATAGCGTTGGCTTTTGCTGCTTTTGATTATTCATAAAAGACACCCTAGGAGAAGAAAAATAAGGCCGTAAAAATCAGTGCCATAACATCCATTTAAAAAACAAAGCACTAAACCGAGGTCTAGTCTCAAGTAAAACAAATGGAGCGCTCACTTTCGGTCTTGACAACATACCTGGTCAATAATTACCTTCGCTTTAAGGAACTATAACCTCAAAACGTGCCCTTCTCCCGCAAGAAGCCCTCGAAGGCTGGAGCGAGCACTTCCAGGAGACGACAGTGCGGCGATTGGTGGCAAGTCGCCCGCAGACACAACGCTCTGGTGTCGTCCTCGCTCCTCTAAACCCGCCGACACCGCCCGCTACTAACACGTGCCCAACTGGTCCGTCAACGCGCAGGACCCGGTCAAGGGGCGACTCCCCGCGGGGAACCTGCCCTCCCGCCGTACCAGCGACCGCGCCGCGCCCGCCGCAAGACTAACCGACAGCGGGCCGAGCCGCCCCTGCCCCCGCCCCCCGATCCCAGCCTCCTCGAGGGCACGTGTCTCCCGCCCACGCCCTTCCCGCGCCAACCGCGACCCGCCACCCCGCCCAGGGTGCCCCGGATCTCGGCGGGGCGCTGTCGGGGCCGCTCCGTCTCCACTGACCCCGTCGCCGGCGCGGACGGCCGCCGCGACGAGCGGACCGCAGGCGCCGAGGCGCTTCGCGCCGGGGGCCCCGCCGCCCCGTACATCCGCCCGCCCTCCAGCGAAAGCAGCTGCGGGGGAGGCGGCCGCAGTGGTGGTGGCGGCTCCCCCGCCCCGCCCGCGGGAACCCCCCACGCGTACATCACCCAACAGAGGCCGCGGCGGCTTTGTTACCCAGGCCGGGCCGGGCGGAGGGGGCTGTCTCGGCCCCGGCCTCCGCCTCGGGCGCCGCGACGCCCTCTCCGGGGTCCCCGTTCCGGCCTGGCCGCCCCTCGGCCTCCCCGGTGAGACGGCGGCCCGGGCCCTCGAACACTGGCTCCGGCCCGGCCTCCGCCCGGGCCCCTCCGAGCCGGGCCGCATGGCGCCCGCCGCCGCCGCCCTCGCTCGCTCTCTACCCGCCGCCCAGGGGCCGCCACTCGACCCCGGGGCGGGAGGGCGCCGAGCCTCACCGAATTTAAGGCGAAGAGAAAAGGGCCAGAAACTCCAGAGGTGGCGACAACTGCGGCGGTCCGGCGGTCTCTCCTCGGCGACCGGAACTAACGCGAGGAGGAGGAGGAGGCAGCGGCGCCGCCCCCGCCCCCGCCCACCGCTCTCCTGTCGCGAGATTTCGTCGCGCGCCTCGCCCCGCCCCTCTCTCGCGTGGAGCCCCGGCCTTTTCCACATCCGGGAGCTCGGGATGGGAGACGAGGAGAGGGGAGAGGGGAGGGTTTCCATTTTTTAACTTTGCCCTTGAGTTCCAGGTTTCCCGGACACTCACCCTGACTAGCCTGCCCTTCTCCCACCGCGTCGCTCTCCGGCCTCTTAGCACCTGGAGGGGTTGGAGGAACAAAAGGTCTCCCATCCCCCGCGACAGGCTCGAGGAAGTTGGGCTCCGGCGCCCGCGTCCCTCCCTCCTCAGTCGGCTCCTCTAACCGGAAGTCGAAGCGAGAGGGCGGACCGTGTAGGGGGGTCGGGGCTTTGAACGGGTGGGCGCTGAGGTTGGTTGGAGGGACCCGCCCGCCCTGGCTTCCGCTGGGGCTGTTTGAGTCCTCAGCGGCCGGCTTGCCCCGGGGTGCTGATCGGGGTGGGGGGGCGTGCACTCCCCCCGGAGCGAGGAGGCCCCGCCGAGGGTCCAGGAGGAAGCCCTGCCCCGGGACTGTCGTCACCGCCGGGCAGAGGTCTCTGCCTTTCCTCCGGGGAGCGGTCGGGGTGGGGACTGGGAGGCAGAGCATCCACCCCCGGAGGACGTTAAAAAGCACAGATTGAAGACAACCAGAACTCGGCTGGAGTTCCTGGCTAGGCTGCTGATCAACTGAAAATAAATAAATAAATAAATACAATAAAAGCATGTAAACTTAAAAAAAAAAAAAAAAGCACAGGTTGTCGGCCTCCCCGAGGAGACCTGGCGTGGGACTCCAGAACGTGCCTGTCCCGCAAGTTCCCGGGGCTGCGGACCTGGGGCCACACTTCTGAGAGCCCGTGATGGCGAACCTTTTGAGCTCGGCGTGTCAGCATTTTGAAAAACCCTAACTTAACTCTGGTGCCGTGTCACATACAGAAATTTGTTGATAATTTGCAACCATAGTAAAACAAAGATTTATGCTTTTGATATTTATTTTATATATTTCAATGCCATTTAACAAAGAAAAATCAACCAAAAAATGAGTTCGCGTGTCACCTCTGACACCCGTGTCAGAGGTTGGCCATCGCTGGATTAGAGGGTGTGTGGTCAGAGCCGGGGGCCTGGAGACGGTGGGTGTGAGCAGCAGTGCAGGCTCATAACACAGTGCAAGCAGGAATGCACGGGCGCCTCCAGGGCCTCGCCTCACCTTTCAGTTCCATTGGTACCTTAGTTGTTTGCCTGCCATTGCTTCCTTACTCTCCTATCAGAGAAACCCCCAAAGCAGGGTTTGTCCCTAAAATCACCTTCTCTGGATCTTGCCTCTCTTCATCAATCGTTTTGGTAAATCGGTCTAACTTGGCTTCCTTAACTCAGTACCCTCTGCTCCCCCCTGCCCCTCCCAACGTCAGGGAATGTTTCTGAGTTCTTTCCTGAAGTTCTTGCCAAACGCAGACATTCCTTCAGTGCTCCCCTTTGGGCCTTCTCGGAGCATCTAAGGCGTTGTTACCCATGGCCTTAACATGTCACTCCACTGTCCTTGTTACCTCCCGCAATACTTTGTTTTTGCTGGGCTCCTCTTTTCTGTACGCACGCCTTTTATTTTGTGTCATGCTTTCTTACATGTGCAATGGACTGTGGACGAAAGGGGCCACATGCTGACCTGACAAGCTCAGGAGAGGCCTGCACGGCAGTCTTGCAAACTCAGAGACCTAAAGTAACCACAAAGGATGGTCTGAAATTAAACTTTAAAAGCCGTTACGGTGGGCAGTTACGTCCTAGGCCGGTATCTTCACTGACAAGGTCAACCTTTACCTTAACTGAGCCTATCTGTCTTTTTGCATCTATGATAACATACCCTTGAAATGTCTGGGTAACTTGTAACTTCCCTTTTTCTGGAGCCTCTGGGGCACCACCAAATGTGCTGGGCGCCAGGACAGATACTACAAATTCCTTCATTGTCATGTTAATTGATCCTGCACCCACCTAAGTATGTGTCCATCATTTTACTTTTTATCCAATCCCAGGGGTTTCCCCTGCTTTGCTTTATCCCTCCTCCTTAATGTATCACCAATGGGTTTCATGTAACCACCTACGTCCCTCCTCTGATTGCAATGTATAAATACAAATGTAACCTCGCCATCCTCCGGAGCCTTATCTCAATTCATTGAGGTTCTGCTTCCCGGCATATGTCGACAGTTTGGCTCAAATAAACTCACAAAAATTCTTTACAGGTTTCAATGTTGTTGTTTTTTTTTTACGTCGGGTCCTCAAACTTTTTAAACGGGGCCAGCCAGTTCACTGTCCCTCAGACCGTTGGAGGGCCGGACTATAGTTTTAAAAAAAACTATGAACAAATTCCTATGCACACTGCACATATCTTATTTTGAAGTAAAAAACCAAAATGGGAACAAATACAATATTTGTATTTGCATGTGGCCCGCAGGCCGTAGTTTGAGGACCCCTGTTTTACGTTAACAGGACATAAGAAATGCCCAAACCTTCAGAGAATTTTTATAAGGGTTGATGTGAGCCAAACTGATGCCATATGTTGGGAAGCAAGATCTCAAATGCTCCAGAGAATGACAGCTGTTTCTTTTTTAACCTAACACGTTATCTTCTTTTTTTCTTTGCATTTCATTATCTTATTATTTTTACCTTTATTGTTGAAAGTATTACATATGTCCCCCCTTTTCCCCCATTGACCCTTTATAGCCTGACCCTGCCGCCCCAGGCCTTCACCACCCTATTGTCTATGTCCATGGTTGTGCATATAAGCATGCAAGTTCTTTGGTAATTCTCTCCCCTCCCCCCTGTTTTAAAGTTTCTTTTATACATTTGGAATTAAGGAGGGCATGACAGGAAGATGACATGAAAGTAGGAAAAAGAAAGGTGGGGATTGGATTACAGGAAAGTTAACAAAATTATGTGCTTTCTTGAGGATGGTTACTCCTTGAGGGGCCTGGAAAAGAGGATTACTTCTGGCATTTCGAGGTGTGTTAACCTAGATGCACAAGAACAATGAGTAGGGCTGGCTTAACCTTTTACTAACAAAGTTATAGGCTTGGGCCATGACTACCCAGCACACCTGGCAGTCTCATACATTTCCAGGTATTTAGTTTAATCTCCATTTAAAAGAGTTCCAAATTCAAATATCGAATTATTAAATATTTACTGAGTCCAGACTCTGTGCCCTTCCAGGCTGAGTAAACAGCAGTGTGAAGGGCCTGACCTGTTAAACCAAAGGAGGCTAGTGTGACAGATGAGACAGATGGGAGATGAGATGGATGTGAGAAGCAGAGGGAAGTGCCAAGAGTCAGACCTCTATGTCTAGCATTTTCCCCAAACTCCCAATCCACCTTATCTAGTATCTCCTCTGAACACCAAACTAAAAACTCTTAGTGCTATTGATTACTCTTCTCCCCAAACTGTATTTCTCACTTCCACAGTCTGTTAAAGATACAATGTTTCACTAATGAGATATTAGCTATTTTTATATAGCAGGCACATATGTCATGCATTCTTCTAAGGCTTAGATTAATAATCTAAGCACTAGAGGCCTGGTGCATGGATTTGTGCACATTGAAAGGAAATTAATTAGAAGGTGGCTGTTGGGGTGGGACTTGGACAGATGGGCCAGACACGCCCTGGAGCCAACCTCCTGCTCCCTGGCCAGCCGCACCTGGGGTGGTGCTGGGGCTCGAAGGGCGTCTGCAGAGTGAGTGGGTCGGTCCACTCCAATCTTTATTATTTCCTTCCTGAAAAGATTGCCATAGACCCCTGTTTTTACCTAAAGTTTAGCCGTTTTTCATAAACACTTCTCTATTTGTTGGCTTTTGCTTGATATTTGGAGTCCTGAAATAGTAGTTTGGGACACTTGCCCAGTTTTATAGTATTTTTGGAGACAGATTTGCTGACCTCTTCACTTTGCCATTGCTGCAAGTTCCCCATGTAACTTTTGGATGTAAAATTTCAACCTATTTATTTATTTTTAAAACATATCTGTTTATTAATTTCAGAGAGGAAGGGAGAGAGATTGAAACATCAATGATGAGAGAGAATCACTGATCAGCTGCCTCCTGCAGGCCCCACACTGGGGATCAAGGCCGCAAACTGGGCATGTGCCCTGACCGGAAATTGAACCGTGACCTCCGTTTCCTAGATCGATGCTCAACCACTGAGTCACGCCAGCCCGGCAAATTTCAACCTATTTAGATGAAAGCTGCTAGGTGCTGCATGTGAACTTGTTATTATTTTTAACTTTGGTGGTGGAAATAGATAAATGTTTCCTTTTCAAGGGCAAGTAGCAATAGGTCTTTTTTCCACCAACTAGGAAGATGCCAAGGGTCTGTTTTGAAAAGCACAGTGCTTCCCTTGGAAAATGATCTGGGAAAAGTATTTATGTTCCTATGTTTTGGATTAATGATTGTAGAACACCTTATGAACCTGGCTTTAAATATATATATATATATACATACACACACACATACACACTCATACATGTGCATGTTAGCATAAGTAGCTAGTTAGTTAAGAAAGGAGCCAATGGAATTGGACATTAAACCTGATTCACTAGGAAGCCATGCATTCACAGGCTTTCCAGGGGACAGTGCATTCTCCACCCAGGGGACTTCATTCTGGAAGTGGGCAGGAAGAATCAGCTCCAGTCATTAGCTGTGATTACCAAGGGAGGAATAGAAACAGCAGTGGCAGTTCCGTTGCTGGGTGCATGTGGCAACTTACAGGGGTGGAGTCTAGCCTGGAAAACCTGGGGGAAAGATTGGAGGGGTCGGGGAGGATACAGCGCAAGCCCACAGGAGATAGGAGAGAGATTGGTTAGTTTGAAAGAAAGCCTGCTCTCTCCCAAGTCCAAAGTCGTATAACCAAATCGTAACAAAGAGCTGTCTTGGTAGCATGCTTCTGTTTGCGCATTCACTCGTGTGCTCTCTCTGTAGTAGCTGTGTGAGCCAAAGTGTTCCAACCCACTGAGCAACCTGGCCAAGGCTTCACTTACGTTTTCAAAACATCTTTAAAAAAAGAAGTAAATCTTTTTAAAATATGATTTTTATTTATTTTAGAGAGAGAGGGAAAGAGAGAGAAACACTAATTGCCTCCTACATGCCCCGACCGGGAATTGAACCCATAAACTGGAGGTATGTGCCCTGACCCGGAATAAATCTAGTGAACTTTTGGTGCATGGGATGATGCTCAACCAACTGAGCCGCTGTGGCCAGGGCTAAAACATCTTTTTACTTCAACTTATTTTACCCTGGCTGCTCCCACTAAGTTCCCCAACTCTTCTGTTCATGTGTTCAAAAATCGTTCGTAAGTTTTGTCCTGCCCATGACCCCTCTGCTCCTGTCTCCTTTCTCCTTGTGCTCCTGTCCCACTTTCTCCCTTGGACTCTTGTGCCCTAGTGGAGCCTCCAAAGTCAGCGGATGGGCCTTGAACAGCTGTGTCCCAGTCCCTTCAATCACATGGGCTCAGTGCCTCCCCTGACCTTCAACCTCCTCCAGGCTGTAAGGCATGTCTAACGCTTACCTTCTCCCACCAACCACCAAACGCTCTCAGCTCGGCCTATCCTTCATTCACTTCAAGGAGTCACTGTAGTGGAAGGCATGGTGAGTCTGATCATATGAATTCTGGTTGATAGAATGTCAGTTTACCCCCTGACTTTCTGGTCAAATACGGAATAATTCATTTGCTGGTTTCTCCTTCTCTGAAGGCCTCTGAAACCGAGGAATAAAATTTGGTGGACCCTGCATGTTTCCAACTTCAACATAGGGGTGATTACAATTTAGAATTTTTTTTGCTCTGTGTTACCCGCTTCAATATATGGGAAATGGAGCAATGAAGTTTTCCTGAAACTCTGATACCAGATCAGGTGTTTTTTTTTTATAAACAGATTTAAGAAGTAAAAGGGTGTTATGATACTACATTGAAAACGATTTTGACAATGCTTTTGCCCTCCACATTCCAAAAGAATGTCAACCAGTTGAATAACTCATCCACAATGAGGAAAATACAACTGCTTTGCTGTCAAATGCACATACACGGACCCATAGCTAACCCACAGTAAAAACAAAATAAAATCAAACCTTGTAGAACTCTGTGGTGTCCCTAACTGTGGCCACTGAGTCAAACACACCCCTGAGGAAAGTAATCACGTGCTTATCTACTGCGAAGTGTCTTTCATTCTAGGACTGTAGCCTGCGTTACAGTCCAATGATACTGGATAAACACAAAGGAAAGTTTTGCTTTTACAGCAATATTGACATGATGCTGTCAGAAACAACTTAGCATTAAAATTGATTGCTGTGTGTGACTATCCCAGTGGTTGTCTGGTGGCCCCTAGGCCAGAAAGTCTAAATTAATGATTCGTAAATAATGATTCATCTTGTCAAGGTAATCAGACTTGAATAATGTTTCTAAGTTTTGTGTCATTTTTTCTTCTTCACATCACTATAAGAATATCAGTGTGGAGTCCAGTTAGGATTAACAAGCCATCTTTTCACTTGTAGAAAACTGAAGCATCTGAAAAAAAAAAAAAAAGGAATAATTATAAAAGTGTGTAAATCCCTCGACTTGGTGTGAGAGAAGAACAATAAATAGTTGAAAAATTGAACTGGTAAGCTTTATGGCTATGAATAAATACATTGAGGTAGTTATTTATTCTCCCTTGGCCCCCACATCTTCATTTATAAAATAAGAAGCTAGATGAGCCCTGGCCGGGTAGCTCAGTTGGTTGGAGCATGGTCCCGATACACCACGGTTGCAGGTTCTATCCCCAGTCAGGGCATATACAAATATCAACCAACGAATGCATAAATAAAAGGAACAACAAATCAATGTTTCTCTCTCTCTCCCTCTCTTTTCCTCTCTCTGAAATCAACAAAAACATTTTAAACAAATAAAAAAAAGAAACTGGACTTACACACTCGTGTCATCATAAATTTCCATAGAACACAAAGGACTGG
Source organism: Myotis daubentonii (assembly GCF_963259705.1). Lineage (NCBI taxonomy): Eukaryota > Metazoa > Chordata > Mammalia > Chiroptera > Vespertilionidae > Myotis > Myotis daubentonii. The sequence continues at coordinate 9,436,311 of NC_081846.1, read as the reverse complement.
ATCAGTTTTTCTGAGTAATTATCTTTCAGCTTACTGATCTTACCTTTCAGAAAAGTGACAGCAGTGCTATGCTATAGGGATAGACCAAGGTCTAAATGTCTTAGGGTCATCTCTTGGGATCTAAGAAAGAAAGCAAAATCAAAACAATATCATAAGACCACTGCATATATTTCACCAGGAAAATTATATCAAATTTGTAGATTTGGGGAAATTTTTCTGATGGGACGAGGTAGCTTTTCCTGGGGAATACCCTTTCTTTCCAGGGTCAACTCTGAAGAGACAGGGGTCTGGTATTGTGATATCTGCTGCTCTTCTCGTTGTTAAGTAAGAAGACACTCTATTAGTTATCTATCCTTTTTACTTCCAAGATGTGAATCTCACAGAGAATTATATTTCCTATGTACGCATTTGCAGGGTTAGGGAGGGTGGAAAGGGGAGTGGTTAGGTTGAGAGTTGTTTGTGTTGGAGCCTAGGGACCAGGACTCCTGTGCCATGACTTGAGAGCAGCTCTGTCTATACCTTCAGCCAAATGGTTTTTGTCCAGAACCCTTGCCAGTTAAAACCCAGGCTCATTTCCCTATCCTGGCCTTCAAGCCCCAAGATCTTGACTCGTGAATCCTTCCTTCTTGTGGTCCTCAATTCCTGTTTCCTCTGGTGGGAATGCTCTCCCTTAGGTTTGGCCAAAAAAGCAGAAATTACATTCCTTGCCTCTGCTGTTATGCTTTTTTTTGTCCAAAGAGTTGACTTTTAGTTACACAGGTGTAAAAGCACAAACCTCCCATAAATAACGAAAAGTTATGAGGGTTCCTAAAAGCTTTCCTCCTAATATTTATTTCATAAAAGTACAAAAAGAAGACCCCCCCCCCCCCGCAAAACAAACAAAAAAACCCAAAACAACCATCCAACTCCTATCAGGATAACTTAACAAATTCTACTCTTCCTGTTTGCTCTTAATCTGTAATGAAATATGAATGGAGGGCTAGGTTCGCCCTTCACAAAGAGACGTCCCTGATTCTCTACTTAGCTGCTGCGACAGGTACCTTATTTACAATCAGCCCGTGGCACCTGCGCTGGGAGGGCTGGACGCTGGACAAAGCTCCTCAGTCTAGTCTGAGGTCGATTCAGGTCAACTCTCCTGCTAAAGGTGATGGCAATTTTTAGTCTCTTCCAAAACCTGCCTCCTGTTCTTTCCACCAGACCTGGGTTCCTGGAGTACCCGTGGCTTTGGGACCCAGATCAACACTCATTATCTTGCTACCTCAGCCTTCTTGGGTCTTACCTCCTCCCTACCTCCTTGAATGAGGACATAACTTGCTTTTTTTTGTTTGTTTGTCTCAGAGACCCAGACCTGGGACTTAAGCTGCTCTTCCTTGGCCTTTGGTGACCTTCCCTTTATCTTCTCTCTTGCTTGGTGCCATTGACCCCTTCCTCCCTCCTCCTCTTCCTCCCTGGTTGGTTCTTGATAGCTAGAATGAAGGCAATATGTTCACAATGACCATCAAGATGGAGTCCACTTTTAGTTAAATCTCAGCTTCTGAGATAGGTCTGTATCCGGTCTCATTGGGGGCAAGGCCCAGTGTCAGTGGTAGCTGCCATCCATCCAGAATTCCTCCTCATCATCTTCATCGTCGTTATTGTGTAGTAAAGGATTAACTCAGCAGGCTTGGGTTGTCCAACCTCTGCACATTCCAAAGAAAGAGCCCTCGACCAGCCCCAGGGAGATAACACCTAAATAAACCCTTGAAGGATCCTGCCTGATTAGAGTGTCTTTGTCTACCTGAGGCGTTGGGCCAGGGGGCATCACCTGGCCTCTGGAAGGGCTGGACACAGTAACTCAGGTCAGCGCTGCAGGTGACCTGTGCTACGTCACTGATCCCTAGTGAGAAACCAGAACGCCAGGCTCAGGTGAGCTTCCCAGGTGGTGGACACTTTGTGTTCCTTCGCCCGCCTTGTTGCTGGGAGAATGCAGTGCTGTCGGTGTCGCTCCACCGGGAGAGGCCGCTGGAAGCTCCTACCCAGCCTCTCCTGGACTTTGCCCCATCTGCCTTGCCCTTGGCGGACGTTAATCTGTATCCTCTCATGGAAGAAACCAAAGCCAGGACCACAACAGCATTCTAAGTCCTGTGAGTCCACCCAAAACAGCGGTTCTCAACCTGTGGGTCGCGACCCCTTTGGGGGTCGAACGTCCCTTTCACAGGGGTCGCCTAAGACCGTCGGAAAACACATATATAATTACATATTGTTTTTGTGATGAATCACTATGCTTTCATTAGGTTCAATTTGCCCTAACCGGCTTGGCTCAGTGGATAGAGCGTCGGCCTGTGGACTGAAAGGTCCCAGGTTCGATTCCGGTCAAGGGCATGCACCTTGGTTGCGGGCACATCCCCAGTAGGGAGTGTGCTGGAGGCAGCTGGTCGATGTTTCTAACTCTCTATCCTTCTCCTTTCTTCTCTGTAAAAAAATCAATTATATATATATATATATATATATAAATTATGTTCAATTTGTAACAATGAAATTGGGGGTCACCACAACATGAGGAACTGTATTGAAGGGTTGCGGCATTAGGAAGGTTGAGAACCACTGCTCTGGCAAGTCTCAAACTGTTGGTGCTCCTGGGGACTTCAGACTCCATCATCATCATCATCGTTATCATCATCATCATCATCATCATCATCATCATCATCATCAATGTATATTGACCACTACCTATGTAAGGTCAACTGCTAAACGCTTTCCACACATTACCTATTAAACCTTACAACAACGCTGTGTGGGATGATAATCATCCTCTGCACACGCCTCCCCCATTTTCTGGAGGCGGACACGGATGGTCAGAAGAGTAAGTCAGTCCGGAAAGGGAGAGCCGAGAGCCAGCCTGTCCCCCGGCTCCAGGCGCGTCCTCACTGAGTTAAAGCAGCGCCTGTTACGCTCTCCCTCCCGAGGTAAGACCTCTTTCCGTCTCACGTCCTGCCTTCCTCCCCCCTCTCTAAATCTCAGGGAATTCAGCTTTGCCTTCTCCCCCCTCTCTCTTCTGATTCTCCGCCTGAAGGAGTAACCTTCCAGGGACCAGGCAGGAGAGCTTTTAGGTACAAACATCTACATTTAACGACAGCGTCCGAGAAGCCACCCTCGGTGGTCGGAAAGGCCCCTGCAGGGAGGAGGCGGGTCCGAGCGTGGAGGGGGGCAGTCAGCCCCTGCCTCCTGGGACAGGCATGCCCCACGTGGCACCAGTTTCACAGCCCGCGAGAGCGCGGGTGACCTCCGCCAGGACAGCGCGAGAGGCAGGGGAGAGTGTGAAGAGTGAGTGTGAGTGTGTGTGAGTGTGAGTGTGTGTGTGTGTGTGTGTGTGTGTGTGTGTGCGTGTCGCACTGGAAGGGCGTGGGCGCAGCACCGAGGAAGGGAGGCACCGCGGGGCGTCTCCGCTCTGAGCGGCCCCTGAGTCATTCGGTCTCCCCGAGTCCACGTGGCCGGCGTGTTTGTGCCGCTGGGCGGCCCTGCCAGGGACTTCGCCGTAGCCTTCAGCGGAGCAGCCGGGACACTGCGCGTTTCCACGTGCCGTGGGGTTGGTCCCGGAACCACAGGAAATGGGAGCAGTCCCTGGGACAGGCTGCTCGCCTCTGTGCATGGGGCTGGGGGCGGGGGGGGGGGGGCGGTTTGCATGGCGAGGCTGTGCGTGGGGTGAGGAGGGGGTAGGGGGAGCGGCTATGCATGGGGGAGGGCGTGGTGGTGGCTGCTGTTCATGGGGGAGGGGCCGGCTGTGCATGCGGGGCATGGGGGGAGGGGCCGCTGTGCATGGGGGGGCTGTGCATGGAGGGAGCGGCTGTGCAGGGGGAAGGGGGGCCGGCTGTGCAGGGGCAGGGGGAGCGCAGGGGAGCAGGCTGCCTGCCCCGGGACAGCCTCATCCACATCTGGCAGGAAGGGCTGCCCGTACCAAAGTAAACAGGTGGCACGTTTAAGCAAAAACGCTCCGGCCTTCTTACTAACGCCGGCTTTTTGCTGAAGCTTGAAGCTAATTATCCGTGAAAATGTGGCTGCTCGTCTTGAGCTGTTTTCTGCCCTGGCCAGGTCCACCTGATTGAATGTGGACGCTCTTCCGCCTTGGGGAGGGACGCATCTGGAAGGTCTTTGACCCTGACGAGTCCTTGATGGAGACTTCTCTCTGATATGTACAGTGACTTGTATTTACACAGCGTTTTTACGTGCATTTAAATGCATATGTTATTTAATTCCAAGAGGAAAAGTAACTACTGTGTCAGACCGTCATTTCTATTTAAGAAATAGTCTGTTATTTACCTTACGGTCATAAGGAGCTTATTAAAAGAGGACTTTCCAGTGCTCATGTTCTAGTCACAGACATTCTGACCCTCTCATCTTCTCACCTGTCAGAACAAACTGTGTTTTTTAAAAGTTATATTTTTATTGATATCAGAGATGAAGGGGGAGTGAGAGAGAGAGAGAGGAGAACATGTATGATGAGAGAGAATCCTTCATTGCCTGCCTCCTGCACACCCCACACTGGGGATTGAGCCCACAACCCAGGCGTGTGCCCTGACTGGGAATTGAACTGTGACCTCTTGGTTCCTAGGTCAACACTCAACCACTGAGCCATCCTGGCTGGGCAGATCAAACTGTGTTTTGATTACAGCATTCAAAGGCCAAATGCAAAGAATGTTAATGTCTACGCTTCTTTAAAACATTTTCTTTTGGTATAGTACAATATTGTATGGCAGTGAGAATCATTATATATTTCAACTTATGAACCATGATGTAGCTGGATCAAATGTAAGTTCTGAGGCAGCCTCAGATGTGTTCCAAGATGCCTTAAGGAGACTGGTCTGTAAGGGGGCCTGGAGGCCTGCAGGCCTGCTGTGTGAGAGAACATATTTCTAAAGATCTGAAGAACAGAGCTGGATGGTGACAGAGGCAAGTTGCCAGGAAATCTGTGGACTGGAAGGACTGTCCAGGCTTCACCCTGCTGATGCGAAGATACGGGGTGCAGCCACCGACTTCGGTTTCTTTTATCTCTCTGCCAGTGGGAACAATTACAGCCTTTCAGCTACACATTTTTCCACCGGAGAAGCAAGATCAGAGGCTTAAGAAGATTATTTATTTTTGAGGGCTCCTTAGTCCCAGCCTACTTTAAATCCATTACAACTGCCCCAGGGCCTTTGCACTAGCTGTTCTCTGCCTTGACCATGCCATCACCAGCTTTATGGTTGCTCCTTCTCTTCATTCAGGCCTCAGTTTAAATGTGAACACCCAGAGAAAACTTCTCAATAAACTCTATAAAAAATTCTATAATAACTCTCTCCATTGCATTCTAGCCCCTTACTCTTCTATTTTGCCTCATCTGAAATTATCTTGTGTGTTTGTTTACTATCTGGTTTCCCCAGTAAAATGTAAACTCCATGCGGGTGAAGATTCACTGGCTCACTATTTCTTTAGTTCCCCGCTGGTGCCTGGCACATGGAAGGGGCTGAATAGGTGTTAGATGAATGAATGATTACACGATGAGTGATTAAAGCTGGAGCCACACCCATACCTCCTTTGACTTTAAGAAACGGTTAGGGCTAAGTGAGAAAAGTTTGCTCCATTGACTCACAGGGATAACCCAGAATCAGCCGAGCACTTATAACTGACAGCAGTGTTTGCCTTTCTCCTCTGCTCCACCGTCAACTCCTTGAGAGCGGGGACCTGCGTCCGGTTCACCACTACACTCCTGCTACCTCACACTATGCAAGAACAAAGTACCTATTTCATCTCTTGAATATGATAAAATATGAAAGGTGAGTAGCGGTTAGCCAGGTGAGGAAAGGAAAGAAGATGGTTCCCAGCAGAGGGAGGAACACGGCGGAGGCCTCTTGTCTTGATACAAGGATCAGCCTGAAGAAGCGAGTGTGGCTGGAATGGAGAGAGAAGGCAGGGTGGGGACCACGTGTGGCTGTAGAGGTGGGGGCCGGGGTCTGCCACACTGGATTTTACAGGTTTCTGGACGTGGCAGGGAAAATAAAAAAGTTTTATCTTTAACCCAAGAGTAATGGGGATCATAGCTGTCACACCACAAATCTCTGGCTGCCGTGGGTGTCGGGAGACTGTTAGGCGGCCGCTCTGACCCAGACTAGAGAGTTGGGGGTTGGACTGAGAGTCTCTAGAGAGTAAGTGGAGACAGATCTCTTTCATTGCCAGCACCCAGCATGCCTGGCACCTATTCGTTTCTCAACAAACGTTTGTTTAAGAGTGGTTGGATGGAGGAACAGAGTGGTGCAGGAGGTTGCTAGGGGTTGAAATGAACAGGACATGGTGAAGGACTGGCTACTGAGAGAGAAAGGGAGAAATGTCAGGCCAGCCCCTAGGTTTCTGGTTTTGTGTTACTACCTGGATGGAGGAGTATTGCCATTTCCCGTGACAGGAAGAAGCAGAAGCATCTGTATTTTGTGTGTCTCTGGTTCTCTGTTAAACCAAGAGTCAGCCCAGCCAGTGTTTCCCAGTGGTTAGCGTCAACATGTGAACCAGGAGGTCAGGGTTTGATTCCCAGTTGGGGCACATGCCCAGGTTGTGGACTCCATCCCCAGTAGGGGGCGTGCAGGAGGCAGCCGATCAATGATTCTCTCTCATCATTGATGCTTCTATCTCTCTCTTCCTCTCCCTTCCTCTCTAAAGTCTCTTTCTCTCTCTATATATTTTAAACAACAGTCAGGGCTTCCTTTTCCCTCTCCCTCAGGCTCCACTCGAGGCGGCTTCTGCTCACCCTCTCGCTGGTGTCCAGCGCGGGGAGCGGTCTGGAGGCCAGAGCAGAGGAACTCTTGAGGCTCCCAAGGACTTGAAGGGTTTATATTCTCATATATGAGGTCAGTGGACTGCGAGGAAGATTGCGGGTCAGGATAAGATGAGGGGTAAATGGTCGCTCTCAACATGGTCTAAGCAGCCTCAATAACAAGGGGCTTGTTATTGCGAAGCTAGACATTCTGCCCTGCCCTCGTCTCCAAAACCTGGGCCAGTGGCTCTAAATATAGACGATGAGTTTGTGGGATACATGAGTTTGGTCAGTTATTTTCTTTATGGGTTTAGGCAACTAGTTTTTGAGTGATCTTTCATGGGAAAAAGTATCTTCTCAATCCAGATGTGAGTGAAGGCTCGCCGAGTCACTCCCAATTACACTGCTCAGACCTTTCCAAATGTTCATGTCAGGGATGCCCTGATTTTGTATAAATAAGGTCTATTTTATGTGTAAACATAGATGAATTAAAAGATGGGTGGAGGGAGGGTGGTCAGACTGGTGACAGATCCAGTGTAAGATTGTGTATCTGTATGTAAATAATTTATCCAAAGGAAAGACGGTTGAAAATGTGTGTGTGTGTGTGTGTGTGTGTGTGTGTGTGTGTGTGTGTGAGAGAGAGAGAGAGAGAGAGAGAGAGAGAGAGAGATGGTGATTTCTGGTTAGTGGGATTGTGACTGATTTTAACTTTCATCTTTTAATTTGATTAGATACAGATTAGATTACACATTTACCTAAGAGTTATGAGAAGGAGGAAAAGAAAAATCCCCTCCTAGGAAAGTAAACAACAACTCCTACCATCTCTGTGAAGCGGTCTGCACAGGCCATCCGGACCCACTCAGGGGTTGCTGGGCTCTTCACTGTGAAGTCTTCAGCTATGTCTCTCTCTCTGCGTGCGGCGGCCACAGCATCAGTGATGGCAAAGAATACAGATGACCCCAGGAACATTCCGGACTCCCCCAGGCCCTGCAAGAGAGCACATTTGTTTTAGAAGCTTCTACACCGAACTATACGTCGATAGAAGTCAGGGGGGCTTATGGGGAAATAGAGATACCCATGTCCTGTCTAAAGGAGGCTGCTGTTCTTGGGTTCTAGCTAACTGCTGCCTTCCAGAAATGCAGCCCGAACGATCAGATCATCCCATTTTTCAAGAGAATTTCGATATTTGTATTTTCATGTAAAATTCCCTGACTTGCCCAGCCAGTGTGGCTCAGTGGTTGAGTGTCGACCTATGAATTGGGAGGTCACGGTTAGATTCTCGGTCAGAGCACATGCCTGGGTTGCAAGCTCAATGCTCTGTGTAGGGTGTGCAGGAGGCAGCCAGTCATCATTGATGTTTCTATCTCTCTCCCTCTCCCTTCCTCTCTGAAATCAAGAAAAATACGTTAAAAATAAATAAATAAAATTTCATGACTTTAGAAAGCACCGCGTAGGACAAGGAAAACACATCTGCAGGCTAGATTTGGCCAAAGGCCCCATTTGCAACCCCTGAGCTAGAGAAACTGAACCTGAGTCCCTTTCCCTTTATCAGTGAGATGCAGGCAATGACACGTACCTTTCAGGGTGTGGTGGCATTCAGGTAGCACAAAAGCACAGCACCTGGTACCTGGTAGGTCCCTGCTGTCAGTACACTTCCCGGCACACGCGCAAACCCATCACTGCCCTGCAGGTCTGCCTGTGCGGGGCTGGCCACAACCACAGGAACCAAGGGTCCTGCTTGCCCTGAGAGCTGCTCTCTGTGGGCTCTGAGCATCCTTTTGCCCTCCCCCCTCAGAGTGATTTCCAGCCCAAAGAGAATCCAAAGGCCTGTTGATTGGCCTTCCTTTCAAAATTGCCCCTCCCTTGTCCGTTCTCCCCCTGCTACCCCCCCCCCCATCACCCTATGTCCCCAGAAAGCTCCTGGGCGGCAAGAGGGCTCCATTTTGGAAATGATGCAATTCCAGCAGATGGATATGGACTCCTGGACTTATTGATTTGGGTACTACTTTGCCACCTCTCATGAGAAGTCTCCCAAAAGAGCTTAAAGACATTTTTAATACTGCATCTCAAACCTAAAGGGAGTTGCATCTGCGAGGGTGGCTCTCCTGGAAGCTGCACACAGCAATGCACACTCACGCTGACCTTTGTTTTAATTTGCAATTTCATGAAGTTTGCAATTGCCGAGGGTTGGTGTCTTCGCTTCCTGACACAGCTGACATCGGGCCCGATGATTCGTTGCCGTGGACGGCTGTCTTGGGCACTGAAGGCTGTTTAGCAGCATCCCTGGCCTCTACCCACTAGAAGCAGCGTCTTCCTCCATGGTTGTGACAACCAGAAATGTCTCCAGGCCTGCCGAACGTTCCCTGAGGGGCGACCCCCGCTTCCTGTCCCCTTGAGAAACGTTGCTTTAGATTATTTCCGGGGCGGGATGAGGCCCCTGAGCCCCTCGGAGCGGAGTGAGTGATTTGCCCAGTATCACAGAGTTTGGCTGGGGCAGGAACGCAGGTTTCCTGAGGCCTGGTCCGGGGTTCTGTTCACGCTGCCGCTGGTTTGTAAGGTTTCAGTAGCATTGAAATCTTACCCCCATTTAATATTTTAGTCTTCAGGTTCTTTTTTTTTTTAAATATATTTTATTGATTTTTTACAGAGAGGAAGGGAGAGAGATAGAGAGTTAGAAACATCGATGAGAGAGAAGCATCGATCAGCTGCCTCCTGCTCATCTCCCACTGGGAATGTGCCCGCAACCAAGGTACATGCCCTTGACCGGAATCGAACCTGGGACCTTTCAGTCCGCAAGCCGACGCTCTATCCACTGAGCCAAACCGGTGTCGGCAAGTCTTCAGGTTCTTAAGCGAAAATGTTATTCTATCCAATCAAAGCTTTGGCTGAATATTAGCGTTCTCGCTGAAAGAGGATTTAATAAATCGAATCCTTGGCCAGGATGGCCACCAGGTGGATCATTCGTCTTCCCCGAATTTCCCTTTGCTCGAGGTGATCCATCTCCAAAGTCTAACAGTCTGTCTTGATTTGGTCTTGATAAGGGTTGACATCTATTTTTTATTTTGTCCACCTGCTTTCGTTTATTCTGCTGCCTGACGCAGCACACTGCACAGTGGCTGGTGTGGGTGCTTACCTTGGAGGAATAGATGTTTATTGGGGTTTCGGATGCCGGCAACAAGGAGACATTGAACTCCTCTGGGACGTCCGTGATGGTTGGAATTTTGTAGTCATCTGGGCCTCGCGAGTACAGGACACCTTCCGGGGAATATTTCAGCTCTTCAGTGGTGTAAAGGCCCATGCCCTGGATAAATGCACCTTCGACCTGAAGTGGGGAAATGCCAAGCTCTGTGAGACTGTGTGCTTTTCAGAAGGCCTTTACCTACCCACCACGGCTCCCAGGAAGCAGCACCCAGCTAAGTGGGCCAGGACCTACCTGCCCGATATCAATGGCTGGGTTCAGGCTGCAACCCGCATCCATGACAATGTCTGTTCTGATTTTCTGCCAAAATTTAAAATGACCTCAAGTGTGAAAACCTGAATTAAAAATAGTACTTAAAGATTTATTCACATGGTCCCAAATGATTCCCAAACTCCTGCTAGTTAATTAAGACTGCATTGAAGTCCATCAGCTTTAGGGGGGTAAGACATCTGCTAACTCTTTAGATTTAGTGCGGAGACTATCAGTGTCCCCAGAAGGTCTTTTGCATTCATGGCTTTGACTCAATGAGATGGCAAACACAAAGTTATTGTCACAGCCCTCCCCTTCTCTCCCAACCCCAATCTATTTCTTTAGAGGCAGGAGCACCTTGGGATAGCCCACTCTGAAGAAACAGTATCACATTGCTGTGTGCTTTCAAAATGCTTACTCAGGACAATTTGCTAAATTACCTATTCCTTCAGATGAGATAACTTGATCTTTCTTTAGAAACAGAACACCCCCCCCCTTTTGTTTTCCACACAACTTTGGAAAGTGATTTTGATGTCTGAATTAAAATAAGAAACAATGCATTTTAGGCTGTCATGAGCAATGCCTCCTGACTACTTCTTTCTAAGTGCAAATTCATGATAAAGCTGGATCTCTAGACATTCCCATGGGATTGAAAGGATCTTCTTCCTACAGTATACAAGTATGACACAGAGAACTCAGGGCTGTTAATGTGCAACGCAATTTTGTTCTTGTGTTAACTCACCAAGAAGAAAGTTTTATTACCTTGTGGGCTCCTGTCAGGCAGTCGATTTCCACCTCAGAGCAGGCTGCTCCGTAGACATAGTAAGGAAACGGGTCTCCCTCCCCCTTCTCCCAGTCCATGAAGGCCTTGTAGCCCCTGATGGGAGAAATAAAGCCCTTTAGCTTGGGGTGTGCATGTGTGTGCATGCATGTGTGTGTGTCTGTGTGCGTGTGTGTGTGCAAGCAATGTTGATTCATTTAAAAAATTACTAAAGTTATGATAGCACTTAATTTGACTGCTGTTTATTTCAACTGCCCCTTTTCACTCCTTTAAACAGCAGCCTGTATTCACAACCTCACTGGTTGTGGCAACACGAATCTTCGCCTCCACTTTAAAGAGGATGTTCCGTGCTGCAGTCAGGAGGTCAGAAACGGAGAGAAGCCAATGGACCATTTCGGTTCGGCTCTCCAGGTCTGTATTTTGATGGCTTAGGCTTGTGGTTTAGCTCTGCACATTGAGAACTTCAGCTGATTTTACTAGCATTCCCAGTGAGTCCCCCTAGCTGGTAAAAAGAGGGCCAGCACTTCAATGCATTAACTTATGATGGAAAAGTACCCAGCTGGAGGCTGATTCACTCTCTTCTTGGTAACTGAACTCAGGAATTTAGAACTCACAGTGTACAGGGCATTGGGCATGGCTATTCCCTCCTTTTTTCTTTCTTAATGAGATCTCTCTCTCTCTCTCTCTCTCTCTCTCTCTCTCTCTCTCTCTTTCTCTCTCTCTCTGTCTGTCTCTCTCCTTCTCATTTGGTGGTTTGCTCCATTAGATTGTTACACTAATGTCATGCACTTCCAGAATCTGACAATCAGCTCTCCTCTCTGTGCTTCCTTCAATCAACCCGCCTTTTCCGAGGGCCTCCACTGAGCGGTCCTGCACCAGTGATGACTGGTGACCTCCCGCCCATCTCCCCTGTCTACCAAGGGGCCTCCGCACAGAGAGATTTTATGGTATTGGGAGGAAGATTTGTAAACCTGATATGCAAGTTACTTCTTTTTACAATTCACACTAAAGAATATTATTATTCTTTCTTTTCCACAATAAAGAAAAGTAAATAATGATTAGATGTTATAAGTCATGTTTAACTTTTTTTTTAATCCAATAGGGGTATTTTTGTTATTTAATATTTCTTTGGACATAGCTCAAGGGCCTATGTGAAGTCGTAGAATTTGGGGCCCAGAAGGGACCTCAGAGATCACACGATGAAAACTTGTTTTACAAACGAGGGATGGAGGCCCTGAGTGCGTGGTTGCCTCCCATTTTCTTGGCTAAGTCAAGCTGTTACGGTTGCCATTTTTACCTGAAGTATCCTGTGGCCGAGAGACTGATTCTTTGTTCAAAAGCAGCTTCTATCTGCAGGATGAGCATAATCAGTTAAAATAAAATAAATATACCATCTAATAGGTGAAAATAAAAATATTCAAAATAAAACTGTGTGTCAAAATTGACATATGATCATTGTTGGTGCTTTGTTACCAATTAAAGGACTAACTCATCATAATTTATATTTTTTCCTCTCAGCTGGTACACTAACAATTTCCTTCTGATTTGAGTTCAGAGGTCTGAATTAAAGAAATAAAATGGAATCCTGCTGCCCATCCATGATGTACAGGCTTACTTTACAAGGTATTAGTGCTTCATATCTAAATGTCAGCACTCTAGTAGTGTAGGTGCAAATGTGAGATAATTGTGCTAAAGAAATAGTACATAGGGCAGTGATGGCGAACCTATGACACGCGTGTCAGAGGTGACACGCGAACTCATTTTTTTGGTTGATTTTTCTTTGTTAAATGGCATTGAAATACATAAAATAAATATCAAAAATATAAGTCTTTGTTTGACTATGGTTGCAAATATCAAAAAATTTCTCTATGTGACACGGCACCAGAGTTAAGTTAGGGTTTTTCAAAATGCTGACACGCCGAGCTCAAAAGGTTCGCCACCACTGACATAGGGTATTGTAAAGTTGGATTAAACAAATCATTTCCCTTGAGACTTATTCAATAACAATATTCCACACCTGGTGTGTGTGCGTGTGTGTGTGTGTGTGCGTGTGTGCATGTGTGTCTGAGGGAGGCTCAGTCTGGGTCAGGCCTTCGGGGTACTCTTCATACACTTCCATTCCTCTTCTCAGGGATGCTGTTCCCCGGGCGCTCTCTCCATACATACCTGGTAAACATCACGGAGCAGCGTCTCTGACTTTGGGGCTCTTGCCCTTGGGTATAAACCAACTCAGAAGAACTGTCGCTACGAGCTCCAGCTGTGTGCTGCCATGGTGCTCTGGGCACTGGTGTGGGTTTCCTCATTTGTAGTAATGGAGTGGAACACTTACCCAGTCTTCCCAGGAACCTTCTGGATTTTTCTTAATGATGGGCTCAAGGCGTTTCAGAAGGATCTGACAAGCGTTCTTGGAGGAGTAAAGAAGGGCATTCCCATTAGAGAAGAACCCGGGGTCAGGACTTGCGTGGAAGGAGATGAATGGATAACTGATTAGGTCAGTGAATACTATGGAGTGCCTGATACGGGCACATTGGGGACACAGAGCCGCTAACAACACAGCCCCTGACTTTGAGCGGAGCGTCCGTTACTGGAGGGCCTTTCCCTTCCTGCTTCACTTCCTGTGAGAACACAGGCTCAGCTGAACTTCTCCTCTCAGGTCCCCTTTCTAAATATATTCATGTGCTTAATTCCTTCTTCTCTTTTTCTACATTTTTGACTTGTACCTTCTTTTGTATCTTCTAGCCATTAAAATAAACAAAACAAAACATCTTATTTTCATTCAAATTTGTGCTTTCCAATCTCCAACAATGACACGCCAATATCTGTCTGGGTCTGAAACATTATTCAACTCTCTGTCCATCCCTCTGCCCGATCACCCATCCACATCAAAGTACTGCAATGGCGGCCTTTGCTTTGGGTGTGAAGTGAAAAAATAATTGAGTTTGTTTTTTATAATAACCTGATCTACAAAGTTTCTGATACTCAGAACTGAGCCCTAAAACTCAGTGTCCTAGCAGCGATTTTCACCCTATTTTATCTCCTGGCACACATACACTAATTACTAAAATTCTGCAGTACACCTCCAATTTTTTTTTCTGCAATGACAAAAACAATAGGTATAATTTTGATTCATTCACACCGGATGGCTATTGTTGTGTTGTCATTTTTTTAATTTGACAAGCTAAGGGAAAAGAGGTCAGTGTCTCTAGTCAGGTATTTCATGTTTTTAGAAATCTTGTGGCCCAGCAGTTGAAAATCGCTGTCCTAGATGAATTAACACTTAGTTTGGACTGACAACTTCCATACACATTGAGCTATTCCTAACTTATGTTTGATTCTACGCAAAATTGGATCTCATGAATTTGAGGTTTCCCACACATTTGTTCTGAGTAAAAATCTCTGGTTTTTGAGCCTCTCTCAGGGTGTCCTCACAGAGATAAAATGGATTGAAAAGTGGTTCATCTTGGTAGCTTAAGTGCAGTGTCCTGGCACTGAGGGAATATGCCTTCCCACAACATTCCAATAGAAAAAGGGGGCAGTTTATAACAGGAACATGACAGAAGGACAGGCAACCAGATATTTGAATGAAGGAATGTGAAGTCATGGTTCTATTCAGAAAAATCAAAAATTATACACCCATTAGAAAGCAAGTACAAACAAAAAGGATGAATACTCTGGTAGGACTCCACTGATGTAGACGCTTTAATTGTACCCTGTCTGCCTGGCTGGAGTCCTGTCTGCCTCCCTGCCTACAAGACCTTATTGGTGCCAGGGGAAACATGCACAGCTCCGCACGACTTGGCTCCCAGATTTCTTCTTTCTGTGTCTTCGAGGGACAGAGACTGCCTCTGCACCAGAACCCAGGCTCCCCTTCTTCCATAGTTGCTGGGCGCGTGGTTTCCCACTGTTCTACCTTCTCCCACCTCTCCTGCAGTGAGCTGTGGCCTGCGACCGGTTCTGCTAATGGATGGTGAGTGGAAGTGACTTGCATGGCTGCCAGATCTGGCCTCCATGCTCTCTCTCCCTGGCTCATTGGCTGATGACGCTCAGGGCAGCCTTGAAAGTCACATGTTGGAGATGGAGGAATTGCCATCAATCTGGGTGCTTGAATGAGTGAACACTCCCCCTGACTCTTCAGCGTACCAGAAAGGGACGTTGTTATGTTTCAGCCATTATGTTCTGGGTCTCTCTGTCACCGCCATTTAGCCTGCTCCAACTAACACACTCTCTGACACTGGTTATCCTGAGCCTGAGTTTAGTGACACAAATGGCTTCTCTGAAGTCAGCCACTTGTGCCTGTATCCAGCTAAGAAAACCGGAGATGTGGTACAAGTACCCAAGGAAAGACAGACAGACAGAGAGCAGCAGCAAGCACCTGCACGGCTCTGCCATTGACATCTGAACCGATGGAGGCAGCTGTAGCAATTGTATTAGGCACCGTAGCTGTACTTGTCTCACAGATGTGCATGTAAGACATGGGTATTTTTAATTCACGGCTGGCCACCTATGAGAAAAAGACATATTTTCAAGTTCAGCAAGGAGTTCTATGAAGATTTGAGTCATCATTTTTCTTAATAAAAATGACTATTTTTAATATGTTCGTGATATCCTTTAAAGCATAAATCTCATGACATGTGGCTACAGGGCTGGACAGCGACAGGACAGGCAACTGCTGGGCTGAACAATATCATGACTGGTAGCCACCTGGCCAGGCATTATCTCGAGAGGCAGCAATGGAGGGCCAAGCTACGTTGTGACTGCCCGTCTTGGGGTACATGATAGGTAATAATAATAAGGGAGAGAATACAATATGGTTTCGAATGGGAGGATTTAAAGGAGCCTCCAGACCACGCTCAGGTCAGTGGGTGTCAACTGACCAACCACCAACTGGGAACAAGACTTAGAAATTGCAGCTCTTCCTTGGAACCCTGTCAGGGCCTCACTGTTCATGGCCCTCACCCACGTCTTGTCTCACCTCTCCTCCCTTCCCTTGATGACAAAAAAGATGCCTGAATTCTGGGCTCTCTTAAGATGAATTTGCAGAAGAAGAAAAAAAAAAAGGAAAAGAAAAAAAAAGACAGATTTGTAGAAGCTGTAAGGCACCCCCATCTTCTTGAGCGGGGCCTTCTCAATCAATACACATTTCTTTACTTAAAACTCTGATGTTCTGACTATTGACTTTTTTTTTTTAAACACCCTGGCACATGCACCTTTTACCAGTAACAGGAGGGGGATGGGGCTGAAAGCCACCAGAATTGAGGAGTCCTTCAATTGGAATGTGGGAGGTGTATTCCAAAGTAGCTAAGGGGATGGATAGTCAAAAGCTGCAGATATGCACTCCAACAATCTAATGTATTTGTCATACAGTTAAATTTATTTAAAGAATTAATTTTTTCTCCTGGGGTCACATCTTCCTATTTTGTATGTAGGCATGTGTGTGTTAAAGTATTCTTTAAAAATGATAGGAGAATGACATTGATGAAATACTTATCCTTACTTGTCAAAATAATATCCTAATATTGTTGTCCAAACTTCAAAACTTATGCATGCTGGTCTCAAATAGGAAAAGCGAGAAACTCCTACTCTACGAAGCCTGCATGGCACACCCAGCGCAATGCCCCAGGGGCTCAACGCCTCCATCCATGAGCCCTGGCTAAGCTTCAGGAGTATTTGCACGTGTGTGTGTGTGATTTCCACCACCTCAGCCATTTTATTTGATATGTAAGAAGTTTTTCAACTAAATAGTCAAGATCTTAGGGTTTGAGTTCAGGGAGTTGTCCCTTACACTAAAATAAGTGCCAAATGTCAGTCATATCAACAATGAATGAGATCAATGACTTCAGTTTATTGATCTTACCTGTAGCATTTTGGTGTGAATACCTTGTCCCAGTTCGTTGCCTCCGTGTGTGACCAATACAGACCCGTCTGTGTAGATATGAACCAGTGCAGCTGCCTAGAAAAACAACCCGAAGACACAGCTCAGGGACAGTGTAGTGAGGTTCAATAGAAGAAATGGGGTAGAGAAACGCCAGTCTCGCGGAGCGGGGAGGGTCAGAGGCAAGCTCTCCTGGTGGGGTTATGAGGCCTAGTTCTGTTTTGTGCAAAAGTCACCTGGAAAGACAGTCTTAGTTAGGAACCTGGTTTTAGTAGGAGCCCCTTGGGATACTCAGGAGTTGTGGGCATTGTTTGAAAGTCACTCTCCTGCTTAAAATCTCTGGCAAACCACTCAACTGGTGAATTAAACATTTGTAAGTACACGCACGTGTTCTGTGCTTGTTCTAGATATATAACCATGAATAAGATGTGCTTCTTCCTCAGGTAGCTCAGTGCAGTGGGGGGCAGGCCGGAAAGCAGGTCATTAGAATGCAGAATGAGTTGTGAGATAAATGGTGTGCCTTGGGGCCCCAGAGACCTGGGAGGACAGACCCAGCTGCTTCTGCAGAACCAGGGAAGGGTTCCCCACAGTGACACTGAATGGAATCATGAAAGGGAGAACAGTTTGCCCCTTGGGCAAGGTGGCTAAAAACTCCCCACTGTCTGCAAGGGAGAGCCCTGCACCTGCTCCTTGTTATTATATGAGGCCCTTTGGGATTCGGTCTCTGATGCTTTTCCCACTTCATCCCTGTCTTTTCCTACCTTTCCTCTAAGCCTGACATTATCCCTGTTCCTGCCTGACCTGCACTGTTCTCTCCCTGGCTTGCTCCCCAGCCTTCAACACCCTCCACCCCTGTGGTCTCTATTTTGTTAGAACTTCTGTGAACACTCCTCTTTCCTCTCCAGGAAGGATCCGTTACCCCCTTCTCTGCACCTACTCTTATAGGGGTGTACTGAGTTGAGTAGCGTCCCCTGTAAATCCCTGTCCCTTTAGGACACCAGAAAGCAACCTTATTTGTAAGTAGTCTTTGCAGATGCAATTAGATGAGATGAGGCACGGCAGGCTTCTTCCCCGGGGCCCCCTGAAGGAGCATGGCACTGCCAACATCTGGATTTTTAACATCTAGCCTCCAGAACCGTGAGAGAATGCGTGTGTTGTCTGAAGCCACTCAGTTTGCGGTACTTTGTTATTGAGGCCACAGGAAAGGAATACCGGGGTGACAGGGAGTCTCAGCGAGGAGGGGCACCTCGTCTTTTTCATCTCTGTGTCCTGAAGGGAACTCTGAGTAGATCTGAGTCACAGAGACACTAAAAAAGTGTTTGTTAAACTGGATGGATGGCGATGTGGTATTTTTCCTTTGAGGAGAAGAGGGAGGGGGAGGAGGAGGAGGAGGAGGAAGTAGGACTTCTGTCTATTCTGTCTGGAGATGCCTGGGCCCCGGATGGCTTGGAGAGATTCCAGGCATCAAGGCTTGTAGGTTCTAATAATAGTATTTCTTCAGCGTGGGCTCCTGACCCCCTGTGAGGACATGCTACTCCTGCCTGCTTCAGGGAGTAGGTGTCCAGCTTTCTGAGTCATCAGCTGACCTGGAATAACACACCTCAGCTCCTGGCCTGGTGTGCCTTGAGCACATCAATTTGGAACTCTGTGGGGAAGCTGGAGGTCTTGCAAAGGGACACTTTGCTGGATTTAAAGCATTTTTTTTTTGTGGTGAGATGAGAAGTTGGCAGAAATTAGGCCGTGGTTTAGGTGAGGGGCAGCCATAAAGGTGAGGGGAGCTGTGGTATAATACAAACAAACATGTGGTTGTTGCCCCTGGTTTTTGACACAGTTCCTAAAACCCATGGAATTTACTGTGCTTTGTATGCTAATGAGATGACTCTTGGGGGGCGACCTATCTAGCTGGGGTGGGGGAGGCAGGATGGTTGCCAGAGAAACCAACCACTGGGAGAGTCACATCTCTCAGCCCCACTCCCTGACCTCCAGGGAGGTGTGAGACTAGAGATTGATTTCAATCCCTGATGGCCGATGATTTACTCAAGTGTATCCAGGTAACGAGATTTCTGGGAGCTTCCGGGTCGGAGAACACATCCACGAGCAGGTGGGCCCCATGGTGGAGGGAGAGGACATGACAGCCTCACGCCTCCTCTCCCATGCGTCTCTTCCATTCGTCTGTTTTTGGGTTGTATCACTTAGAATAAATTCGGAGTAATCATAAGCAAAGTGCTTTCCCGAGTCCTGTGAGTTGATCTAGTGAATTATCAAACCTGAGGGGGTGGGTAGAGGAAACCCCCAAATTTGTAGTTGGCTGGGCGGAAGTGCCGGTAGCCTGAGCACCCCATTGTGCTGGTGTATGAAATTGGGGCGGTCTTGTGGGACTCGGCCTTTGACCTATGCACTAAGTCTGGGTAATCAGTGTCAGAATGGAAGTGGATTGTTGGACACCCAGCTGATGTTGGAGAATTGGTGTAGAAAAGACACATTTGGCTTCACATGTGATATCCAGGATCTCTTATGCCTTAGCTATTGATTCAGTCAGGCTTGCAGACAATTAACCTTCATGCACCTCTGTATAGAATGGGCACATCAGATCTGAACAGGACTGTGACCAGGAGTCGGGGGGTCTCATCCTACACCAGAGGAGCCGCAGGCCTGAGAGGTGTGTCAGATCTCCTGGGTGTGGTGGGGTGGACTGTCCTGATAACTACACCGTGTTCCAGGAACCCTGCCAATGCTGTACAGTCATTATCTCATTGAATTCTCATCGATCCTAAGAGAAAGGATTACTATTCTCAGTTTATAATTGAGGAAGCGGAGGCTCAGAGAGGTTAAACATCACACAGCCAGTAAGTGGCAGGGCCAACGATTTCTGGGGTCTGCCTGATTCAAGTTGATCAGGGATTTGGGGCACTTGGTTTATTACCTAAGAAAGATTTTCTTTGACAGGGAAGCTTTTGTAGTGTGTGTGTGTGTGTGTGTGTGTGTGTGTGTGTGTGTGTGTATTGGCTGCCAATAGTTGGGTGTAAGTGGAAGAATGTTTTCGATGGTATATGCATAAGGGAGATCTACCGCATTTTTAGATTTATATTTAGACATAATGTGTGTAAGATTTTTTTGCTTTTGATGGACAATCCCGAGATGCAAGTCTTTCCCAGTTTTCTAAACAGCTTTCCTGTATGTGGCCCACTGGGCTTGCTGGGAAGACTCAGTACCAGGCCTTGTGCTATTTAATGGACTCACCTATATGCCGCCCTTCCTCCTCCCTTCTGGAGAGGGCCTCTGAATGACTTGCCTCTTCCTTTTGCAAACCGACCTGGGAGGATTTTGGGCCCCACTCCCCTTTCCCCATCAGAATTGACCGGTTCCTGGGAGAGGAGGCTTGAAACAAATAGCTGCTGGTCAGGGCAACGTAGAATGACTTCCCTGCCTAGACTTAGGGTGCACCAGGAATGCTGTGGGGGCTGGGGTGCAGGCCAGGAGCAGCCCCATTCCTGCCCAAGCCTGTGACCCTTGAGCTTAGAAAGCACAGCCCCGCAGGCCCCGTGGGCTCCTGCTCCCTTTTTGAATAGGGGTTCAGTGGGGCAGTCAGGACTCCATCTTGGCAGTCCCCCAGCTGCAGGTCTCATGCTTGCCAATGCTGCTGTCTGCCGTGGAGGCACTTCTCTACTGCACTGCGGAGCAAGTGCTTGCAGATGGGTGCTGCTCAGGCGAGGGGCTCAGCGCCCTGGGAAAGGTGACACTCCGGCAAAGTCAGCACAAGCTGATCGATCGGGCCAGGAGCGTGTCTGACACAGGTAGGACCTTACCTGATGGTAGCTAGTGGCACCAAAGCCGACTGAAAACTTCATGGGGATAATGGCAAGTCCTTTCTTCTTCCAGTAATTCTTCGTATTAAACGCTTCCACTTGCTTTCTTCTGCTGCCAAAAGAAGACTTGTCCAGACATTCGTCCCAACATCGTATCAGGTTCTCGGGGCTGAAGGCTTGTTTGTAGATGGTTTTATCCACAGTTTTGTACATGTTTTTCTCCCTAACCTGACGTGGGAGGAAAATGGAATCGATAGTTACGGCAAGTCGGAAACTGACTACAGAATATATTGAGGAAACGAGATTGAAATGTAAAAAGCAGGCTGGGGTCTGATGGGGTATATGAAGAGCAGAAAGTGTTATCAACTCTGACCTCAACTGCCAGGAGCTGCCCCGGTCTGACTAGCATGTTGTATATACTGTGCACCTTCTAGGATATTGCGCAAAATAATGTTTTCGGAGAGCATCCTTTTGGTGGTATCTCTCAAGAGTTTTCAAGTGCACTGGCAATTTCACTTCTGTAAATTTACCCTCTACCTAGGAGGGCAAAGATATACCCCCGAGACATCTGCACCAAGATGTGTATAGCAACAGCATTTTAATAGCCAAGGATGGGTAACGAGCTGAACGTGCACCAGTAGTGGAATGGCTAAGCAAATGACGGCACATCCCTGTTACATAGCACTATTCAGTCTTGAAAAAGAAGGAAGGTCATCCTATTGCCACAGGAAGATGGCCACAGCCGATTGTCAAGGAGAAAAAAGCAGAGTGCAGAATAATGTGTTTATTATGGCCCCATTTTGGTAAATCACTGTATATGTGCATGTATAAACACAGGGCAATGATGATGTATGTATGTATGAATACAGATGGGTGGATACCCATAGAGAAAGGGCTAGGACAATAAATATGGAAATGCTGACCATGGTTACTCTTAACCAACAGGGATGGAGGGATAAAAAAGGGTACGTTCACTTTTTACTTTAATGACTCCAGTGGGGTTTAAAGGTTAAGAAGAGTAATTATCTTTGCACAAGTTTTAAAAAGAAGGAAAAAGAGAAATCTTTGTACAAGAAGGATGGAAGATAAGAGGAGGGAGGTGAATTCTTTTAGGTAGCCCTGAATATATTTTGAATTTTGAGCCAGAGCTAATTTGAGTGGTTCTAGGGTATTTCCCTAGGTAGTTGGTTCCCTCCTCATCTGATTCTTCAGCAACCTTGGCTGTGACCTTGATCAAAACCTTACCTTCTCTGGCAGAAGGCCACATTTGGCAGCCACAGCTGTGATGCAAGATTCTGTTACCAGGGTTCCTTGTGGGAAGCCGTATCCGCGAAAGGCCGTGTTGGATGGTAAGTTGGTCATACAGGCACGGCCCCTGAACCTGAGGTTTTGGATTTTATATGCATTTTCCAGCTTTAGTACAAGGAATTCTGTTACCTAAAATAATAGAAGGTATTCACATATATTGGATAACATTTTCCTCTTTTCTCTAAAAGTCAAGAACACAGAGTCGAGCTGCTGTGGAACCTGGTTTAGTACTTGAGGAAGCACGTTCAGTAAAGACTCATCTAGAAGTTCTGGGCTCTATTCATGACCAAGGTCACTGGTGTGTGATGCACGCACCTGCTCCGAGTCGTCCAGTGTGCACCCTCCGTTAATGAAGCACTCAATGTCTAGAGCTTTGATCCGCCCGTTGTTCATGAATCCCACCTGTCAGCAAATGATGGACATTTTACATGATTAATGTCCATGCCAACTTGGAGCCACAGCCCAGCTCCACTGTTGGGCAGGACTGAAGACAGACTCTGCTCGCGTTTGCTCTGTGGTGTCCCCACCTGGCTATTCCCCTGGCTTTCAGCACTTGGCTGACAAAGGCCTCCTCTGACCTGAATTTTGCTGAGCCCTTTCCTTTCAACCTGCAATTTCCTGGCTTCACCGTCATCATGGAATTCTAAAGTTTTTGCTGATCTCCAGACATGTAATTGCTACCCTCTTCTTCCTTATTCTTGGAAGATTCTCCTTCACTTTTTACTGGCATTCCTTCTGAGTTAGCCTGTGGTTTCCGCCCCGTGGAAAAGTTTCTGGAATTTCAGAGTTCGATGGGATGAATGGCAGTTCATCTCGTCGCAGGAAAGCGTCAGAAGCCAGGGCTGGAAATGGTCCCTGGCCTGACAGCGGTTGTGCTGAGCTGTGGAGCGCTTTGCAACTGGTTACGTAACAAATGTGAGCTCGTGCTGCTGTGCTTCCTGGGTGGGACTCACAGAGGCACCTGGTGTTTTCCTGAGGTCACCACTCCCCTCCCACCACGGGACCAGTCTGTCTGTAGAGCCCAGATTGAAAAGAGAAATTCCCACGCCCTGCTGTAGTTCTACCAAAAAGACTGGCTCTGGTTGGTGTCTGTCTTCTGAAGACCCGGGGACAAATACAAGTGATGAAACCGTGCAACTATCTGGTTATTATCATCTACTCCAAGGGAAGTGTTGGATAATAAACCAGAGCAGTTAGGACATGTGGGAAAACCCGCCAATTCAGAATTTATGGCAATTTTGACAAAGGCTAGGCTGCAGCGTACCTTTAACTTTTCCTGAAGAAAGCATTGCCAAGCAAAGACAGCAGAGAGAATTCTTCAGCTGTTTAATATAAACTTTTGAAGAATTTTGAAAGAATCCCTCACACATAAGTATCTGCTCTACTAATTTACTAGTAGTTCCAAGTAAACAAGCAGACCTTTGTTAGCTAAGTTTAATGAGGATATATACATACATGTATACGCATACGCACATATTATTATATTGGAAGTACAATCATTTCTTTAAAAATAAAATAAAATTTGGATTTTTAAAATAGTCTAATGATTTCCCTCTTTTATATTATGTTTTATGTTATTATAAATACGAAAATATTTGCTGTCTAAATCCTCTTAATAGGCACTAGTACTAAAAGTGTCTCACAACTAATATAAATAAATTCTGATTTATAATTCAGGCCAAAACCAAAGGACTCAGCAACTACCATAATACTAATTGCCACAATCCCAGCATGTTTCTTTACCTTGCTCTTGGTACTAGAAGATAATAATATCTGTATTAATTTCTGTGCATTTGAAGGCAAATACAAAGTTTAACTGCCAACTATGGTTTATTTCTCTCTAATTATATAAATTACTAATGCCAATGGAAGAGATAAAATTGTGAAAAGCCATTGTTTTAGTAATGACAAAAAATATAACAATTTAGTAATCTCAGGCAATGACAAAATTAGATATGAAATTTAACTATATGTACGCTATGAACAATTGCCAAATAAAGCATATTTGATAGGGAAATATTACATTAGAACTGTCCAAAGAACTCAAGCACAAATTTGAAAAGTAGTATTGATGTTAATAAGTATTTTGAATAGTGTTTATGCTACAGTTTCATAGAAATGCAATGAATGTGGTTTGAAACAATTTAAAATTATTTCACTTGCTAGTGAATTATTTTTTCCTATTTGCAAATAATTTTTATGACACTTTCATAACCACTTAGTGGAAACACTTGTAAAGTGAAGTTTAGCATAACAATGTTTGTAGCTTCTTTCAGGTTTTTGTCACTGAGGAAACATTAGCATTTTTAATCATGTATTTTTATTATTCAACTTCATAATTCTACACTAGATTTATTAGAAGTTCCTCACAAAAATGTTATGAGTACTCAAATACACAGCATCCTCACTTAATATTTTAGATGCTAAGATTATTGTTTTTAGAATTCAACAAAATCAAAACAATAGAAGAGAATAAAACCATTCAAATAGAATGAGGTATTTTAATAATTTCATCTTTAATACTCACCTTATATTTTCCAAATAATGGGTGTCTTCCCCCAGTTATTAACATGTCATCTTCACGATCAAGAACAAGACGAACAGGGTGACCAGTTCTAAAGGACAACAAATCTTCGTCACAGTCTGCATCCCACCCATCCATCCACCATCTACTCACCTAGTATCCATCCACCTATTTATTCATCCCCTCATTTAACTATCTACCCACCCATCCATCTATCTACCTTTCTACCCATCCATCCTCTACCTGCCCTCCAATCCATCTTATCCAAACATTCATTTAACCATCCATCCATTCCATATATATTCATTGAGTGCATACACTGTGTGAAGCATTGATCTAATGTAAAACTAAGTTACTATTGTCTCCGTGGTCAATAATTAAGATCTAGCTAAAGTGATTAATGTCACATGGCTGTTCACTTGTGTCGTTATTGCTTTGAATTTGACAATCATCCACATCCAGTCATTTTTGCATATCCCCACCACTAGTAATAAAGGAGAAAGAGTGTGAACAGATAAATGCAAACTTAACAACACAACTGCAAGCAAAGACCAACACTTGTCTTAGGACGTGTCAGGATTTGGTTCTTCATTTTCTTTCTTTCTTTTTTAAAAATATATCTTTATTGATTTCAGAGAGGAAGGAAGAGGGAAAGAGAGATAGAAACATCAATGATGAGAGAGAATCATTGATTGGCTGCCTCCTGTACATCCTCCCAGTGGGGATAAAGCCCGCAACGCAGGCATGTGCCCTTGGCTGGAATCAAACCTGGGACCCTTCAGTCCGCAGGCTGACGCTCTATCCACTGAGCCAAACCAGCCAGGGCTGGATCTTCATTTTCACTGGGACTGCCCTGATGTTGGCCAAGTTGTACCTTTGGGTAGCTAGGAGCTTCAGCCTTTCTGTGTCTCAGGGGCAAAAGCTCCCAGACTTTGGAGTGTAGAAGAATCCTCTGGAGTGCTGGTGAAATGCGGATTCCTGAGCCTTAGCACTTCAGCAATATGTTGGGGAGGGGCCCTAGAATCTGCATTTCCCTCAGCGATTTTGATGCAGTGTCTTTAGGTACATGTTGAAAACCATAATTCTAGTGTAGGGTTTCTTTGTCTTTTTTAATGGTGAGGACCACCTGGCGCATCAGTTAAATGTTCAGTTTCTGGGTTCAATTCCTGGTGATTTTGATTCTGTGGGTCTGGGATAGGGAGGCAGAAATTGCTATGAGCTGAGAAAAATCTTATTACCAGCAGCACTCCTCTGGGGACCACTTAACACAAGGCAGGAGTATGCTAAGGCAGGGTTGTTTAAGATAGTGTTTCCCACAGTTGGCAGTAGAACCACTGGGAAGGCTTTCAAAAAATGTTTTTATTGACGAGAGAGAGAGAGAGAGAGAGAGAGAGAGAGAGAGAGAGAGAGAGAGAGATACATCAATGGCTTGCCTCCCATATGCATCCTGACCTATGGGATTAAACCTGTAACCTGAGTATGTGCTGTGACCAGGAATTGAACTCACAACCTTTTGGTGTATGGGACAATGCTCCAACCAACTGAACCACCTGACCAGGGAGGAAAGTTTAAAAAAATATATAATAATGGTTGGGTCAGTATGGGGCATCCTAGGCAATTGGATTTAAATATTCCCAAGATGAGTCTAATGTGCAATTATGCTTGAGAAGCCTTAAAGGCACAAAGCCTGGTTGGAACACAACAAATTGATTCTCCCTTGCTGGGTCCCTGGTGGATGTGAATAGAGAGAGGTTCATTATGGAAAGAACTGGAGGTGAGATTCAGACCCTGTTTTTTCCTACCTCTCATCACGGAAGGAGACACATACTGAGTGTCTTGGTTCCTAGCTCTGAACTATACAGAAGCTGGTAAAGGACATTTACAGGCTGATTGGAGCTCTGACAAAGTACAAAAAAAGAAAAAAAAAGAAAAGAAGAACAAGGACTAGAAAAGCCAACACCATGCACAGCATGAATAGCGAGCCTTCCATTGAGGTTAGCCTGGGAGCTCTCTTTGAGGATGTCATCTGTCCACTGAACACACATTGAAAAGCCAGCTCTCCCCAGGTGCAGGGAGGAGGCAAAGGGTGGGGTCTTTCCTCCCTCACCCCGCCTGTCTGCAGCTGAGAGTAGGAAGGAAGAGTGAGGGAGCATTCTCCCACTTGGCACTCTACTTGGGTAGTTACTTGCCCCACCTCTAAATGGGTCACCTTCTCTGAAGCTCAGGGTCAGGACAACCCTCGCCCTGGAGGTGTTCAACTAGTAATACCACTTTTCCTTTTTATAGGAAATTAGCATAGTCAAAGTCTTATCTACATATGACTTTTCTATTAACTCCAAGAGGGTGGGCATTGTATCTGCAATTAAAAAGAAAAAGAGACAGGAGGCTGAGTTGCCCAAGGGTGGCAGGTGGTTATGACAGCAGCCCAAGTGCCTCTTAGGCCACTGATCAGCCCTCAGCTCTGACATTTTACACCCTTCTGTACCCCCAAATGCACTTACTTGATGGCACCCACAGCTGCAATAGCTCCGAACACAGCTGATTTTCCTACTTTCCCGCCAAAACCTCCACCCACTCGTTTCACATGACAGGTGATCCTGTTGCTTGGGATGTTTAAAGTAGAAGACACTGTTTTCTGTAAAAGTTAGATATTGGGAAAGTTTTACAAGAATGAAATGGCAAGGAGGACTTTGAGTTCCTGAAACACAACATCACTGCAAAATCCATCCACATCTACTGTGTAAAAAAAAAAAAGAAAAGAAAAAAGACCGATAGTCTGAATGTGTCTTGTGTAGCCCCACTGAGGTCATAAACATGGGCCATTGCCACAGAACACAGCCTTTCCAGTAGAAAAATGGCATTTTCCAGAAGGGAAACTGTCAGAAGAAACCGTCCTGGGTTCCTGTCAGAAGCTGAACTCCGAGACAAATGCCTTAACTCTGTGGTCGGCAAACTGTGGCTCGCGAGCCACATGCAGCTCTTTGGCCCCTTGAGTGTGGCTCTTCCACAAAATACCACGTGCGGGCACACGTACAGTGCGATGGAAACTTCGTGGCCCATGCGCAGAAGTCGGTTTTTGGCCTGGGCTAGTCTATTTTGAAGAAGTACTGTTGATATTTGGCTCTGTTGACTAATGAGTTTGCCGACCACTGCCTTAACTCAATGTCCCAACAAGGTGAGAAACAGCAAACTCTAGACAACCTCCTGAACAAGAAGAAGTATTTGCAGCTAAAACTTGCTGAGTACTTTATGGCTGGGGAAATGAAAATGTGCTATAAAGTGAAGGGCTTACTCCACAGGTTAACTGCAATAATTATCTTAGAGAAAAACCAAGTATAGCTATAACTTAGTGTTGTCATCCAATCACAAAGTTCATACTGGCACTGAATGTCTTCTCTAAATCTAAATAATACAATGAATGACTTCACAAGACCAGGAGAAAAAGGGGTTCTGGGGCCTTAGCTCTCCATTGCTGTCCAATGCTTGTATTCTAAGTAAATGCCTGCCAACTCCGAGGCAGAACGGGGTGGGGCCATGGTAGACTTAGGAAGTTGCAGAGGTGGGGGCGGTCCTGGCCCTCACCTGCACGTGGGCTGGATCCTGGGTTGACACGTAGATGTCCAGTTCGGTGTCCTCTGTTTTTGGAATAACAAGCACTCTTTGTGTTTCCATGTAAAAGTGTTCCTGTCCGCCAACATGGACCTCTCCTGTTAGGTGCAAGCGCAGGGAAATTCCTGAAGGTGCAGGCTGGTTGGAAATGGTCATGTTGGGGAATTCAAAAGCAAGCAAGATGTGGTGGACTGGCCAGCCTGGATTTGTCCTGACCGAGGAACTGACGGGTTAGGCATTTGTCCTGTGTCAACTGAGAGCAATCTTTCAGAGATTACAGTTCTGGATAACAAGTTCTGATTCCATTCCTCACTCTGCCCTTGACGCATCAAAATCTTAGGAGTTTTTCTTCTATTTATTCTGCTGCTCCCTACCTCCCACCCTCAAAACCAACACACACACATACACACACTATTTGGAAAGAAGAGATCTAAGAGAAATTTGGCAAAGCACCAAGAAAAAATCACAGGCTGTCGATGTCTGCTTTAGAGTAGAATCCCCCAAAGATCCCATCAAATATCCTGAGTCTCTTACCTTCAACAATTTGATCGACTTTTTCAAATGCTTCCTCAATGTTTCCTTGTTCAAGTTTCTTCTCAGGGCATAGGAATGAGTTGTGTTTTATGGCATCCTAAGTGACAGGAGAAAAACACAAAGCCAATTCTTTGTAAGTTTCTTCCACTGGCAGTGTTTTTAATAAAAAGCCAGCAAACTCCCCAAATTGCCATCTGCTAGGACACATCAAAGGAGTCCTGCAAGCAGGGAAGTACTAGAGCAGTGGACGCGCTGCAGAGATGGGATGTTGGAGAGATTGTCTTCTAGATTGCAGAGGAAACCAATAAGGGTTATAGAGAAACATTAAGAATTGAGATCTGGAGTCACTTTCATGGTCCAGGATGATCACTACACATTTCTCATTTTTAATGTGGATCTCCAGGGAACAGGTGATAGGTCTACATCAGGGGTCCTCAAACTACGGCCCACGGGCCACATGCAAATACAAATATTGTATTTGTTCCCGTTCTGTTTTTTTACTTCAAAATAAGATATGTGCAGTGTGCATAGGAGTTTGTTCATAGTTTTTTTTTAAACTATAGTCTGGCCCTCCAACGGTCTGAGGGACAGTGAACTGGCCCCCTGTTTAAAAAGTTTGAGGCCAAAAAACCGGTTTGGCTCGGTGGATGGAGCGTCGGCTTGCGGACTGAAGGGTCCCGGGTTCGATTCCGGTCAGGGGCATGTACCTGGGTTGCGGGCACGTCCCCAGTGGGAGATGTGCAGGAGGCAGCTGATCGATGTTCCTCTCTCATCGATGTTTCTAACTCTCTATCTCTCTCCCTTCCTCTCTGTAAAAAATCAATAAAATATATATTAAAAAAAAAATAAAAAGTTTGAGGACCCCTGGTCTACATGCAGTATGGGTGAGGTTCTGGGCCTTCCCTTTTTACCTTTTCCACGAAGAAAAAACACTGGTGTAAGACTTAGGTAGCTCATGTACAAGAACCTCTAACTCAGAGATCTGAAAGAACAGGCCGTGTTGAGGGAGAAGACTCAAGTCCTAATGCATTTCTGGGTAAGAAAGCCCAATAGATGTTGTAGGAAGTTTTTTCATTTCTTTGAGATTTGACATATCTCACAGGGCTTCTCTAGTTCTTTGTTTTCTTTCTGATAATAACATGAACGAACTCACACAAGAAGACTGGGAGCCATTCTGAGGTTCTGTCAGACCCAAGGTCGTTTTCCATACTTCAGAAGGCACCTGTCTTCTGCATTCTTACTCTCCCATAGCTTTAAAGCTATTGCCTTTTTTTGCTAAGGATGGTATTAAGATATTTACAAAAGTACTTTTAATCTGTAACCTTACGGGAGAGGCCAGTCAGCTTACCTCGATGGTGATGATTACGGGCTTCAGGTCTTCATAGGTGACCTTTATCTCTTCAATTGCACGTTTCGCCTGTACATCTGTCTCTGCAGCCACTGCACAGATGATTTGACCCACACAAAGTACCTGTGGAAAGTACATGCATGAAGCAGGTAGAAAATTCAGGGTAGGAGTAGGTTTAAGCTCAACTTTACCAGTGGCATCTTAGTTGTCATCATTGAGAAATAATAACCACTTTGAAGTCACATTCAACTGTATGTGCTTGGTTAACACATTAAATTTTTTTTGAATTAGAAAATAATTTAAATAATACAGATGTTTCCATTGGCCATTTTACTCAATGCATGTAAGCTCCAGAGTGAATGTGAGATTGGCTGTGACCTGAATCTGCTCTGTCCTGTCAAGTTAGGGTCATATGTATCGCCTTTGTGGTGTCATTTTAGAGTTTAAAGATAAGGACAGTATTTTTTTGTAGAACATGGCACTCCACCCCCATTCATGTGTTGAAGCCCTAACCCCTCAATATGAGTGTATGGGAGATAGGGCCTTTAAAGAGATAATTAAGGTTAAATGAGGTCATAAGGGTGGAGCTCTAAACCAATAGGACTGATGTCCTTACAAGAAGAGGAGGAGAAGCCAGGGAGGCTCATGCACAACAAAAGGCCATGTGAGGATGCTGGGAGAAGATGACCATCACAAGCCAGGAAGAGAGCCTCAGGAGAAACAAACCTGCCGACACTTGAACATGGACTTTTCAGCCTCCAGAACTGTGAGAAAATAAATTTCTGTTTTTTGAAGCCACTCAGCCTATAGTATTTTGTATGTCAGCCCTAATAGATAATACAGGTCCTCAGTGACAGCCAACTTCATCTGGAGTTCAACCAAAAGAACAGTGATTCATGCCAAGGCTGCAGGAGACACAGTCTGTATGGGACTCACTGAGATGTGGCAATAACAGCTAACGCTGAGATCCTTCACGTGCCAAGCACTGTTGTAAGCACTTCACATGTATTAACTCATGGAAATTTCACAGCAACACAGTGAGGCGGGTGCTATGACTATTCTCATCTTACAGCTGATGCCACCCAAGGACACACAGCGAGTGAGAGGTGGAGCTGGGACATGAACCAAGGTAGCCTGGCTCCAGACACAAGAGCTCAGTGAATGATTGTTGAATTGGTTAAAGGTCAAAGATGGCAAGAGCAACTTTTTAAAAACTGGAGTGTGTGAGGTAAGTGGAAGGTGGAGGGGGTGGGGTTGATCCAGGAAAGGAGGGAGTTCAGTGTAAATAACAGGGAGTGGCTGTGTTTTTTGTACTCTCCTTTCTACATTTTTCTATTCTATCCTGACACAGGTCAGTTCCTGCATTTTCCAGATGAGGATAAATTGACTCAAGAGCACGCCGGGGGGAAAACTAGGAGTTATTTTTCCATAATGACTTTACTTTACTTTTTATTATGTTATTTCCTGACTCCAGAAGTGTAGGCCTGTCTGAATAAAGATGTTAGGGGTAGGAAGAAGCTGGGAGAACTGGCACCTCTATACCCCCATTGGCAGAGAGGGCAGGGAGGCCATGGGAAATCGGCTTGGAGAGGGTGCCTTGGTGATTATCTACACAACTCATGTAAAGGCATATTCTGTACCTCATCTACAGCCAACAATTTCTCATCTTCAGTACCATTGGTGCCTGGAATGTCTTCAGCTGTTATCACATCAACCACCCCGGGCAATTCAAGGGCCTTGGACAAATCAATTGATCTGAAAAAAAGGGAAATATTTAAGAGATAGAAATCAGCAAGCTTTGAGGGTCCCAAACCTGAGGGAGGGATAGAGCATGGTTGGAAATAAAAATATAGAACAACTGGTCCAGCTTAGGCCCTGGTCAGGACGCCCCCTGCTGGGCCGGGGGTAACATTTTTGCTGCTGGGAGGGGAGCTGTCAGATGGGCCAGTGTGCCTGTTGCAAGGGGCCTCCTTAGGAAGCGTAGGATATGGCCATTTACCATTCAGTAATGTAGTATTTCTGTATTTTATCACCAGTTGAATATCAGCTCTACTTATTTATTTGAGCCCTGGCCTGGGACTGCAGCAGGGAGATGGGGCACTGTGAGGTTAGAATGGAATCAAGAAACCCATAGCTATAATTTTTGTCTTTTCCATGTGGTCATTTCCAGATACTTTCCCTTCCTCCTCTGGGAGCTGGTGACCTTTCCTTTTTCTTTTTTTGTGTGTGATCTTTACTTTACTCTTTCTATTTTAGGTCCTTTGGGTTTAGGACATTGCAGAAGAATTGGCACATTTCTCTGAGGAAATCCTCAGCTCTTGGCTCTTCTGAGAGAGCAGTAAAATGGGAAGGCTCTGTGTGTGTCCCTAAAACTCATCATGTGTGTTTAAAAGGCTTTTTGAAAGCTTTTCACTTACATAATTTTTGCATGGGCTCTGGTACTGGTCACCAAGGCCATGAAAAGTTCCTTTTCCACCCTGGGGATGTCATCACAAAACATGGCTTCACCTGTGGCATGTTTGAGACCTGATAGGTGCATGATGGGACGTCCCACCGGATCTTGGAGGGGTTGGCGAGAGTCCACACTCTACAGAGGAAGACAAGAGTTTCTCTGGAAAAGCTCAATCTTCAGAAGTGGCCTGGACAATTCTCAACTCGCCTGATTCAGGATTGAGAACACACAGTCACCCTTGGGCAACAAACGCTGGAGTGGGTCCGATAGAGAGCATGACAACGTAGTGATGTAACTACACTGGGAAACGGTCATTTCAGTTATGTGGCAAGACCTTAGACAGGGCCAGCTTTTTGGCAAAATTGTGAAACAGGTGAAGGGGCACCCCCGTTTCTCATTTTGGCATCTTCTTTTTCTAAGCAGTACCCCTGTGCCCCTTTCTTCTGGAATTCAGGGGTCTGTCTCCCTATCCTGCTTTCTGATTTTCCCAGTAATCAACCCGTTCACATGTAAAGAGATCATGATGGTGAAGGCTAAAGTGATGTAATTCCTGAGGGTGAGGGACCAAAATCTAAGCCCGAAGCAGGACCTCTGGTGGGGGGGGGGGGTAGCAAATGGCCGTGGGGCCCACCCAGATCCAGACTAAGTGCCTTGGCTGCCCTCCAAGGGGCGTAGAAACATCCCTGGGCGTGTAAGGCAATGGAGCAAATGTTCGCTCTGGAACTCTTCTCCAGGAAGAGTGGTGTGTGGTGAGTGGAGACGGGGTTGGGGGAGGTGTTGTGCTCTAGATAACTGTAGACATTTTCCAAGTTGTCTTGCAAGGATGGGGGGTTCTGTTACTTCCAGGGCTCTTGTTTTGCTGATGAGATGAAAGGTTTTGCAATCAGGGCCGGAGGCTGAACCTTGCTCCTCTCCCTTGCTGTCCTTTCCCCACACCAGGCTCAGCTGCTCTTCAAACCAATGTGCAAAGGACGTCATTGGAAGAGATCGTCAGTTACTAGATGGTCAAACTGTTCCGGGTCGGTTCAGCCCCAGACAAACCAATTGATCTGCATTGATGGTGGCTCAGGCCTGAGCTCAGATCCAGCCTCTCCCTGACTCGGCCTAAACAAAGGGCCAGTGTGCAGCAAAAACACAGCGTCAGGACTAAAATCGCCACTCTGAACAGCTTGCTTGTTCGCACGGTTACAGCTTATCTCTTGGTGTCTAAGTTTCTGTTAAATTAAACTCACTGACCTGGTACCTCTGGACTCCCTGGGGCACCGTGACGGAGAAATCTTCCAGCCCACTAAGGAACGGGTCTGAGACGTCAGGATATCGAAGGCCGTCCTGGGCGAAGATTCAAAACAAACTGATTAGTCCGTGTTTAAGCTGGGCTTTGATTTATGCAAACATGACTTGGCTACAGTACCCACAAAACTGCACGGTCAGTGTAGGGAGGTAACCCAAATCCCCATCGCCGCCAGGATTTTACTTTTGATCAAAGCTTCTTGCCCTCCCTCTCCTTCCCTATAAGGAGGAACTGGACTGACTGGTTTGAAGCTGATCCTCAGGTCACCCTGAGAAGGAAGAGAGGGCGAGCTGGCCTGCAGGGAGAGAAGCATGAAAACTGGGGCTACGTAAGCCATCCAGAAGGAGCTGGCGTTCACTGTACACACGAGAGCCCATAGCCTATTGCTTTTCTCAGCTACTCGGCTTTCTGGGAGAGAAGTAAAATGGGAGGCCCTCTGTGTGTCACTAAGCACATCAAGTGTCTTAATTCAGAAATTAAATTCCTGGGGAATGTGGCTGGTGAGGGTCTGAGTAAATGAGAATCAGACACTTCAGGAACGCTGAGCTGCTGGGATGGAGTCGTGGGGAGGGGGCATAAGGTAGGGAGAGAGCTGTGATCATAGTCAGGAGAGGAAAGAGAGAGGAAGGGAGGGAGGGAGAGAATGATTTGTTTTGCTTAATTATTCCAGAAATTTACAATCAGAAAATCTAGCAAGAAGCTACTTCAATATTAGCATGTAAATAAATTTTAGTATTTTAGAAAAATAAAATTTATTTTACACTCCATATTGAAGCTGGAATATGGGCAGGGGTGGGAGGGTTGACAGTAAAGGGACAAAAGGGTACATTTTGGGGAAATGGAAATGCCCTATATCTTGTTTGAGGTGGTGGCTCCGTGGGTTGACACATTGGTTAAAAACTCACTGTATTTAAACAGGTGCATTTCATTACGTGCGATTATACTTTCCAAAGTGATAGTGGAAGAAAAATAATCGCACACCGAGGCAGGAGCACCATAACCTTTCACTGCGCAGGGCACGCGGTCGGCATCTGTGGCTTGAAGGCAGCCTGGCGCCCGGAGCCCCAGGAATCTGGGAGGCGGGATGGCTGGGGACGGACTGGCTGGGACCCAGAACAGGCAGCAGGCCATGGCCCAGGCCCCACAGGACAGCTGGCAGAAGTAGTGGGCACGCTGGGAGCTAAAGGCTGCGAGGAGCCGGGCAAGCGCGAGCACTTACAGGCGCAGAGGGCTGCTCTGCCAGCGGCTTCAGTGTCTGCAGCACTTGCAGGTAGAACTTGAAGAGGAAGCTGACCACCAGAGTCCTCTTGAACTCCACCCTCCCCCCCGGAGCCGAGCCTGGGAGGGAGACTTCGTCCAGGAGCAGCCGGCAGGCCTCGTCCAGCATCAGCTCGTTCCAGCGCCTGGTGGGATGGAGGCAGCAGGGGACCAGTCAGAGCGCGTGACAGGTGCTCGAGGTTGCTTGGTGATCACTTAGAGACTCCGGCGTCCTATTTATTTATTTATTTATTTATTTATTTATTTATTTATTATTATTTTTTGTTAATCCTCACCTGGGGATGGATGGAGATATACATATATATTTCAGAGAGGAAAGGAGAGGGAGAGAGAAATTGAAATATCAATGATGAGAGAGGATCATCAATCAGCTGCCTCCGGCAGGCCCCTCACTGGGGTTGGGGGGATTGAGCCTGAAACCCTGGCATGTGCCCTGACTGGGAATCGAACCGTGACCACCTAGTTCTGGTTCATAGGTCGATGGTCAACCACTGAGCCACACTGGCTAGGCTGGGGATACTTTTTCCATTGATTTTTTTAGAGATAGTAGAAGGGAGGGAGACAGAAAGAAAGAAAAAAGAAGAAGCAGGAGAGAGAGAGAGAGAGAGAGAGAGAGAGAGAGAGAGAGAGAGAGAGAGAGAGAGAGAGAGAAACATTGGAGTGAGAGAGATACATCAATTGGTTGCCTCCTGCAGGCACCCCAATCTGGCCAAGGATCCAACCTGCAACCCAGGTACATGGAATGGAACCGGCAACCCTTCAGTGTGTGGGCCCATGCTCTAACCACTGAGAGAACGGGCCAGGGCTTTATCGAGCTGGAAGGGAGTGTAGAAATCACCTAACAAGCCCTTCAGGAGAACCGAGGCAAGGAGTGGGCTGAGGGCACAGCAGGCTGGAACCTGGCATTCAATAAACAGACCACGAGGGCCAGTTCCACGGTGAACTGGACGAGGCTCAGACTCAGACGTGGCTTTCACCGAGGAAGAGGCAGCTGGCACCCGAGCAGGGGGTGCAGGTGCCATGCGGACGCTGCCGGGTGTGCGTTTGCTGGAGTATTGGTGTCACAAGAGACTGGGCTGGAGGAGTCCTCCCCATTTCAGTTGTTGTATTCCTCGCCCAAAAAGTGCCATCTACTTAATCATCGTCAAGAAAGGTCTGATTCATTTAGCAAAACTATGGAAAGAACAAGCAGTGCCTCCACACAGAGGCGTTTCCATTTTCTCAGGCTTTGCCAACACTCGCCTGAGCCAAATTTCCACCTTTTTTTTTTTTGACGTTGATTCACCCTCAGGCACAGGGCTCACTGCTTACCTCCCTCGGAGCTGCTGGCAGGATTGGCGGGCGCTGACGGTGGCCGCCCCGAGCCCCCCGAAGGCGATGCTCAGGTCCTCGATGGTGTCGGTGCCCTCCTTGAGGAGGACCCGCATGCCCGCGTTCACGTGGGCCCAGGCGTTGTGCTGGCACTGTGCCTGTCGGAAGGCCGACACCAGCTCCCCCTGCGGAGGCAAATGCCGTCGGGAGCTGCTCCATGTGTCAACCTCAGAGCACGGTTTCTGCTTCTCGGTGCCACTGATTAATCTCTTGGACCCAACGGAAAGGGACACAAAGGACACTTGGCACCATTTGAGGGCAACTCGGCTGCCTTCTCGTTCAAACTGAGGAGTGTCCTGTGCAAGGCCCCTCCCCCGCTCCCCCTGCCCGGTCCCCTCCAGGAACGGGGTCACTGCACCCTTTTCCTCTGAGGCCAGGACAGAACGGCTGGCTCCCTTCCATGTGTCATCTTTCCAGGTGCTCTGCCCCGGAGTCTTCAGGCCCCGTGTCCCCTGCGAGGATGGAGGACCCTCCTAACACCAGTGCTTTTCTTTTCTTTTAATATATATGTATTTATTTTTTTTACTTTTTATTGGTTTCAGAGAGGGAGGGAGGGAAAGGGAGAGAGAGACAGAAACACCAATGATGAGAGAGAATCATGGATCGGCTGCCTCCTGCATGCCCCCAACTGGGGACACAGCCCGCAACCCAGACATGTGCCCTGACGGGGAATCGAACTGCGACCTCCTGGTTCATAGGTCGAAGCTCAACCACTCTGTGGATGGGGCTCAACACCAGTACTTTTCGATATGATCTGCCCAACATGCAGAAGAGCTCGACCGCATTTCTTGGTTTGCAGAAACCATCACCTTCCATTGTGCAGGGCTCATAAGAGAGTGGAAATGAACTTTCCCACGGTGGGCTAGGGACCCCTGTGTCAGGGGCAAGTCAGGAGGGTGATGCTGCCCCGCTGACCTCTCGACACCGGGACCCCTGACATGGGGTCACTGGGGATGCCCGAGTCCCCAGTGTGTTTCCAGCTGTGTGGCTCCGAGGGTGCGGTGTTTATCTGCGAGGTTTCCTGCCTGGGGCCTTTACACAGAGGCACGTTTGACTGGGAACACATTTCAGAGTTCATTCCACAGGAAACATAAATGGAGGTCATGCATGGCTGACAGCATGCCTTACTCTAAGACTTCCTGCACAACCCAGCAGACACCTGGCTTCTGATCAGTGTGTATGTGTGAGTGTGTGTGAATATGAGTGTGTGAGTGTATGTGTGTGTGAGTGTGAGAGTGTGTGTGAATGTGTGTGAGTGTGTGTGTGTGAGTGTGAGTATGTGTGTGTGTGAGTGTGTTTGAATATGAGTTTGTGAGTGTGTGAGTGTGTGTGTATGTGAGTGTGTGTTTGAATATGAGTGTGTGAGTGTGTGAGTGTGTGTGAGTGTGAGTGTGTGAGAGAGAGTGTGTGTGTGAGTGTGAATATGAGTTTGTGTGTGTGTGTGTGTGTGAGTATGTGAGTGTGTGTTTGAATATGAGTGTGTGAGTGTGTGTGTGTGAGTGTGTGAGTGTGTGAGTGTGTGTGTGAGTGTGTGAGAGTGTGTGTGAGTGTGTGAGTGTGAGTGTGTATGTGAGTGTGTGAATGTGTGTGAGTGTGTGAGTGTGTGAGTGTGTGTGTGAGTGTGAGTGTATGTGAGTGTGTGTGAGTGTGTGTGAGTGTGTGTGTGAATGTGTGAGTGTGTGTGTGTGAGTGTGAGTATGTGAGTGTGTGTGAGTGTGTGTGAGTGTGTGTGAATGTGTGTGTGTGTGAGTGTGTGTGTGAGTGTGAGTATGTGTGTGTGAGTGTGTGTGAGTGTGAGTGTGAGTATGTGAGTATGTGTGAATGTGTGTGAGTGTGTGTGTGAATGTGTGAGTGTGTGTGAGTGTGAGTATGTGAGTGTGTGTGAGTGTGTGTGTGTGAATGTGTGTGAGTGTGTGTGTGTGCGTGGGGGGGTGGTTTTGCCTCTCTCTGGGAAGACTGTCCTCGGGGATTCAGACACAGTTTGGGGGAGAGGCACAGGGGACAAGGAATGAGGACAGAGGCCCCGCCATAGCTGGGGGGTGGCCGCATCACCCCCAGGGTGCTGTGCTGGCAGGTGTCTGGAGGCCTCACCTTCTGTGAACTGTGGGGTTGGCTGGAGCGGGACTTGGAGGCCCGCCAGCCTCCATGTGCTGTGGGTCCGACAGAGAAGCTCATTCCCAGCCCGGGAGGGTCCCCTCCCGGAGTCGGTCAGAGAGCAGGAGGAAGCAGGACTGACCGCAGGCCTCAGCAGCCGCACCCACAGCTGAAACAACACACTACACCCACCCCGGGCTGCCTGCCCGGGGGCTGAGGCCTGGAGCTGCCGTCCGGGGAACAGGAAGTCATGACTCTGGCAGACATCCTCTCTCCTCCGCTTCAGTGTGAAGACGCCGGGTTCGGTGCCAAAGAGTGAGAAGCAGCTCCCAGGAGCGGCCGGCGCGTCTTACCTTTTGGGAGTGAGGGATGTGCACAGATTCCAGAACCTCCTCCGGCCTGAGGTCTGCACTTGCCAACCCGGCAAGAAAGTGCTCGCTTAGTGGAACCTGCCGGGCGCCTCCTGCTGAAGAAGACGACGTTTCTGCACAGGCAACAGGGAGCGCGAGGCGTTCTGTGCGCTTGACCGTCAGCGCCAAAGAGGGGGTCACCCCGCTCAGCACCAAGTGACGAGGGGCAGAGCGTGTGACAGTCAGGACTCTCCTGTGCCTCCAACGGGGAGGGAGGATGGGGTGGTGGTGGCAGCTTCAGGACATTTCCCCCCTCGCAGCCAGGCTCCTCCCGGCCAGGCCGGTGCGGGTTTTCACTGTCCAGCAGAGGCCGGTTAACTCTCTGTGATCAAGGGAAGGGCGCAACCTATGCTGGCACAGGGTTTGTTCGCAGGGTGAACAGAGCTCAAACCCCTGGCTTTGCCTTTTGTTCTTGCTGCTGCTCTGGGCTCCTAACCAGGCATCTATGCTTTTAATGCACAAAACCTCCTTTCAGCCCCATTGCTATCGCTGAACGGTCCCGGCCCCCTCTGGCTTTAAAAGGGGGGTTTGTGGAGCCACAGGAGGCGCATGGAGATCACCCTACAGCCTAGAGACCCTGACGGGGTCGTGTTCCCGGCACAAGCAGCACCATGCCCGCTGGAAGAGGTGTGGGAGGAGGCAGAGTGCCCACAGATCCCCGCTGAGCTCTGGCCCTCCGGGGGCTGGTCAGCGAGCCCACGGCCTGGCTTCTGGAGCTGGGCAGTGCTCTGGGCGGCTGCTTCGCAGAGCTGGGAGGACAGAGACCTGAAGCCGGGGTAACGACCAAGCAACAGCCCAGGAGAAGTTACCCTTCCACTCCTGCGGCTGGTGCAGGAGGCCGGCTGCTGCGGGCCCAGCTGTCCTTTCTATCCTGACGCCCCGGAGTCTTGTCTCTTCTCTCCTGGTCTTTGGGGAATAACTGGGGTCGTCCTGGACCACAGGCCGGAGGACTCAGCCAAAGGGCCAAGGGCTGTCAGGGGTGAAGCCCCTCCGTGGACCCCATGCAAAGCTGATGGGGACCGAGAGCTGTTCCCCTGCCCCAAGGCTCTCCCTACACTCTGGGTTCCCACCGACCAGGGATGGGGCCTGGGATAGGACTCCTGGTTGGACACACCCCTGAAGTTCACATGGGGCAGCTGGATTGCTCCCCCTGACCCCCAGCGCCTGGGCCCGTGTCAGCCCACGGAGGAGTAAATAATGGATGGGCTGAGCGGGGTGGACAGGCGGAGTGGGGATGTGATGGGCTGTGCGTGAAGGAGGAGAGAAGGGATGGGAGGGGGACGGAGAGGCCCTGGGAGCAGCCTGAGGGAGAAGAGGCAAGTGCACCCCTTTGGCAATCAGACAGGCTGGGTTCCAGGGCGGCTGTCTGTGCATGTGGGGTAGGGCCTTCCTGCAGGAGCCTGCGCTTCCTGTGCTGCACTGAGAGCCAGGACACGGGCTCCGACTTAAAGAGGAGCCTTTAAAAAAGGGCAGAGAATCCTTAGGTGCTGTGGGGAGTGCTCTGGGGTAGCTCACCTGCGGATATCAGATTGAGGGTAGCGTTGCCCACAGCCAGGATTGGGTTCAGATCCGAGTAGCAGTGCCGACTGATGATATGTCCCCCTAAGGACTAAGGAGAGAGAGAGTTACAGCCTGGGCCAGTCCATCCGCATGCCCTCTGCCCGCAGGCACCTGCTTATGCAAAAGGGCCCAGGGGGGGCTCCGTTCACACTGCCTGGGAGTCCATGCTGCCTGGAGAGGAATGGATGGTAACCCACACTCCCGGAGCTTTTGGTGTGGCCACCTGCTGTCCTCCTCTCCACACACATCTACTCATCCTCACAACAGTCCAGTGAGATGGATGTCGTTCCTACAGATTCATTCTACAGATGAAGACACTGGGCACAGAGAACTTGTGACGTCTGACCGAGGTCTCCCAGGTCGAAGGGGGATTCAAACCCCAGCAGCAAGGCTCAGTGGCCAGTTCTGAAACCACCCCCTCCCCCCAACCCAGCCGTGGCCACCTTGCAGAATTCACACAAGCATGCCCAGGTGCGGGGCACCCATACCACTGAGAGTGGGTGCCTTCCCCCCCTTTTGGAAGACTCCACGCAGAGTGGGTTGAGCCTGTAGCATCTCAGAACTTGGGAGGGCACTGACTGGCCATTCAACTCAGTACCCTCCGCCCCTCCTAGTGATGGATTCCACAGTGACCACCCGCGTGGCTGCGGTTTGAGCGGTAACGCTGGTGAGGGCAGGGAACCCCAATTCCTCTGTGGACAGCTTGATTTTCAAATTTTCGCTTCCACTGAGTTGAAATCGGCCTCCTGTCGGTCATACTTCTATCCTCTTGATCATAGGAAGTGAACCCATCACCCTCTGGAGCCCATAAATATTTGAAAGCAGCTCTCATGGCCCCTCCGACGGTCCCACCCGCACCATCCTCTTCCTGATGCGATGGCCAGCCCCTCTCTCTCCTGCACCATCTCCTCGCCAGGCTCCAGAGCGTCAGGATTCTTGACTGGGATTTCGAAATCACTTGAAGAGCTTTTTGAAAGGAAACAGGTGCTCCTTCCCCAATTCTCTATGCCCCGAGGGTTTCTGACACACCGTTTGGGGTATGTAGGAGAGGGAGCATGCAGTGCTCTCTCCTGAGGTCATAAAGAACCTGACCTTAAGCTGTGTTGCCCAGGTCTGAGCATTACACTCCAGCTGTGGTCTAACATCTGGAGCAGAGCAGGCCGCCCTCCTTCTTTAGGCACCATCCTTCCGTTAATGCAGCCTGAGGCGGAATTGGGTTCTTTGACAGTCTTCTCAGAAAATCAGCGAAACCACGAAGTCCTTTTCCTACCCACCGTGCAACGAGGCCATTTGACTCAAGCTGACTTAGAACCCTCCTTTACATGTTATTAAGGAATGTTTGTTAACTACATATCTGTTAATCATGCCTGTCGTTTCACCTGCTGAGACCCTTCTGCATACAGGTTCTGCCAATGCCGATTTCAGCATTTCAGTGGGACTGAGCAGAGGTGCCGTGTGCCCGATGGTGGGGCCGGAGGACTTACCGCCATGTTC
Source organism: Myotis daubentonii (assembly GCF_963259705.1). Lineage (NCBI taxonomy): Eukaryota > Metazoa > Chordata > Mammalia > Chiroptera > Vespertilionidae > Myotis > Myotis daubentonii. The sequence goes on along the minus strand of NC_081846.1, from coordinate 9,394,374 downwards.
CGGATCTGCTGGCCCGCCAGGCTCTTCAGGTGCTTCAGGAGGGCTCGGTAGGTCTGCGTTTTCTCCTCTGGGAGCTCGGACACCCTCTCAGCCAAGATGTCCTTCACCTGGGCCAGGCTGCAGCCGGCGCCTATGGTGAGTCCTGGAAAGCAAGTTGTTTTCACAGGGGACCTGGGAGGAGCCGCTGAATGGTCAGCATGACGCCAGGGCCTGAGTGCTCGTGTAGCACACGGCTCTCCATGCTGGCTGCACAGAGAATCACCGGGAACTCGGAAACAGCACAGAGGCCCCTTCTAGAGCAACTTCGTTAGAATCTCTGGGCCTGGGGCTTTTCCAAAGGCTCTGAGATACTTCTCCTGTGCACCAGGGTTAGGACATCTGAGCTGGTGTATATTCTTTTTAAAGAAAATATACTTTTACTTATTTCAGAGAGGAAGGGAGGGAGGGAGAGAGAGAGAGAAACATGAATGATGAGAGAGAATCATTGATTGGCTGCCTCCTGCACGCCCCCTACTGGGGATCGAGCCAGCAATCAGGGCCTGTGCCCTTGACTGGAATAGAGCGCAGGACCCTTCAGTCTGCAGGATGACGCTCTAGCCACTGAGCCAAACCAGTGAGGGCTGGTCTACATTCTTGTTTGAACAAATGCAAGGGACTAGACAGGGGTGGGCAAACTTTTTGACTCAAGGGCCATAATGGGTTCTTAAACTGGACCGGAGGGCCGGAACAAAAGCATGGATGGAGAGTTTGTGTGAACTAATATAAATTCAAAGTAAACATCATTACATAAAAGGGTACGGTCTTTTTTTTTTCCAATAGTTTTATTCATTTCAAATGGGCCGGATCCGGCCCGTGGGCCGTAGTTTGCCCACAGCTGATAGAAGCTAGAGAAAAGGAATGACGGGAACATCTAGCAGGTAGCAGACCCTACTAGAGCTCTCCATGACCTCCTCCTGAGTAACCACAGTGAAGCTATAGAAAGATGTTTTGTAATTAAGGGGGTTACATCTGATGGCATTGCAGGGCCAGACAATCCACAGGGACTTTTTGTTTGGCCATTTCCATTGCTCACATCACCCTCTACTTTGTGCTAAGCAAGACACCACTATACGGAGAGAATTCTCTTTACTGTACTTATATTCATGTTGTATTTCATCTTTGGTCACAAAACCTAGCTTGTATTTCAGTGGAGTTGAAGACCTTTAACTTGGTTTGAGTCTCAGAGTATGGGTTTTGTTTTAACTCATGCTTCTCGGAGTTCCTGCGTCTATGGGATAAAGATGCGGTGACTTTCTGGAGCACTTACTGTGCTGAAGATTTTGAGGGGGAAAAGGTATAGTGAGTGAAACAGGCACATGATATAGGTTAGCATGCAACATTGGAACAAACATATGCCGTCACAGGAATTTATTTTCTGGGGTGCTGGTGGGGTGGGGGGGCACATGTGGCTACCCCTGCCCCCCACCCGTGTCCTTCACTCTTGGGCCTTAGGAAAAGGTTGAGAATCCTGGGAAACATCCCTGGAGGCCACTAGAGGGCACTCACACTTTAATTTTAAGAGGCCCCCAGGAAGGCATGGGTTTGTTTCTCAGATTGCAGAATCTGGCTCTAATTTAAGGACAGGATCCAAACTGAGTGGTCCGGTCCGTTCCAATAGCCAACCGCACAGGCCTGGGGGTGGGCCTTGGGGACGGAGAATGTCAGGAACAAAGGAGCTCTGATTTGGAAGCAGGAGACTGTGGCTTGGCCACCAGCCAGTTTAGAGACCTTGGTCAAGTGCACTTTCCCTTTGCTTCTCAGCTTCCTCATCTATCAAAGGAGGGCCTGGAGTTACACTGAGGATTGGGAGTTGTGCCCTGAAGAGCCCCCTCAGGGGCAGGTATAAGGGGCTCGGTGATAAGGTAGAAGGATGCGGGAAAGCTTCCCCCTTTTTCAAACAGCAGCTTCTTTTCAGGTGCTTATTCTAAGATCTGTTTGGGGTCAGAGCTGTGGTGCTAAAGAGCAGTTGGGAAATGTGGGTGCCTGGGGTGAAGATTAGGAAAGGGCTTTCCATCGGAACCTGGTGCTTAAATTAGTTGTCAAACTCCCAACCCACCCATTTTACTATTTTCTCTCCTTCCACTCTCTGTTAAAGCTAAAAAAACACACAAAAAAACAAAAACCCACAAAAAACAAACAAACACACAAACAAACAAACAAACTTTTCTTCCCATCTTCTAACTTTCCCGAGACTAGGCTAATAATTAAATTAACAGATTAACAGGAGAAAATCAATTTTTAATATATGCATAGGGAGAATTCACATAGGCAAGAAATTCCAAAGATGGTGAGGCTCCATGGGGTATATAAGACATGTGGACAAAGGAGAAAAGGGGGAGAATGAGGTGTTAGATTTCAGAAACGAGAATGGGCGATTTACAGGTGGTTGAGGAGAGCTGAACACACATGGCAGGAGAATTCTTGCTAGGCGACTCAGAAAAAAATGGACACAGCAGGTTATCTGGCTACCAGGCCCCTGTCTGAAGACCTCTATTCACCACAGTTAATTCAGGCCAAGGCGACCTCCTAAGCTCTCCTTTCTCTGTCTGAATCTCTTGGGCAGGAAAGGGGGGTGGGTCAAAGGTTCCCTCTGAATCTGGTTTCTTAATAAACAACTTAAAACCAATATCCGGAAAAAAACAAAGCCAGCTTCAGGGTGGCGACTGGTTCCCTTCATCTCCCTCTCCGAGTGGCATGCAGGTGTGCTGCCCGAGTCGTCCGTGGCTGACGCTGGGAAGCTCTGGTGCTGAGCAAAACCAGGAAGGGCCCCTTCCCTTGCACATGGTAGGGGTGAGGCTGGGGAAGGTGGGCTTGCTGGCCTGCAGCACAGCCTAAGCTTGGCTGACGATGGTTAGAGGCCAGGAAGCTAGGCCTCCTGGATGGAGGTGATACGGCCAAGGCAGGTCCCCTCCACCACCCACACTGACCCCCACAAACACGCAGTGGCCTGCTTCCAGTTCAGCCAACCTCCTTGCTGCTGAAGTTGAGGAGGTTATCATTTCCTCTGCATCCCAAATTCAAGTTCCTGACCAGTTCATTCATTTGTGTGTGTGTTTTCCCCCCATTAAGTCAATGACTGAGCACTTATATGCATGTACAGTATTCATATGCATGTACTATATAGGCTAGAACCTCTGGGGGATGCAGAAAAGAGTAAAATAAAGTTCCTTTTATCAAAGGATTGCTATGCATCTTCAGGGCTACGTCTTGCATGTTTCCTTCTACGTTATGAGAGCCACCTTGCCTGATGATATCTAGACACAGGGGGCTCTTAAGGATGTTTTAGGGACCAGGATGCGTGCCCAGGCGGGTCTTTGTCCCACTTGGCCTCTTGCCATTGTCCCCAGGAGACAAAATAGCATTTGAGTGCCAGACAACATTTCTCCTGCTTTCACTCTGCAAATATGCCCAGTCCCTGGAACTGACCATTCAACCAACTGATGGGTAACAGCCGTTCTCTCTTGCTGTCCGCCCATCCAAGTGGCACTGCAAATGTATTGTCTCTAGGTCACCATGGCATCTAACAGGCAAGAGTCCTGCAGGAGACTACAAGGTATTGAATGATGCCATCTGAATACCTACCTCATAGTCTGTGCAAAGGTGTTGATAGTAAAGTTTCATGGTGGGATGTACAGCACACCAGAAAAATGATAAAGAGTTGGAAATAGGCCAGACAAGACAAGTGTATGAGGAGTTTCCAAACTAGTTGGCAAGTGGAAGTTTAGTGCAGGGGTTGGATCACTGATGTTTTATAAGAACACCAGGAACTCACCCTCACTTGTTGTAGACACCATACTCAGCTCTGAAATCCTCACAGGAGAGAGGAGAATTGGGTGAACATGTCCTTGAGATTTCATTGCAGGTCCTGAAAAGTAAATATATATATTATAGAGAGAGTTAGGAAAGGGAAAATGCCTTTTTTTTGGGCATTGGCAGTTTTTCATAAAAATGTTCAGATACTAATTTAAAAATTGACAATATGTGTATGTAGATGTGAAAGCAGTGGGCATATACCCAGCCAAGTAAATTTATAGCACATATGCTCCCAGTATATGTTTTTATTTATGCACTCACTGCATGGTTATATAAAAATGGGAAGTAAAGTGGATGAGAAGTTTTTAGAAAACTCTTGCATGTGGGCACCAGGTGACATATATTAGAATATCTGTAATATTCAAAGCTATTGTTGGAAAGCACTCATGTCCCTCAACAATAGAATGAATGAGTCAATTGTGCTATAGTCATACCATGAAATCTAGCACAGTTACACGCAACAGTGTGGGCGAATCTCAGCTCAATGAACAAACCAAACTGCAGAAGCATAATACTGTGTCAATGTAATTATATGAAGTTCAAAAAGCACATAAAACCAAATGACGTCTTGCTTAGGGATTGAAGTTTATGATGTGGTAAACCTGTAAAAACATGGGAGGGACTGACCAGCACCACATTCCCGCTGATGAGTACCTCAGAGGAGAAGGAAGGGAAGGGAAGGGAAGGGAAGGGAAGGGAAGGGAAGGGAAGGGGAGGGGAGGGGAGGGGAGGGGAGGGGTTAGGGAGAGCCCACAGGGCCTTCAAAGTTCGTGGTCAAGTTCTTGTTCTTAAACTGGGTATGGATGATAACTGGGCGCACATTGTTAATATACCCATACATACTTAATAAAATTCTGCTATATCTACTGACTATTTGCAAAAATAATATAAAAAAGAACAAAATAGAGTAAATGATAAAAAAAAAACAGCCTCAAAACACTAATACTTTTCCCCCCCACAGCTCAAGGGGTTACCCTGTATACTCCTAGAGTCTTCAACTTTGGAGACCATTGTGATATGATATGATATAATATGTTTGTATTATACTTTTATATTATTGCTATAATATATATAATTCATATATGTATAATTTATATATAATTACTAGAGGCCCAATGCATGAAATTCGTGCAAGAGTAGGCCTTCCTTCCCCCGGCTGCCAGCACCGGCTTCCCTCTGGCACCCGGGACTCTGGCTTCACCCGGGACTCTGGCTTCCCTCACAGCCTCAGCTTCATCTGGAAGGTCATCCAGTCTAATTAGCATATTGTGCTTTTATTATTATAGATATGAATAATCATATGTAAGTATTACATTATTTATATATAATGGTATAGTATATTTTGTGATATATTAACATATAATATTTTTATTTTAAAGAATGAGGCTTTTCTCCTAAAAAGGCAGTTGCCTGGAGATGAGAGCAGAGTAGGGGTGTAAGTGCAGCTTGGCATTAATGGCGGCATGAGAACCATTGTGCTTGCTCACCCAGTGAGGTGTTGCCCAGGACGAGAGGCGCTTCTGGGTGCTTCACCTTCAGCTCCAGGAGATCCTTGAGGGTCCCAGGGGAGATCCAGGTAACCCTTTCTCCACGAAAGGTCAGGGTTCTTTCTTCTGGGTTCTCTGCCAGTCTCTACGTGCAAATGACAATGTGTGTGCACACCTGTCTTCGTGGGTTAGGCAAGATCCCGGGTGGAGGCATGTTCCTCTAGGAGATTCCAGGAGTCCTGAGGTCCACTCGACCAAAAAGATACTCCCGACACCTGTTGGCTAATGCCTGAATTTCCATCACTAGAGATTTACTCCTTTAGCTTAACACTGTTTTCATGTAGCTCCTCAGAGACAAGTGACAATATGAACTGGCACCTGTCATTGACCCTTCAGTATAGAGTAATTTAACATAATTTAGTATCGTGGCCTTAAAAATCATAACTATACTCATGCTCTTAAGTTAATATATTCAGCCTGGACTTTTCCTCCAAAATCCAGACTCATATACCTAAAGGAGTACTCAATGTCCGCTCTTAGATGTGTAATAGGCATCTCAAATTCAACATGTTCACACCAAGATCCTCATATTCCATTCCCTTCCAAGGCCCAAAAGGAATCCCCCCAAAGAAAAAAACTCTGCTCCCCAGGAGGTCTCCTTCCCCGTAAATGGCTGCTTTCCAGCTGCCCAAAGCCTCGTCTCCTCTGTCCCACACCCACATCACATCCACCGGCAAATCCTGTCTGCTCTTCTTCCAAAGTATCTCCAGACGCCACTTGCTGCTCACCACCTGCACCCTGGCAGCTGGTCCAGCACCCCCATCAGCACCCTGACTGGGCTCCCTGCTTCTCTCCCCTGGCCTCTCCACAGGCTACTCCCATCCCAGCAGCCAGCATGACCTCACATCCCGTGACAACATTGATAGGAGAGACCCCTCCTCTGTCCAGCCTCCCTGATAGCTTCTCATTTCACAGGGAATAAAAGCTGTAAGTCGGGTATGGTCTGTGCCCCCCCCTGCCCCCCACCGCAGCCCTGCCCCCCTCCCCCGCAGCCACGCTGGTCCCTGCTCTGTCCCTTCATCAGGAGGGCACTCTCCTATCTTTCACACCTTTACACTTGCTGTCCCCACTGTTTGGTTTGCTCTTCACCCATATATCTTTGTGGCTGGCTCCTCCCTTCCTTTAGGACTTTCTTCAAATGTTACCTCTCAGAGAAGTCTTCCGTTCACTGAGTATTTAAAATTGCAACCCCTTGCATCCTATTCCTCTTTTCTGTTTTATTTTTCTTTCTTCTCACTTGTATCTCTTATCTTGCTAATTGTCTGTCTCTCCCACCAGATCATAAACTCCTCCAGGTCTTTGTGTACTTCTGTTTCCTACTGCACATTCAGTACCTAGAGCAGTGCCTGGCACGTGGCTGAAGGATAAATAGTTGTTCAACGCATGGATCAATACACCAGAACCCCTTCAGAATTAGGTATTTTGTAGAACTGCACCAGATAGAGAGGCTGCTAGAGCAGTGGTTCTCAACCTTCTGGCCCTTTCAATACAGTTCCTCCTGTTGTGACCCAACCATAAAATTATTTTCGTTGCTACCTCATAACTGTAATGTTGCTACTGTTATGAATTGTAATGTAAATATCTGATATGCAGGGTGGTCTTAGGCGACCCCTGCGAAAGGGTCGTTCGACGGCCAAAGGGGTCGCGACCCACAGGTTGAGAACCACTGTGCTAGAGGATGAGGAAAGGGTGTGGGTAGCTGAAAGTGATTCTTAGGGTTAACGTACTGGAGGGGCCAGAAAGATCAAGTGAGCGGTTGAGCAAAGCTGTATGGCTTGGGACAGTCAACAGGGACACATACGATGATGTCACTTAAAAAATAGCCTCAGCTGAGGCTTTGGGGAGTGTGTCCAGGGCAAGAGCAGGGCTTGGTGAGCTGAGCAGGGACAAGCCTGTTGATCTGATCAAACATTCCCATGATTTGACAAATTTCACAGGAAGAAAAGGGTAGTTTGAGCAACTGAGTTTATAACCAGTGACATTTAAACAAGCACATAGAACACCCGGTTCATCTTACCAAGAGTTCTGGGGGGAATATGAGCTCCTGAGTAGGGTCCAAGGGCTGGAACTCGTCTTTCGCAAATAACTCTGTGGAAATCTTTATAAAGGACAGAAGAAGAGGGCTCGGTCAGCCCAGCTCAACTGGAAACAGCACCCCAGTGATTTACATCAATCAGGCAATATGAACTTAGTAATAACTTTCCTACTCTTCTTACACAGGGAAATGGTTCGAACCAATTTGTGTTAAGTAAGAATTTTATTGTAAGAGAGAGATACTGATTAGCCACTAGTAGGATACTGAAGAAAAGGGTGTTCTATGAGATACCTCAAACAGTACCCTGTGGAACATCAACAGAGTCTATGAAAAATTATCAGAGGTTAAGTAGTTTGGGATTCAAACCACTATCCTCTCACCTGTCAAGTCAGGACTCAAAGTGCTAAAAGCTCCGAGAAGTCCTATAGCTTAAGAAAAAATGACTCTACACCTACATGCCCCTGTGTAAACACACACGCACACCCCACTAATTTTAACAATAATAGTTAAAATTGTTGGAGTGCTTTTTTCCCAAGTGCCTTACATGTTAGTCATTTATTTAATCCTCCCAACAACTGTGCAAAGAAGGTAAATTATCATCTCCATTTTAACGATTAGGAAACAAAACCTCAACGAAAAGTTACCCAAACTGCAATCTTGTCTAAATAAAAAATGTTTTAGCTTTGGAAACACTTATTCCCAGAAAACATTCCTGAGGAGGTGAGGGGAATTGGGGGAGCATTGTGGGTGCAGGGCTAGAGGTCTGAGTAATACGGTAGAGCATGGAGAGAAGTTGGGGGCAGACAGCTCTGGGTTCATTCTCAGCTCTGCCATGATTCCGACCCTCCTTCTGGAAAGGTTCTTCCTTTTAAAGGCTAAATGGAAATAATGCATATTTTGAAGGGTAATTGTGACACTTAGGTAGAATGGCCTGACATTTATCTCACACTGTCCTTTTTATTTTTTTCCTGTCTCTGAGGTCTTCTCAGGATCTAGAAAGAAAGCATGCCATTGTTCCTAGTAAAGGTTCTGAGTAGGACCCAGATTGAAGCATAACAGGCCAGCATCTGAAGGATCAGTTTTTGTGTTAGTTGGGTTTAGAAGTGTAGGCAGTACGTAGGAGCAATGATGTGGTGTAGCTCTAAAACCTAGAAATAAGACTGCATCTGAGAATTAAAGTGTAAAACAAACATAATGAAGAATTAAAAGGTCCCCCTCACAGGTGCTGGGCCAAGACCTAACAGCTACTCAGTGGAAAATATTAACAGCTCCCAAAGAAGAGCAGGTCTGTGCAGACATCTGGTCTACCCTGGTGGAAAAGGGGGTCTTCTATAATGTTACCCTTATGATGATTCAACTGCTCTGCACCCAAGCTCACCAAGCAAGCCTCTCAAATTGTGGCTCCCTGGGTGTGCTTTCTGCAGGGAAGGGACATGGGGCTCAGTGATCATAAGGTCCACTTCATATCTGTGTTTCTCTTTATAACGGAACATCAGGGCCCACCATGTTCTTTTGAGTTGGTTAAAGTATGTCAGGTGGTTTCCAGAGCCCAGGTTGAATTCCCAAGGCCACCAGATCAAGAATCAGACTTTCGAATGTACTGATCCCTACAAGGCACTAATTTTCTGTGAAATGCTCATGGGGTTGGGGGTGGGGTGCAGCCATTTTCCTTTGCAACACCCTTCTGTTTATTGCACGTCTTCTTCAGACCAAAATGCAGGGACAGTGGGAGGCCAAGAATGGGAATAAGGTAGGTCCGCGGGACTCAGTTTCCTCTGAGGCTGACTCTGTTCTCTTGGATTCCCTCATCTACAGGAGCCAACTCTAGCCTGTATTCCGGCTTCTCTAAATAATTCATTTAAGAAGTTGAGTCTTTTTGGAAATCAGTATCTCTGAGAGAGCAAAATCAGGGACTGGGATGTCTCAAGCTGGCCTTCCAGCCCTGAGGCGATGACCTCACCACGACTCCGGATGGGCTCCTTCCCCTTCCCAGAGGCTGCAGTGCCCTCCATACAAAAAAGGGGACACAGCAATAGAGGACCACTGCCAGCCAAAAACCAGGCACAGAGACCCACCTCCCCCCAGTGGGACTCATTATTGAGGTCATTGCTGGGGCGGGTCTGTCTTCTCTGGCCTGAGCGGGCTTTTGTTTAGTTTCAGGCTCCCCGAGAGCCAAGAGGATAGTCAGATCACAGACTTTGAATCACCCCCTAACCTGCCTCCCAAATGACAAGTGCTTTATCTGTGCAGGCACTTGGGACATTTGGAACAAAGCAGAGAATGAGCATCAGAACTAATGAGCACAGTGTCAACACGGGGCCGGCGTGGAGCAGCGCTCTCAGGGAGAAAACAAATCAAACACAGGGACTCACGTCGCTGCTCCTGCAGAGTGAGGAAGAATCCTCTTCTCCCTGAGCCAAGCAGCATCCTCCCGCTCCCTTCTGCTGACAGCCATTCGACTCCTACGAAGGTGAAATGCCTTGAGATGAGAAACTTTCTTTTATAGGTAAATGGGCGTGTGCCTTGAGAGGTTTGGCAATTTAAACGAGACAACATTGTTCGTCACTTTTGGTAATTTCTATTGGAAAAGGCATCATCAGAAGATCTTTCTCCTTTCTACTTTATTTTTAAAGTAAAATGATACATATGGAATATCTAAAACTTATATGTAAGATATACCAAGTATCTAATCTTATACATAAAAGCCTAAGCGACCGTCCAACCGTCTGACCATCCGACCAGTAGCTATGACACACAATGACCACCAGGGGACAGACACTTCAACCAGTAGCTATGGCATGCACTGACCATCAGGGGGCAGACGCTCAATGAAAGAGCTGTTGAGCTGCAGTGACTTGGCAGCTGCGGTTCTCAGGTAATGCACCCGGAACCAGAGAGGAGGGAGCCCCATTCTGGGGTGCATCACCCGAGAACTGCCCTCTCACAATCCGGGACCCCTCAGGGGACGTGAGAGAGCTGGTTTTGGTCCCATCCCCGTAGGCCAGGCTGAGGGACCCCACTGGTGCATGAATCTGTGCACCGGGCCTCTAGTTATAGTATAAAACAATAATATAGACTATAGAGAAGCATAAAAGAAATAAACTATTATTACCCTATTTCACTGGCAATATTTTTACATAATATATAATGGTACTATATTTTAATACAACATACTTTTCATTTTGTCTTTTTGTTAATTTTTTTGCCTATTGTTTTGTTTATTTACTTACCTATTTGTTTACTTACCTAGAGTAATTTTCCATGTCATTAAAATATAATTTTGCTGATTGCATAATAATCAATCTTCTGGATTTATACTTGTAAAATTTGCTATTGACATATACTTAGGTTTTGCCTACATTTTCTAATTATAAATAACATTATAATAAACATTTCTGTCTATTGCTTGTACAATTTTGTGTACATCTCTGAATTTTTTCTTAGATGAAATCCTAGTGCTAGAATTAATTGGTAAGATGTCTTTCAGGGCAATAACTATCCATTCTCTAGCATATATAAGACTCAACAACATTGAATGCTATCATTTATATAAGGACCTTGAAAAAAGAAAAGAAAAACATGAAGAAAGATGGGTAAAGAAAACCGCTTTGGTAACCAGACATTTGGGATCTGCATGGGGCTCATTGGGAATGAATGGACAGTCAATGGATTTTAAAGCAGGTTTCCATTTGCCGGCTCTTTATTTCCCATTTTCCCCTAACTCACCTCTTGTATCCTCTTCCTTAAATAATTTTCCCTAAGTATTTAAGGAAATACTTCCAGATACCCCAGTTCTCTGTTTCTGCTCAACTGTCTCAGGCTGCCAGCTTCCTGATTCCGTTCACAATGCTCCCTCATTTACTCAGTCCTCCGACAGCTCCCTGGAGGGGCCATGGGTCAATGATGACAGAAGAAGCCAGTCTTCCTGGCCTATTAGCTAGGAACCTCAAGTAGCCCCACTAGGGCTCTGTTCCTTTCACCCCCTTTTTTAAAAAAAACTTTTTAATATATTTATTTATTGATTTCAGAGAGGAAGGGAGAAGGAGAGAGAGATGGAAACATCAATGATGAGAGAGAACCATTGATCGGCTTCCTCCTGCTCGCCCCCTACTGGGGATCGAGCCTGCAACCCAGGCATGTGCCCTTGGCCGGAATCGAACCTGAGACCCCTCAGTCCGCAGGCTGATGCTTCATCTGCTGAGCCAAGTTGGCTAGGGCCCTTTCACCCCTTAAAGTTTCTGGGGCCTGCTGGCTGCAAGGTGCGTCTCTGACTACACTTTTGCCTTTACTCCCATAGGGAGAGAGGTTTCCTTTAACCTGCTTTACAGTATTTGTGTTTCACAAATGCTTTTCCATTTTCACTGGCAGTTTTGATGAGTTTACAAGCTATTGATTTTCTTAGCTTGTCATCTTTGGCTCTCCATGTGGCAAAAGTCTAGGACAGGTGTGCAAGGGGAACTGGCCTGGCTCTGGGGACTGGGACATACTGCCAGGCCCACAACTACTGTTTGTGGAGCTGCAGCAGCAAGAGAACAAACAGAGGCCCCCGCACCCTTCTCTGCCCAGCCTGGCTTGGTTCTGCAGCGAGGGGCCTCAAATACCGTGTGAGCACCCAGCCTGACTGTCCACGCTCGGTCTATTCTCTCAAAAAACACCAGTCATTGGCCATCCTTCAGCCTGGGTGCACACACTGGCTGCTCTGATCTGCTCTAGGAAGATGGACTTGGGAAGAGGCTGTGTCAGGCCTGGGAATGGGGTCAAGACCAAACCTGGATCCTGGTCTAGAAAAGAGGTGAAGGTTTCAGGTGAACAAGTCACCTTGGACCCAGGGCTGAAGGAGGACCAGTGAGGGGCCCTTCAAAGTGTGGGGTCCTCCTTGCTTGGGTCGAAGGGTGGTACTGCCCACATCAATCCTGCCCTGAGGAGAGGGCTATCGGATGTGCCTGGCTGGTCTCCCCATCAATCTCTATTCACAGTGGCAGCAGTAACAGTAGTAGTAAGTATTTGTTGAGCTCTTTTAAGTGCCAAACAAGACTTTGCTATACGCTTGGCCATGATCTCTCACCTGAACGTCATAGCAGCCCAGGGAGGTAGCCTCATTTTGTTGAGGAATCTCGCTGTGCTTTTGTACCTGGGGTGAATTTTGGATTCTGCTCTGCATATTTGGCTTCTTTATTTGCTCACACTCTCAGCTGGTCTGGATTCTTGGACTAAAGCTGGCCTCCCTAAAGCCAACTCCATGCCCTTGCTTGTTGTCTCTGGGCTCGCTGCAGCCCTCGACCTGTCCTGCTCTAATGCTTTGCTTAATATCATGGGAGATGCCTGCTTAGATCACCTGGCTTCCCTCTGTGGTGTGACATGGGACATCAAAGGAGGAGTAAGGTTTACCTTGTCCTCAACAAATAGCTAAAACTCCCTTGAGTCAGCTGGAGCTAACTCACTTTTCTCCCTTATAGTCTGTTTAGATGGTTTTAAAAAGCCAATTCCTAAATTCCCAGCCTTGACCAGAGGTCACTGACATTCTTACTCTGTAAGGTGTCCTCATGGTCATCTACTCACCATGCAGAAGGTCTTTCCACTCTCGAGAATTGGCCGGTACCCAGTGCAGCGGCACAGATTGCCTGATAAAATAAGGGGCATGAGTATCAGTAGGCTTTATTTTTACTGGTTTCTTTGGAAAGCTAAAATAGACCCATTCTTCTCTCCGGGGTGAACTGCAGCTACTTTAGAAACAACCAAGGGGGTCCTCAAGTGGGGCTGGGGTGACATAGTGGACAGGGTGGAGCAGCTGGAGGCATACTTCCCACCTGGCTTTGGGGGTGGTGAGTATTCTCCATGTCAAACCTACCTCCCAGGGCTTCCATGAGCTGCTCCTCTGAGGGCTGCGGGTGGTTCCTGAGCAGTGTGTACATGGACATCACCATCCCAGGGGTACAGAATCCACACTGGGTGCCGTGGCTCTTGGCGATCCTCTCCTGCAATGACACATACATGGTCACAGGACCTGCCTTCCTGATGCCACCACCTCTCACCAGGCTCCACATCCTGCATCTCCCTTGAGGGGAAGAGCTCATTCCCTAAGCAGTGCACTCCTCCCCTCCATCAGAGGTGGCCAGTATCCCCTCTCCTCCTCTGCTCCAGGAAGAAGCAACTCAGAAGCCATTTGCTATCCCTACAATCATTTCTCAAGCTCAAATACCCAGATCTTCCTCATTGGGAATTAGCAGCATGCAGCCTTCCTTGCCAGAGTGAGAAGAATTTTCCCAGGCAGCACAGTCAATTCAGCATTAAAAAGATCAGAAAGTGAGAATGTTAACATATGCTCTTACCTGCACAGGGTGAAGCTTGGTTTTGATGCTTCCCACACCTTCCACAGTGGTGACAGCAGCTCCGTAGAGAGAGCAGATGGGCACCAGGCATGCGGTGATGGAGAAGTGTCTTTGAATGAGAAATACAAGGGGAATAACATGGTCCTGCCTCCTGGGGAACCCTAGGACCAATAAGGGCAGCAGGAACCCCTCCCCCACCCCCCAACCAGAGACCTATCATTCAGCCTGGGAGATGGGGGACCGGACGGGGGACAGGTGGAAGAATTAGAGTCCCCTCTGCTGACTCGGTGCTATCTTCAAGAAGTGGGGATCCTCCAGGGAAAGATGGGCATTCTGAACTTCAGAAAACTTTCCGAGCCCAGAACAGACTACCTGGGTCTGGCCTCAATGGGAATGGACTTGTGTCACCAGGGGTAGTATTGGACCTCAATAGGTTATTCCTTAGGACATTGACCCCACAACAGGCAAGAGGTGCACCTGTGCCTTTTACCCATATTCATGAATTTATTTTGCTTGTTAATTTTAACTTCCCTGTATAAGGTCGCTCAACAATGTTGGATGGTTTTGTTCTGAAGGCATTTCTTGGGCCAGTAGATTTGGGAACGGCCAAAGTTCTGGTATCTAGTCCTTAATTTAAGGATGGAATTATGGCCCAGGTCCCTGCTCTGCAGGATTGGTCCAGCCCAACAGTAGGAATGGCATTAGTGTCAGCCAAAATGGGTGGGTTCAAGTCCTATGACTTACTAGTTGCATGACCTTAAACAAGTCACTACATATTGTTGAGCCTTAGTTTCCTCATCTGTAAGATGAGTGGTTGACCTAAATTGGGGTTTCTTAACTTGGGATGCACACATGGGCTGTGGGAAATCCATGATCTCCCTGAAAGTGTGTGCAAAATGTAATTAATGAATGCATTTTCCGAGAAGACAGTTCACAGCTGTTATCAGATTTTTGGAAGGGCCTGAGATCCGGAGACAGTGAAATCACGAGGCTGGGAGGTCCGTGGAGATCTTCCTTAGCTGCGAGATGAGACTAGAAGCCTGGCAAAGAAACAAAACCCTCCCCTAGCTCTGGGTTTCTGGGCAGGATACCTTATCTTCTTGGACACAGGGTCACACTTAGACACCATCACGGTACAGGCGCCGCAGCTCCCTCTGCCGCAGGCGTACTTGGTTCCTGTGAGACCTACTGGAGGGAGGTGGTCAAGGAAAAGATGCCCAGGTGGACCTGTGGCCGCCATGATAGCTGCCTCCCTAGGGTGTTGCTAGCAAGGAAAGACAGGGATGCACGTCTGAGAAGTCACTCGCCTCCAGGTCTCAGTAAGGACCTCTCCGTACCGTGTCAGCTGTGGGACACATTCTATTAACCTCTCCCTGCCTGCTTTCTCATTTGCAAAGAGGGAAAGTGATACCCACGTTATCTTCACCTGCTCACCATAAGCAGCTTGGAGGAGAGTGGATA
Organism: Myotis daubentonii; assembly: GCF_963259705.1. NCBI lineage: Eukaryota > Metazoa > Chordata > Mammalia > Chiroptera > Vespertilionidae > Myotis > Myotis daubentonii. The sequence goes on along the minus strand of NC_081846.1, from coordinate 9,379,150 downwards.
TAAAAGTAAAAGCCCTTTGAAAAAGTCTGTTTCATTAGAAGTACTCTTCTGGGTTCTAATCACGTCATTGGGAGAGAACTTATTGTTAGCAGTTCAGTGTATCGCTAGTTTTGCCCAGTAGTTTGTATTGCATTTGAATGCCAGTGACTGAGCCTTTGGAGAAGACCCCTGCCCTTATTTTCATAAACTACCTCGAGTGTCCTGCTCCTGCTTGGTCCAGGTTCAAGTCCAGGTCTAGACTCAGCCTCTGCTCCCTCTCTTTCGTCAGCCTTCTCCCTAATTGTGGCCCATTTCCACAAAATTTAGGGGATTGGATATACTTAACTACTGGCTAAGAAGAGTTTAGAGTCACTGACTTTTATTTTTTTTTAAAGCCATAGGGCTTATTCATTTAAACAGTCATAACCTTAAATGCTTTTAAGGGAGATTGTGTGAACCAGTGGAGTGGGTCGGGTGTACCTGGAGAGCTCATGTCCCACTTTCCATAGGGGCCTGGGACAGTCCCCACTCACCTCTAAGCCAGACTGTAGCCACACAGGAATGACTAGCTTCCCATTTTTCATGAGAAGCTAAAAATCCTGTTTTTTAAAACCATGGGATTTCCTAATTTTCAAACATTGACAACTAATTAAATCCATGTGAGCTTTTAACCAACACTAGTTTAGGGGCTGATTCCCTTAATTTGCAATTTCTGTCCTTTTTTTTTTTGGCTTCCCTGAGTGACCCATCAGACTTATCTGTTAAAATATGTTTGCCATGATGATGGCCTAAATTTCAGAACATGAAATGGTGAGGGAAAATCGGCTGTAAGGAAACAGATGTAGATCTTTTTCTATGACACATATTCTTCCTGAATCTGGAAAACTTGGTTTCTTTCCAGGGCAGGGTGCCTGAAACACAAGCCTCTATTACATAACTGCCCTCCCAGGACCGGAAGGCCCTTAAGGGAGTAATTAGTGCTGAAGTAAAGAGCTTAGCTTCTATTTCACTGCTGTGAGATCAAGACATGAGAAATTCTGGGGAAACTTCATCCTCTGTAAATAGCCCAGTTAACTTAATATCCTTAAAACCATCGCCAAAGCAAAGAGAGAGCAAGGGCCAAGGGGCTGACTGTTTGGGGAAGGAGAGTTTGATTAGTTTTCATAATCACAGCAGGCCTGACTTTTAAGGCAAACACAGACACGGCCAAGACTTTAGTCAAAAGGGTCCAGTTCTTTCGTAGGAAGGTCAGCAGAGTGACTTCTGGGTCTGCATTTCTCTCTATCACCTGCGGTGAAACCAGAAAAGAGATTATTATGGGGACTGAATCAATGACCTAGTGGTCGGCAAACTCATTAGTCAACAGAGCCAAATATCAACAGTACAACGATTGAAATTTCTTTTGAGAGCCACATTTTTTAAACTTAAACTATATAGGTAGGTACATTGTTATTAACTTAACTAGGGTACTCCTAAGGCTTAGGAAGAGCCACACTCAAGGGGCCAAAGAGCCGCATGTGGCTTGCGAGCCGCAGTTTGCCGACCACAGATAGTGAACGTCTGTCGTGGCTAGCTGGATTCAGGGATTGGGGTAAAATACTAGGCCTGGTTTCATCTGCCCCTGCTTTTTAGTGATCCGACGGCAAACGACCTTCACGTATATTTACAGAGCAGGAGACTCACCGAGCAAGTGTGGCGACTATGCTCTGTGAGGTGATGAGAGCTGGAACCGCTGCTGTGCAAGGGGCCCTGGGGCGGTGTTCTCTCTGTTTGACCCACTATCTGTTTTTGTGGAATTTTCCAACCAAGTCTTTTCTACTCTTGAAATATTTTAACCTGGGAGAGACTTGGATGCTGTGTATGTGCGTGAATGTATGTTTATCTATGCATGCATGTGTGTGTATGTGTGTGTGTGTTTAATGAAGGATCCAGGAGGGAAGAAAGCTGGGTAGGAAGAGTTTCTATCCCGGTACCTCTGAGACACTTCTAGTGGGGAGTCCATGTAGTAACATCAGGGATCTTAAGAGTTGGTGGCAGGAAGGGGAGGCAGAGAGGGCTGCTGTCACCAGGAGAGGCCCTAGTGCATGCCAGTGTGATGAGTGGTGATGGTGGAGTCTTGTGGCCCCAGCTCAGGACCCCGGGTGGCTTTGGTGGGACCCTAGCATCTCTCCCTCCCTTACCTTAAAAAGTGGGGGGTTCATCCCTAAAAGCCATGGAGGAACCTTGCTTGGTGCTTCTCTCTCATTTGCTTATTTGAGGATATTTCCTTTGTCCTGCAAACACCACCAGCCATTCTCTTGCATCAGAGGAAAGACAGATTCACCTAATCATGTTAGGATCTTCCATTCTCCCTGGAAGAAAAACATGACCTAGTGTAGATCTCCAGGAATAAAAATAGTACAGGAAGATGCTTCCAAGTGGAGATATTAAAATTCACCTGCTTTCTTGCCCTAGCTGGTTTGGCTCAGTGGACAGAGCGGTGACCTGAGGACTGAAGGGCCAAGGGCACATGCCTGGGTTGCGGGCCCGATCTCCAGTGGGGAGCATGCAGGAGGTGGCCGATCAATGATTCTCTCTCATCATTGATGTTTCTCTCTCTCCCCCCCTCTCTGAAATATATATAACAAAATTCACCTGCTTTCTGGAGCTCGAGGGGGCTCCTGGTCAACAAAAGAAGAAGCCTTCCTCTGCACTTCCTCCCATCCCAGGTCCTTCAAAAATATCTCCTGAGAATGTGGATGGATTATGTTTTCATTATGTAGCCGACTCCAATCCCCACCACACACATCTGTATTTTCTCCAACTCTCAACTTCCTCCCTGTTCTCATTGCAGCCACTTCGTTTGGGGCTTATGACTCACAGAGGATGTGGAACAGAAAACAGAGGAAGGAGCCTCTGAAGTCTAGGGCAGTGGAACAAGCGAGTAAAGACTCAGCTCATAAGAGATAGTTTTGGAAGAATGTCTGGTGGTTGCTGGCTGGGGCGATTGGACACAGGATGGAGAGTTAGAAGGGAAATGATGAGAACGTAGAAGTTCTATATTCTATCTCCTTTCTTGATCCAAGCCCTGGTGTGGGCAGTGGGTGAACATGGCCAAATCCCAATTAGGTTTATGGGACTAGGGAGCTGAGGGGTCCTAAAGGACAGGTGGTGAGACCCAAGAGAAGCCACCTGCCTTGGGAGGTGGCTTAATGGTCCCATTAAGGATCAGAGAGGGGCTCAGGAGAGGAGGGGGCCTGGCAGAGGGCACTGAGGGTTGACTGTGTGGATGGATGATGAGGACTGGAGGGAGGGATGCCAGGGAGACTGACAAATGGAGACCCTCTCTCCTTGTCATATAGGTTCCTCCTGGAACTTAGCCACAGCCCAGGGAAAGAAGGGACCCAATATGGACTGTAATTACATTTTACCCAGGTCTGTATAATGGAGACTCAACAGAAAAAATAAATTGATAAAGACAAAAATAAAGGAAGCTCTGTTTCTCCTCCTGAGTTTGAGGATCAACATAGCCTACTAGATAAAGTGCTTCCAGTATATCAGGCTCAGTGCTCGGCGATTTACAAGTTTGAGGGGATTCCTAATCAGTGAAAGAAGCACCTCTCTTTTAATCTGACAACCGCCACAGGAAGTGGGTTCTGAGAAGGGTACTCCGAGGCCCAGGGAGGAGAAGTAACTTGCATAAGTTTATACAGTAAATAGCAGCGCTGGATTGGACCCAAGACTGATACCGAGGCACATGCAATTAACCCCAGTGCTTTACTATCGCCCACATCCTGAAGGCAGAGCCATGGCTAAATTGGGAACAGGCCAAATTAGTATGGGTTCCAGTCCCTGGCTTCTTCTCCCTTTCTGGAGGAGTCTCAACCCAAATGGGCCACAAAGGCTCCCCTGCAGCTAGTAGTTTCCTGTGGTCTCAAGCACTGGTCGTAACCCCCAACACTTACCTTCCTCCCGTTCACAAAGAAAACCAACTCATCGGATTGCGGCAGGCCAAGCATCACACCTGTAAACAGGTTTCACCTTACAATTCTAGGTGGGTATGCTCTTTGGCACCAGCCACGGGACTGAGCACAAAGGATTCAGGTCCAAGCACTGAAATCCTTCCTTGCGTGGAAGTTGGCAGTTGGAGTCCAGAGAGCAGACTCCTTGGCCTCGTGGCCTTTTAAGTCTAGAGCACCTGTGTGGTCCCGCCTCTTACCTTGTGCCTCACTCTGCCTCCCACCAATCCTGGCTTTAAAGCTTGCTCTGTGCATGGCCCACATCCCTTCTTGCTTACTCTGAGGTTGGAGGGCCTCAGTGTGAAAACCATACACAACCATTTAAGCTCAAACCCACTTTGTACACTGCCTCAGCCCTGGTTGGGTTCCTTCTTCTCAAAGAGAGAGAAGTGGATCTCCCACTTTTTCCAATGCTGATCTCATTCTAATTGCAGAAATGTCTCCTTGTAGGAAGTCATATGGACAATTCCCGTCTGTGCCCTAAAGTGGAGTGTGGGGTGCTGCATTCACCCAGCCCCTCTTTACCCTTCCTACTTCCTCCCCACCCACAGGATTGGTCCACTGGAAAATAGTGATGTAGTCAAGGCAACCACTTTACAGATAAGTAAACAGAGGCTCAGATAGGTAAGACCAGTAGCTCTGGACCATGCAGAACGTAAGTGGCAAAGTGGGAACTATAACCAAGGTGTCCTGGATTTAAATACCTGTGAGCGTATAGGCAGATTCCTTTCTTGATCAAAAGAACAATATCATTTTGATCTTTCTGAGTATCTCCAGTTAGATGTCTGGGGCTAAAAATCAAGCAATTCTCATTCTTTCAACTAAAGCAATGCCCAGGACTTGGCCTCACTTGTGGGTGATGCAGGTAGCTGCTCAAGTGGTCTAGTTTCAGGAGAGGAGGCAAGACCTCTCTGTCCCCCAGCCCACTTCCTTCATGAGTGTGTGGAGCCCTGGCATGCCATGGTTAGAGTCAACCCTTTGTCTTAAGGCGAACTCACTGTGACAGTGCCTCAGGCCAGAGACAACAAATACCAGGCATCCTCTTGACCTGGCTAACTAAGGAAGATCCTCCTTCCCACTTGGTCGAGATGTGGTTTCAGAATCCTTCCCACCTCAGAGCTAGTCCAGAAACATCCCTAACCAAATGCACTTGGAAGCTGCCAACTTTCTTTATCATTCAATGTCTAGGTCCAAGGCCTGCCCATCTTTGTGCACCTGTGGAGATGAGTGTTTACGCACATGTGCACGTGTTTGTGTGTGCGTGTGTGGGTGTTTCATATATGTTATACAGTTGCTGAATAAATCCACAACAGGGTTATGAGAGAAGTTGGAGGTGACAATGTGAACAAGGTAGGGCCGCAGGTCAGATTTTTTGATCATGCTACTTCTGCTACAAATAGCTCAGTACCTCTCTGAGGCCAAGAACATGAGGACCAAATTCCTAGGCCCAGTGTGCAAAGCGCTCCAAGATCTGTCCCTATTGCTGGCCTCAGGCTCTTTTGCTCTTCAAAAACAATGTTCTGCTCTAGCCCAACTACCCTTCTCATCATTCTTCTGCCTCAACCATTCTTCTACTTGAAACCTTCCACTGGCCTCCCAACACACCTAACAAAACCCCTTAAGCTCTCATGGTGGCCCCTCAGGACTGGCCCCACTCCCTTCTCTGAGCACATCTTCAACCGCTGTCTCTTTTGTTCATAATCTCGGCCACACTGGCTCTTTGCCTGCTTCCTGAATGTGCTCATTTCTTTCCTGTCCCAAGGCCTTGGTGCAAGTTATATTTCCTGCCTTAATTTCTGTTTTCTCAGACTTTGGCATGGCTGGTGCCTTCTTGTTATTTGGGTCTGAGCCCTTCCTTGATCTTCCAGTCTGGAGTCTCACCTCCGTCCTGCACTCTTCCACCACCCACTTCATTTTCTCCAGAGCTCTCATCACTACCTGACCTGGAGTTTTGTTCACCTTGTTCGCCTTCTCTGCTAGAATGTAAGCGCCACAAGGGCAGGGACGTCACTGTATCCCTGGGCCTAGAATGGTGCCGACCACAGAGCAAATGCCCAATAAGTATTGGTTGAGTGTCTGAGAGGCTCTCTGTGTCTCCAAAGATAACAGCCCTGTTCCTGTCCTGCTGTGATCGCCCTCCTTCCCTCCTCCCTCCCTTTTAACCTACCACCAAGAAGCAGCAGCAAACCTCCCTTCTACCCTTTTTTCAATTCAAAAAACACTTGCAGATCCAAACAATCACTTCTTTACTTTTCATTTAATAAACCAGGAACCAGGAAACCAGTCTCTTATCTGCCACTAATAGTTGGTTATCTTTTCAATGTTTGTGTCTCATTTCCCCAATCGAGTAATATGCTTCTGGAGGTTAGAAGAGCTACTTGTATCCCCCACAATAGCTGGCATGAATGACAGCTTGCTCTTTGCAGGAGTGAATAAATGCTTGGCTGATTATCTAAAAATACTTTAAATGAAGAAGGCATCGTTCATTCACTCATTCATTTACCCAGTGGACACGGAGCATCCAGCTTGCGCCATGCAGTATGCTAAGTGGTAGAGGCACAGTGAAAAACAAGATCAACAAGAGTTCTTCCTCCAAGGAGTTGATGGTTAATAAGAGAGAGAAAATTAACCTGAGATATAATATTTACCATTGTGAGAGCATAGACCAGGGAGAGGAGCTTTGTTTTGGAGAAAGGGATCAGGGAAGGCTTGAGGAAGGGACTGCTAGGCCTGAAAGGTGAGTAGGAGTTGATTCTGTGAGAATTGGGAATGGAGGCGGGGCAGGCTGGGGAAGGAGGGAGTGGAGGCAAAGACCCTTCCTATGGCTGCTTGCACTTGGGGAGAAGTGACCCAGGCATTGTTTTTAAGGGTCCACAATCCCTTCACCATCTCACTCTGCCCCTTAAAAGAGGGAAGCAGTGACCATAGAGAGCACACGCTTCCTACTTACAGGAGTAGGGATGCTGCCAACAAAACCACAGTTCATGGTGTGTCCCAGTATTTATAGGAAGGAGTCCTCCAGCGCCAACAGAAAATGCAAGCAGGTAATGTAGAATCGGATTATGGGATTAGAGCTATCAAGTATGAAATCGCTTTGTATTAAGGGAATCAGATCTGCTACTTTCTGGGAGACTGAAAACTGACCTTGACTGATTTATCAAGACTGTTTTCAAACTTGTTTCAACCAGGGGAACTTGTTTGCATGAAACCTTATGCGGTGTGAACAAATTCAACAGCAAGGCTAGTTGAGCCAGCTGGGGGTGAGGCTGAAGTCCTGTGGCTTTCTCTCCTTCAGAAACCCCAGGGCTCTGGGACCTCGGTCTAAAAATCACTCCGTGCAGAGTGACCCAAGGGCTGACGGCAGCGTGAAGACAGGCTGCTGTCTCTGCAGAGGGTTCCCCTCCGAGCTTATGTCAGACAATGAAGAAAAACAACCACTGGTTATTTTTTCTTTCATGAAAAGGCAAGACCGAATTTCTTCAGCTTTAAATGGATTGTTCTGGTGGGTGAGAGAAACGCCCACCTCCTGACTCAGGCGTTTGTATATTTGTTGTAAGAAAGATCTCATGAATTGGTTACATCAAAGAACCCTTTTACCCAATGACGGAATTAATATTGAAAAGGACACTCCCCCTCCCCCCCCCAACCAAAACAAACCTATTTCTGGAAAAAAACACAGTAACACATCCTGCTTGCTGATGCCAATGGAAAAGTACTGGCCACACTCCCGTGTCCCTGGTGTGTTGCCCTCTGCTGTGAGCTCTTCAAAAGCCGAAGATGGAGCACAGGTGACCAGGAGGGGGACACTTTTTAGGACCCTTGATCGGTCATTAAATGCTCATGGTCCAGACCCTCCATTCTCAACCTTATCGACTATGAGGCCTCTTCCCTCCCCTCCCAGCTCCAACCGTTCAGTCTCTGCTGAGCCAGGTGGCAGCTGGGCTTATGGGAAGCTGGGGACCAGTGAGGCCTCAGGCTGTGTGTGTGGGGGTCCTCTCCAGTGCCTGGAATCTGGAGAAGAGGTTGGTCCTTCGGGGTGTGCCGGGAGCCGGTCCATCCTTGCTGTTTCAAGGGACCTGGCATATATGGCATACTGTTCTTAATATGTTTGCTCACCTTCTTGGCACTATGTGTTTTAACCAAGGTCACCTCTCTGAGAAAGGTTGTTTTCCCAGGTAGGGATTTTCCCCTGAAGTTAGGGAGGGAATAAAACCTCTTAACTAAGTGCCAGGCGGGTAATTCATCACTTTAACTACAAACAATCATGCTTAAGCTACATAATCTTTACTCCCTGGAATGGAGATAAGAAACGCCCTAACCTTTGGAATAGAGATTGATAGGATTGGAATTAACTGGTATAAATACAGATGTAACAAGACAAGAGGACACAGAACCTAGAGAGAACCTACACAGAACCTAGAGACAGAAGAACTTTGCTGGAGAGAACATGGCAAAAGATCCTGGACAGAAACTGGAGACAGAGCCTAGACACAGAACCTAGTGAGAGAATCTGGCTGAAGAACCTAGAGACAGAACCTGGCTACAGAACCTGGCGACCGAACCTGGCTGGAGAACCTAGCGAGGGAACATGGCTACAGAACCTGGCTGGAGAACCTGAAGAACCTGGCTGGAGAACCTAGCAAGAGAACATGGACACAGAACCTGGCTAGAGATCTTGGCTAGGCTGCTGATCAACTGAACGCTGTCTCCGTGTCATTCCTGCATCGCCGACTCCGTCCACACCTTTGGGGACCCCTGGACCTGGAGCTGGTCCATCCTTGCTGTTTCAAGGGACCTGGCATATATGGCATACTGTTCTTAATATGTTTGCTCACCTTCTTGGCACTATGTGTTTTAACCAAGGTCACCTCTCCAAGAAAGGTTGTTTCCCCAGGTAGGGATTTTCCCCTGAAGTTAGGGAGGGAATAAAACCTCTTAACTAAGTGCCAGGCGGGTAATTAATCACTTTAACTATGAACAATCATGCTTAAGCTACATAATCTTTACTCCCTGGAATGGAGATAAGAAATGCCCTAACCTTTGGAATAGAGATTGATAGGATTGGAATCAACTGGTATAAATACAGATGTAACAAGACAACAGGACACAGAACTTAGATGAAGATCCTAGAGACAGAACTTAGAAGACAGAACCCACACAGAACCTAGACTAGAACCTAGCGAGAGAACATGGCAAAAGATCCTGGACAGAACCTGGCTACAGAACTTGGCTGGAGAACCTAGACAGAACCTGGCTGAAGAACCTGGCTACAGAATCTGGCGACCGAACCTGGCTGGAGAACCTAGTGAGAGAACCGAACCAGAACTTGGCTGGAGATCCTGAACAGAACTAGGCTGGAGATCCTGGCTAGAGATCCTGGCTAGGCTGCTGATCAACTGAACGCTGTCTCTGTGTAATTCCTTCTTCACCAACTCCGTCCACACCTTTGGGGACCCCTGGACCTGCTGGGGTTGGACCCCAGCAGGGGTGTGACTGGGGATGGAGAAAGTTTGACATTGGTGTGCACACTCAGGAGTGCCACATGAGTCACCTAACTCCTTCCTGCTCTGAGTCTGGGAGAGTATGAGGACCAGGCCTGGAGGGTAGACCATTTGGCCAAAGGGGAGTATTTTCAAGTCTTCAGAAGTGGAACATCCATGGGGCTTCCTATCCCTTTCATCTCTCCTATTTCTCCTTGGGAATTAAACTCCTATTTTTTCCTTGGGAATGGGACTGTGTAGCTCATGCCTGTCCCACCATACATTTAGGAAGCACGCAACATGTTTGATATTACAGGTTCACAGTTGGAGAGCAATTTGCCTGCATACGAGAACATGAATTTGTGGGGTGGGGTGGGTAGGCATGGAATGCTGCGGACTGAATGTTTGTGTCCTCCCCAAATTCATATGTTACCTCCTAACCCCCAAGGTGATGGTATCAGGAGGTGGGGCCTTTGGGAGGCGACTAGGTAATGAGGACAAAGCCCTCATCTATGGGATTAGCACCCGTGTCCCTTCTTCCCAATTAGGACACAGTGAGAAGATAGCAGTCTGCGAACCAGGAAGCAGGAGCTCACCAGACACCAAGTCTGCTGGCACCTTGGTCTTGGACTTCCTGGTCTTTAGAACCGTGAGAAACAAACATTTGTTTTTTTTATAAATCACCCAGTCTATGGTATTCTGTTAGGACAAGACATGGACTAAGATGGAACCCCCATGATGCTGCATATCTTCAGGATAATGCAAATGAAAAGAAGAATTGTGATTCTTTATTATACCTTTTAGTGAAAATTTGCATCCTAAAACATGACCATGCAGTGACCAAAACTACAGAGAGTAATTAAAAAAAGCTAAAATTGCCCTGGCTGGGTGGCTAAGCTGGCTGAAGCGTTGTCCCATACATCAAAAAGGTTGTGGGTTCAATTCCCAGTTGGGGCATGTATGGGAGGAAACTGTTCAATATTTCTTTCTCACATCAGTATTTCTCTCTCTCTCTCTCCCTTCCCCCTCTTTCTAAAAATCAACAAAACATATCCTCGGGTGAGGATTAAAAAATAAAAAAGCTAAAATTATCATTGACATTTGGGAAATACCATATATATTGCTCTGGTTTGAGAATTTTAAGGGCAATGGTCAACTCTTTCATTTTATAAAGAAAAGATAAGATTAAGACACACGGATGGACCAAGGTGTAAATGTCGAAGGGTCATCTCTGGGGATCTGAAAAAGATAAAATAAAGGTAGATGGTTATTAATACAATGTTGTTATACTGAACAAACAGAACAGAAACGGAGAACAAACTGATGACTGTCAGGTGAAAGGAGGCCTGGGGGCTGGGTGAAAAAGGTGAAGGGATTCAGAAGTATAAATGGACAGTTACAAAATAGTCATGGGGATGTAAAGTACAACATAGGGAGTATAGTCCATAATATTATAATAAGTGATGTATGGCATCAGTTGGGTAGGAGAGGTATGGGGGGATCACTTCATAAGTTATTTAAATGTCTCACCACTAAACAGTACACCTGAAACTAATATAATGGTGAATATCGACTGTAATTGAAAAGTAAAAAACAAAACAAAAAACTTTTTAAAAATAAAAAAGAGGTCAGAATTCTGCTGGTGTGTCCACCAAGCCTTTGTCTCTGTCCCCCTATCAGGCCTGGAGCAGTCACGACTCCTGGGGAGCAGCCAGCATCCATAACCAGGAGACCGAAACCACCCTCTCAGGACCTGGAGGGGGTAGGGAAGCAGGACCATGGAAGCAGCCTGGGCCCTGATGGCATCACCGGACTGCCCTGAGATCCAGAACTTCCTTTTGTTTCAGAAAAATAAATCTCTGTTCTGTTTTTAAAAATGCTGTTATATGAAAAATGTTGTAATTCAAAAGAAATATTGTTTATTTTTTTAAAAGAGAACAATTCTTACCAAAATTTTATAATTTTCACATTTCTTTCCAACCTTGAGTCATAAATCTCCTCATTCTCATAATGTTTGGGGATAAAATGCATCTTAAACGCAGAAGCCCTGTAATGTCAAAGGCCTAAACCGCAGTCTAATTTTATACCAGACTCATGTAGGGCTGCAGTGAGCACTTGAATATAGAAACAGTCGCTGATAGTTCTAGATGTATTTTCAGCAGCTGAAAAATGAAACTGTGTTCTTTTAACATGTGCCCAGTGACTTGATATTTTCATTTAAATTCTTTTTATTAGTTTGCTTGAAAGATACTTTCCGAATAATTGACCAGATCAGATATCTATTGAATCTAATTTGGTTATTGAGGTAATTCAAATACCACATCAACTGCATTTTGACCAAATGTTTAAAGAAATAACCTACTATGCCCATTTGCTATTTTTAAAAAAATTATTGTTGAAACTATTACAGATGTCTCCTCCCTCCCCCCTTTTTTGAATACAAGGAAGAAATATAAAGCCTCCTGGAAACAAACAGAAATATATACCACTTGCTATCAGCACTGACTCAGTTGACTGTGCTTTTCTTTGGGGCTGGAAACAGTGAAACATCGTTTTGGGAGGTTCACTCACTTTGCAGGCAGCTGCTTTGGAGCATATAGGAAGTAGCAAGTGGAGGAAAGAAGAGAATTTCCATTGGAAAAGTCGAACCTGCCCTAGAATTCTGTCACAGAGACCACGTTCATCCCGAGAACCTGAAAGCCGTGGAAGAGGGGTCCCAGCAGGGGCCCCTCCTCACCACCCTTACCATGTCGGTGAACTGATCCGCACAAGCCATCCGAATCTCCTCAGGCGTCACTGGGCTGTTTAGGGTGAAGTTGTTGGTCAACCCCCTCTCTCTTCGGGCAGCAGCCACTGCATCATGTATGGCGAAAAGCACGGAGTTTCCCATGAACATTGCAGCCTCACCCAATCCCTGAGAAGGAGGGCAGGAGGCCGTCAGAAAGGCATGGCTCCTTCAGGACTGCTAGTCTGTGTTGACACGCACATGCACTCGCACACTCTTGCGCACACTCACCTCCTCTGGCTTCCTAACCCTCAGAGTGGGGTGCCTCTGAACTGCCAGAACCCATCCCCCCACGCCCATTGGTGTGGGGGGGGGGTTGTAGTTAATGAAAATGCTCCAGGACATCAGGATAGCAGGGCAGCTAAAAACACCTGTTCCCCTGCCCAGGGCAAGAAGACCAAAGCCCCTGGTTGCCGGGAGCCGGTCCATCCTTGCTGTTTCAAGGGACCTGGCATATATGGCATACAGTTCTTAATATGTTTGCTCACCTTCTTGGTGCTGTGTTTTAACCAAGGTCACCTCTCGAGAAAGGTTGAATCCCCAGGTAGGGATTTTCCCCTGAAGTTAGGGAGGGAATAAAACCCCTCAACTAAGTGCCAGGCGGGTAATTAATCCCTTTAACTACGAACAATCATGCTTAAACTACATAATCTTTTCTCCCTGGAATGGAGATAAGAAACGCCCTAACCTTTGTAATAGAGATTGATAGGATTGAATCAACTGGTATAAATACAGTTGTAACAAGACAGAAACACTCAGAACTTAGAACACAGAACTCAGGAGACAGAATTCAGAAGACAGAACCTACACGGAGCCTAGAGACAGAAGAACTTCGCTGGCGAGAGCATGCCAGAGGATCCTGGACCGGGACTGGCCTCGGAGCCTAGAGACAGAGCCTAGCGGGAGAACGTGGCAAGGGATCCTGGACTGAACCTGACTACAGAGATTGGCAGGAGAACCTGACTGGAACCTGGACACTGAACCTGACTGGAGAGCCTGGACAGAACCTGGCTGGAGAACCTAGCGAGGGAACATGGCTACAGAACCTCGCTGGAGATCCGAAGCAGAACCTCTCTGGAGATCCAGACCAGAACTTGGCTGGAGATCCGGGCTAGAGATCCTGGCTAGGCTGCTGATCAACTGAACGCTGTCTCCGTGTCCTTCCTTCTTCGCCGACTCCGTCCACACCTTTGGGGACCCCTGGACCTGCTGGGGTTGGACCCCGGCATCTGGCGCCCGAACAGGGACCCCTAGGTAAGCGCCCCACACTCGGGACGGATAGGACTCCACCGTAGGAAGAGGGTGGATAGTCTTCGCCGACTCCATCCACACCTTTGGGAACCCCTGGAACAGGATTCCCTTAGGTAAGCCCCCCCATTGAAAACCCCCACACTCGGGACGGATAGGACTCCACCAGGGTGCTACAGACCCCCCTATAGAGGATAAGTAGGGTAAGAAGGTGGATAGTACAGAACTTAGATTGAGAAGATGTGCCATACTGAGTCCAAAGAAAGAAGACTCTGTATTGATCCTTAGATTGAGAAGATGTGCCATACTGAGTCCAAAGAAAGAAGACTCTGTATTGATCCTTAGATTAAGAAGATGTGCCATACTGAGTCTAAAGAAAAAAGACTCCGTATTTGATCTTTCAACACATATGCTTGCTAGCAGAGGAGTTAAGGTTACTCCCAGTCAGATGGAACATTTTATACAAGAAATACGTCCATGCTTTTCTGAGGAAGGAAAGGTGCCGGAAAGGTAAATGTAGAGGCATGGGAGAAGGTAGGCCCAAGGAGCCTTATCCTTAACCCCACTGCAGCCTTTCCACCCCGGGAAAGTGCAGGATTGGCAAGCTCTCCCTGGGATGATAGATCAGGACTCAGGTAATAGCGGAAAGTGCCAATCCTACTCTTAAAATGGATATAAGAGAGCATTTGAGGTTTTTCTTTTTAATGCCTGCTTTTAAAAAATAAAAAAGGGGGAATTTGCCGGGAGCCGGTCCATCCTTGCTGTTTCAAGGGACCTGGCATATATGGCATACAGTTCTTAATATGTTTGCTCACCTTCTTGGTGCTGTGTTTTAACCAAGGTCACCTCTCGAGAAAGGTTGAATCCCCAGGTAGGGATTTTCCCCTGAAGTTAGGGAGGGAATAAAACCCCTCAACTAAGTGCCAGGCGGGTAATTAATCCCTTTAACTACGAACAATCATGCTTAAACTACATAATCTTTTCTCCCTGGAATGGAGATAAGAAACGCCCTAACCTTTGTAATAGAGATTGATAGGATTGAATCAACTGGTATAAATACAGTTGTAACAAGACAGAAACACTCAGAACTTAGAACACAGAACTCAGGAGACAGAATTCAGAAGACAGAACCTACACGGAGCCTAGAGACAGAAGAACTTCGCTGGCGAGAGCATGCCAGAGGATCCTGGACCGGGACTGGCCTCGGAGCCTAGAGACAGAGCCTAGCGGGAGAACATGGCAAGGGATCCTGGACTGAACCTGACTACAGAGATTGGCAGGAGAACCTGACTGGAACCTGGACACTGAACCTGACTGGAGAGCCTGGACAGAACCTGGCTGGAGAACCTAGCGAGGGAACATGGCTACAGAACCTCGCTGGAGATCCGAAGCAGAACCTCTCTGGAGATCCAGACCAGAACTTGGCTGGAGATCCGGGCTAGAGATCCTGGCTAGGCTGCTGATCAACTGAATGCTGTCTCCGTGTCCTTCCTTCTTCGCCAACTCCGTCCACACCTTTGGGGACCCCTGGACCTGCTGGGGTTGGACCCCGGCACCTGGTGCCCTCCGGAGTCCTTCAATTTGGCCCCAAGACCCGCGATTTTCACCCGGTGTGCCGTGGCTGAAAATCGCTGCTCTAGGCCATGTGTGCTTAATTCAAATCCACAGCAAAAGAACCACAATCTTTGTAGCTGAGCTTGAAAGACAGTGAGGTGTTGCCTCTGAAGCGTGGACGTTGAAGCCTTTGTGCGCACTTCCCTGGCGAGTGCTGGATGCTCTTGAATGAAGTGTGAATGAACACTGTATTTTGAATAACCCTCCAGTGCTTCTTGTACTGGTTTTCCTTCTTTCTTTAAAGGAGTCTCGTCCTTGGTCTGTGTCCAGGGCCTTAGTAGAGAGATGGGACAAAGGGCCCAAAGCAGAAAAAGACTACCCCAGGCTGTGGCTTTTACTCTGAGGCAAATGTGGAGGCAAAGGTGGAGCTGGCAGAAGAAGGGGTTTCCTGTGAGGTGAGGAGGAGGGGGCGAGAGCAGAGAGGTCCTGTGCCCTATTTGGAGCACAACTGGCAGGGAGGGGGCTAGGCCCCAAGAGGCAGGGTTGTGTCAGGACAGTCTTTAGAGATAGCCCTGGCCTCAGTCTGGTGCAGAAGTGGAGAGAGGGGCTATTCATATCGAAAGTCTCACCTTCCTCCCAACTCTGACCTACTCCTAAGAAACAGAGGTAGTTTCCTGAAAACCTGAGGTTAAAGTTGCCATGAGTCTGGCCAGTTGTGGGCTCAGAATGGCACTTAAGTTGGAGAAGTTGTGCTTTTGTACATGTGTTTGAGAATCTTTGCTGCAAGTTTACATGGGCCAGTTAGACCCCACGGCCATGGAGCGTGTGCGTCAACACATCTTACATCAGTGGCTATTAACACCTCAGAGCAAATCGCCCTCAGTGAGAAACTTGTTTGAAAGCCCTTTCTTACCTGGGGAGAGGGTGGGCAGAGGCGGTGCGAACAAGAAAGAACGGAGTCTGGAGGACATGTGGGAAGGGTGCAGAGAAGAAGGCTCTGGGCTGGGGAAATTAACCTACAACTTCAGCTTTACCTCCCGGTGGCACCTAGCCTCATGAACCAAGATGTTTGACTTCTTGTTTTATTTAAATATATTTCATGATCTCTCTCAAGAGTGAAGACTCCTCTTGGGGTTCTGAAGGCAGTGAGTACCACTCTGCCATGTGTTTGCTCTCCCCTCCCCCATCTCCCTTTGGGACTTGCAATTCCAAGAAGAAAGCAAATTTAGGGGACTCTCATTATTTCTAGAAGGAGCAGGTTATTATGGGCTGAACTGTGCTCCCCTCCAATTTATATGTTGAAGGCCTTAACCGCTAGTACTCAGTATGTGACTGTAATTGGAGATAAGGTCTTTAGAGAGGTAATTTAGTTAAAACGAGGTCTTTAGGATGTGCTTATAAGAAAAAGAAATTAGGACGAGAGAGAGAGAGAGAGAGAGAGAGAGAGACATCCGACATGTGCCATATAGAAAGATGATCGTGTGAGGACACAATGAGAATGGCCATCTGCAAGCCAGAGAAGTCTCCGAATAAATCAAGCCTTGATCTCACACTTCCAGCCTCTAGAACCGTGAGTAAATATATCTCTGTTGCTTAAGCCACCCCAACTGGTATTTTGTTACGGCAGCGCTAGCAAACAAATAGAGGTGTTGAGTTCTTACCTTGGATGAGTAGATGGCTATGGGATTTCGGGACCGCACCAAAGTAACATAGAACTCTTCTGGTATTTCTGTGACGGTGGGGATTTGGTAGTCATCAGGACCCCGAGAATAAAGCACACCTTCCGGGGAGTATTTCAGTTCTTCTGTGGTATATAATCCCATGCCTTGGATAAACGCTCCTTCAATCTACAGGCAAAAATGTCACAGTTTATAAGTACATGGCGTTGGTTGAAAATATATCCCAATGTGATTGCAAATGGAGCTCTGGACCACAGTAAGTCATTCTTGAAAGCATTGCCGTGAACTTACAAAGGGTCTTTCAGCATCTGGTGCTTGCCAACCTGCCTGGCCCCAGCCTTAGCTCTTCTTTCCCAGGTACCTCACATTCCAGGGACTCAACACTTGTCAAGTTCTGGGGGATTCTCCAAGCCCACCAGATTGGTTCCATCCTCCAATTCTTTGTAAGGGCAGTTTCTCTCTTTACTGCTCCCCACCTCAGCCTGTCCACTTGGCAAACTCCTATTTCTCTCTCTCTCTCTCTCTCTCTCTCTCTCTCTCTCTCTCTCTCTCTCCCTCCACTCTAGCTCTCACTGGTTTATAAGCATTATGAGGTCTGGCCTTCTTGTGTTCTGTTCTTAGCATAGTGCCCGGTACATACATTCTCAAAAAATGTTTGTTGAACTATATGAAAAAGAGCTAATGTTAAAGGAATGTGAACTAAGCAAATGGAACTGGGGCACAGTATTTATTATACTATCTGGATTTGTTTTTTGCTTCCTTTTAAAAATTATGATGGAGTGTAGATCAAACTTAAGCAAGGTGGGTTGAAAGAAATATATTTTATTAAATTAAATATGTTTTATTAAAAGCCATTTGAGTTCTGCTTATCTACAAACTATGCTCTGAGAAAAAAAGGTTCATAGTCCCCTTGAAAGGGGTTATCTGCCTCAAGGTTAAAAATTGAAGGAGAGTTACATGTTGCATTCTATTGAATTGTAAAATTACAGAATAAAGTAAACAAATGTAAATGCTAAATTTGGATATTTCCAAATGCTTGTCCCTAAAGGAAAAGATTAAAGTCCAAGAGTTCCAGTCTAACACATTTTTGGCTTTTTCTTCCCTTTCCCAATGGGGAAAGGTAGGGTTTTTCTGATCATAACATTTCCATTTTGGCCTTTGCTTAAGCAATAAAGAGGCAGGAACAAGCTGGTAGGAGCGGATAGGAAGGTGAAGGAGAGGTGGAGCCTGAGGTCAGCTGTGTTTGTCAAACTTTGCAGACTTAGGATGAGTTTCAGGTGCAGGTTAAATGGGTAGATTATACGTCCCCGACCAGGAAACTTTTGTTGGAGAAGTGGGCCTGGGTGGGCACAGGGACCCACATTTCCAATAAACACTGTAGGTGCTTTCGTTGCCGAGTGGGAGGACCGCACTTTGAGAAACACTGAGGGACCAATGAAATTGTCCCTCAGAAAGCCCATTGGCCAATCTCGGTCAGCCAGCTCCTTAGGACTCAGGAAGACAGGAAGCTGTTGGCAGATGAAACCACAGGTCTGTCTGTTGGGTTTGAAGCCAAGGTGCTCAACCTGTCCAGCTACTCAGGTCTAGGCAGGGGGCCTGGTTGGCAGGTCGGGGGTGCACTGCTGTGGCTGGCCTGTTGGCCCCACTTTGAGTAACAAGGCTACGGAGAGGATAGGGGGGGCAGGGGGGCGGCGGGGGGGGGGGGGGGGCGGGGGAAACAAAGCTACACCAACAGCAGGAAAGGCTTTAACTTAAAGCTGAAAAAGATTTTGGGTGTGTTAATTTACTTACTTGGGAGATATAAATCAGAAATTCCGCTAGAGAAAAATTGTTTTTAAGTGTTTCTTTTCCCCTTATATTTCTCTAAATTGTTCAGTCTACTTAAATTCAATATGCATATGAATACAAATGGGGCTTTATTATTATGCATTTATATAATATTCCCTAATTATAAACATTAATGTTTGTTGAATAAAGATTAGAAGGCCTGGAGAATTATAAAGCAGGATAAATCACACATATTTCTGCCACATAAAGACAACCACTGCTAACTTTTTCTTGAATTTTCTTTCAATGTTTTATCTATTTGTGTGTGTGTGTAATATATGACATATATTGCAGAGTACTGTAGGAGGTATAAGCATTTGGAGAACTCTGGGAAATAATGTGCCGAATGGAATTGACCAAAAGGCCCCGCGGGGCGGTCTGGTACCACGCACCTGCCCAATGTCCAGGGCTGGGTTGATGCTGAAAGCCGCGTCCATGAAGATGTCCGTCCGAAGGAGCTGCACCACGAGAACATACAGGATGGAAAATGTTATTTAAACATAGATCTTCACTACATCTGCCTCCCTGTCCCCGGTGCCCCACTGGCAGGGTCAGGGTGATTAGCATCCACACACAGAAAATGCGTCCATAGAAACGCTCACCCTGTGAAGGTGGGAGCACCCACCCCCCTCCTCTACCTTGTGAGCCCCAGTCAGACAGTCGACTTCCACCTCAGAACAGGCTGCTCCGTAAACAAAATATGGGAAAGGCTCCCCTTCTTCCTTCTCCCAGTCCATATAGGTCTGGTAGCCTCTGCGAAGAGAAACCCGAGGGCAAGAATGGCTCCTTCCCGCCCGTGGTCTGATCCCGGGTGGCGCTGTGGGTCCCGGGGATGAACAGAGCGCCACCCAGGACCGAAGGTCTCTCTGACCTTCTCCTCCACGGGTCCGGCACAGACACGGGAAGAAGGCCCATGGGTGTCTGAGCCCTCCTTTCCATCAGGCAGTGACGGTGCCAGGTCCCAGGGTGTGTCCCTCTGGCTGAGAAAGGGCGGTGGCTCCGAGGGTCCCTGGCCTCCCCTAGGCTCCTCCCGCATCCCCAGGCCCCTGACTGAAGGCTGACACCGCGCACGGCTGCGCGCCAGTGGTCAGCAGGTATCTGTTCATGATGCGCCCACGCCATCCCTGCCCCAGTGTAATCCCAACCAACGTAAAAGCGCCCTTTACCTGAAGTATCCCGTGGAGGACAGGCTGATGGATTCTTCGTAGGCTTTTGCAATCTGAGAGAGGTGATTGACACGAAGAAACGTAAGTGCGGGGACAGCAGGGAAAATCCCTACTGGGCTTGCCTCCTGTTTGCAGCACCCTCTGCGCCTTCACCCCCAGCGGGACTGACGTGGTGCATAATGAGCACAGGCTGGGCTTCCCACTGGCGGTGCCTACGGGCAGCTGCTAGCTGTGCCCCGGGACCCTTTAGAGCCGCACAGTGTGAGGTTTATTATTTTTTCACCCTTTTTGGCTTTTTAAATTAGAGAGAGGGAGAGACTAGGCCATATTCATGTACTGATGCAATAGGTGTGTACACAGGTAGGTATATATGTACATACACATATACAAACACATGTATACATAAGTGTCTGCATGTGCGTGCATGTATGTATGTAGTATGTATGTGTGTATGTATTTTTACTGTGCTTTTCCCCATGTTATTTGATTGGCTGTCTGAGTATTTTATTACATCAGCTTCCCCACTGGAGTAAACTGGGTATAGCTGGAAATAATAGTAATGATAAGAATTGTAATAATTAGTATTAAAAACAGAGTAACCTTTTGCTATTAAGACTGCCGTGATCTCCATTGCTCTGGTGGGAAAACCCAGGCCCTGAGGCTGGGAGGGGGAGCCTGTGCCCAGAGGGGCAGTGACAGCGCAGGGCACCGTGCCAGGTGTGTTCTAGGGTAGCGCTAGGCCGTTGTCAGGTGTGTTCTAGGGTAGCGCTAGGCCGTTGTCAGGTGTGTTCTAGGGTAGCGCTAGGCCGTTTCAGGTGTGTTCTAGGGTAGCGCTAGGCTGTTGTCAGGTGTGTTCTAGGGTAGCGCTAGGCCGTTGTCAGGTGTGTCCTAGGGTAGCGCTAGGCCGTTGTCAGGTGTGTTCTACGGTAGAGCGGTGAGAAACGAGGCTCTTCAGTGAAGCCATGGGATGAACACGGACTCTCTCTCACTCTCAGAAAAGCAGAAGTGAGCGCTAATAAATGCTTTGTTCTTGAGTGGGCACCGCCAACCAGCCACGCTCTGAGGGCTTTACCTACCTATCCGGATGCATTTGCCTTCTCTGGGCAGGACAATGCGGACCACTCACCCAGTCCTCCCAGCTTCCCTTGGGGTTTTTCCTGATGACGGGCTGGAGACGGGCCATAAGAATTTGGCAAGCATTCTAAAAATAAGTATTTGAAATGTCATGGGAAATGAAAGGCACAGGGAGTAGCAAAATATTCAATATTCAAATCAATTCAAATGAGGATGTCAGTTGGTAAACCTGCTTCTGAGGCCTCTAGGCAGAGTTTCTCAAACTTGAACAATATATGGAACCCCTTTGAAAGAAACAAATATTCTTGTGGGTCCTGCAGTGGTAAAATTATTTTTTATTATAATGTTGTTTAAATACATGTTAACATAAAGCTAGGTAGAGCTGCCTTAGGGTTATAGCTCTTTTATGTCTACAAAGCAAAAGCCAAAATGACAAAGTGTGCAGACTAATCTATATACCAATAAAATTTGAAATAACATTAATTTTTTTTATTAAATCTTTATTGTTCAGATTATTACATTTGTTCCTCTTTTTTCCCCCCATAGCTCCCCTCCTCCCAGTTCCCGCCCCACCCTCCACCCTCACTCCCCACCCACTGTCCTCATCCATAGGTGCACTATTTTTGTCCAGTCTCTTCCCGAATCTCCCACCCCCCTTTCTCCCCCAAGAATAGTCAGTCCATTCCCTTTCTATGTCCCTGATTCTATTATGATCACCAGATTATTTATTCACTTGATTCTTAGATTCACTTGTTGATAGATGCATATTTGTTGTTCATAATTTGTGTCTTTACCTTTTTCTTCTTCTTCCTCTTCTTAAAGGATACCTTTCAGCATTTCATATAATACTGGTTTGGTGGTGATGAACCCCTTTAGCTTTTCCTTATCTGTGAAGCTCTTTATCTGACCTTCAGTTCTGAATGATAGCTTTGCTGGATAAAGTAATTTTGGTTGTAGGTTCTTGGTATTCATCACTTTGAATATTTCTTGCCACTCCCTCCTGGCCTGCAAAGTTTCTGTTGAGAAATCAGCTGACAGTCGTATGGGTATTCCCTTGTAGGTAACTGGGTTTCTTTCTCTTGCTGCTTTTAAGATTCTCTCTTTGTCTTTTGCTCTTGGCATTTTAATTATGATGTGTCTTGGTGTGGTCCTCTTTGGATTCATTTTGTTTGGGGTTCTCTGCGCTTCCTGGACCTGTAAGTCTATTTCTTTCACCAGGTGGGGGAAGTTTTCTGTCATTATTTCTTCAAATAGGTTTTCAATATCTTGCTCTCTCTCATCTTCTGGCACCCCTATAATTCTGATGTTGGTACGCTTGAAGCTGTCCCAGAGGCTCCTTACACTATCCTCGTATTGTCGGATTCTTTTTTCATTTTGCTTTTCCAGTTGGGTGTTTTTTGCTTCTTCGCATTTCAAATCTTTGACTTGATTCTTGCGCTCCTCTGGTCTGCTGTTGGGTGTCTGTATAATATTCTTTATTTCAGTCAGTGTATGCTTAATTTCTAGTTGGTTCTTTAACACAACATCGAGGGTCTCATTAGATTTCCTGAGGATCTCACTACATTTATCGGCCGTCTCACCAGTCTTTTTGAGGGCCTTACTAAGTTTATCAGCAGCTTCTAGACAGTTCTTGAGAGACCTTAAAAGTGTGGTTTTGAGCTCTATATCTTCCATTTCTGACATTTGCGTCCTGTTTCTTTGTCTCCACATTTTTTTATCTTTTCTTGGTGCACCCCCTAGTGGTCTTTGTGTGCAGTCTTGTAGTTAAGCCTTGATTGTTGGCAATATCAGGGGTGATTTGACCTCCAGGCTAACTGGCTATGAGAGTCAGCTGTGTCTGCAGTGGGAGAGCTTCTGTGCTGGATCTCTAGGGCGGTGCTAATCTAGCATTTGCCTGAGGCTATCTGGCAAATGGCTCTGTGCAGGGCTTGGGCGGGGCGGGTCCCTGGGGATCTACAAGGCGGGCAGAGCAAGCAGTTATGGCTGCTCTCAGTTCCGTCCCTAGGGGCTCTGCCTCTCAGAGTCCCAGCAACTGCTGCAAACCTTGGAGAGAAAGCTGCCTTCGAGTTCCGACCAAAGCCAGACAGTCCCGCTTCTCCCGTTTGAGTCTGGGTCCCCAGAGACTCTCTCGGATTTGGAGCTCAGAGTCTGAAACTCCCTCCCGATTGAAAACAACAACCGCGTCCTTGCCGCCAGCCCGCTCCGCGCGCGCGCACTCCGCACCTGAGTATTTCACTTCAGCACTGCGCCTCCTCTGAGTCTGGGTATGATATTCTCTTTCCTCCTAGTTGTAGAATTTCCACTCAGCCAGCCTTCCTGTGGTTCTGGATGATGTCCGTTCTGTCCTTTAGTTATATCTCTGAAGTGGTTGTTCGAGGCAGCAATCTCTGGTGTTAACCTATGCCGCCATCTTGGTTTTTTTTTGAAATAACATTAACTTAGTTGATGGATAATGTTTTCCTGAAGCTGAATTGCTGCTTGGAGGGTGGAAAGAGTCTCCACCGCTACAGCACACGTACTTCGCTGGCTGTGAGTTTGACATGCTTGCTCTAGTTCATAGACCGATGCTCAACCATGAGCCACATGGGCTGGGCTTTGGCTTCCTCTCTTAAGTCAAATACAAATCTGCTTACACGTGTGCCTTTAACTTATTCTTCTCAGACTCAGAATAGCCCTCAGGCCCTCTGTTGGTGTCTGTTCCTTCTGTTCTCTCATCCCCTCTCCATGAAATGGTCTCTGGCTTCTTATGCATCCAGGAGATCCCTGCATTCATTAATCTATCTTTGCTGGTTCATTCAGTCTTCAATCTCTGATCTCATTGCAAATGCATGCCTTCCAAAAGAGTAACACCCAAGGCAAACCCAAGTCGCACAGTTCCTGCCTGTCCAACTATCAGATGGCCTTCTTCTTGTGACCTGACCTACACTCTTGTGCATAACTTTATGCCCAACAGTCGAATGCTCCGCTAACGTAAGTTTTCCCTTTAACAGGCTGAGGTGTAGCAGAGACCATTTGCCATTCTTTTGTGACATCTGAACTCCTTTTGGTGTGTGGAGAATTTGTTCACCGTATATGTCTTAGTAGAGTCACCTCCCCCTATTGGAGCTCAAAGTGCCAGATACAAATTTTTCTGGCTTTCTTTGCATTAGAGAAGATTTCAAAATACACAAAGGTCGAGAGAACAGTACAATATTTCCTCTTACACCACTTACCCAGCTTTAACAATGAGCATTTATACCCCAACCTCACCCCAGAGACCTAACATTTTCATCCACCTCCCTCCCCTTGGCTCCCTCTGCTCCAGCATCCTGACTCCTTGCAGCTCCTCAAGCACAGTAAGTGAGCTCCCTCTGCTCCAAGTCCCTACACGGAGGGCTCCTGTCCCTGCTGCCTTCGGACCAGGCTCAAGGGTCACCAACCAGTGCCCAGCCTGGTTTCCTGGCTGCCCAAGGCCGCTCTGACACTTGCACTTTCTCTTTCTGTAACTTCCTTTATTTCAATTCATGACACCTGCCATTATGTTTCCTTCTTATTATTCTTTTTTCTTTGTTTATTATACCTAAGAATTTGTTATTCATTATCTGACTAAGTATAGGCTAAGGACTCAAAAGGAGGCGACTGGCACAATAGCTGGCAAATAGCCCCTTAATCCCAATGGGGGTGCTCTGCCTCCTAAGCAGGTCTTGCCGAGAAAGTGGCCACAAACTGTTCCTCACCCGCCTCAGAGGTATCACAGGGTTGGAGCTGAAGAGGCTGGAAGGTTGGAGTGAGGGAGAGGATTGCACTGCAGCAGGTTGGTGTGCTTTGATCTCCATCTTCCCAGGATGGAGTGGCAGAAAGGGCTTTCTCCATTGCAAACCCAGCAGGTGACACTCCATAGCCACTCAGAGAGCTTGATGTGTGCCCTCTAGAGTTGGGGGCCTACCGACCCGTCTCTACTGCTGCACACAAAACTGTGGGTGAAAGGCAGCTCGCAGGAGCATCGGGAAGTCCTGGGCCATCTCTGGGGGGAGATGCTGTACTCTGACTCCCTTCATGGCCTTCAAAGGGACATGCATCGGGGTGGAACCTGTGGTGTGGGTGCTGCCTGAGGTAAATTTTTTCAATTTTATTGCATTTTCTATATTTAACCATTCCTGTTTAAGAATGCATGATGAAGATAAAACCAAAATGGGATCAGTTTTCCCTACTTGCTGCTTTCTTTACTTTGTGGCATTTAATAGGTAGCTTATCTCTATTTCTCTAGACATAAATGTACTAATGCTTATTGATTTACTTAATCCATTAAGTGTTGCATTTAACTTAGAATTATTTAAGATTTTTTCTACAAGTCTTTTTTCTTTTCAAGCCATTTCCTACACTTTACTCCCATAGAAATGACTTGGGATTTAAAAGGAATTCTGGGGTTCTGAAATGAACAGATTCACCTTCCTCACGATGGGCAGTCTATTTACATCCAGGTTGGAGCCACTGTTGTCTTTGCAGCCAACGGGGCCTCAGCTTTTGCCATATGTTTCCTCTGAAAGTCTAAAGTGATGGTTGACAGAGGACCTAGATCCTCGAGAAGCCTTAGTGAGCCTCCAAAACTCTTGGTAATCTGCCCACCAGGGAGCCCATTGAAGAGCTGCAGGCAGTCTGAAGGGTGACCAGGTGACAAGTTGCCACTCCTGGCCTTCTAAGGAGCGCTCTCCGCATTTGCTGGACACCGTTCTGCCCAAACTAGACAATGGAAGCCAGTGTGTGGAAAGGCTCCCTTTTAGACTTCCTGTATTTTTAGACTTCAGATAAAGAACTTTATTTTGTCTCAAATGTGCCTGGCAATACTTACACAGTCCTAGAAGAAGGTTTCTGTTGTCAGCTGAACTTTACCCATGGACTTTAAAACAATGTTATTCTTATACTAGAGGCCCGGTGCATGAAATTCATGCATTGGAGGGGTCCCTCAGCCCCGCCTGCACCTTCTCCAAGCCAGGATCCCTCTTGCAATCTGAGACCACTGGCTCCTAAACACTCACCTGCCTACTGGTCTGATCCCCCTACTACTCTCCCCAGCCTGCCTGATCGCCTCTAACCACCTCTGCCTTGGCTCCACCACCATGGCTTTGTCTGGAAGTACATCTGGAGGGTCATCTGGAAGATGTTCGGTCTAATTAGCATAGTACCCTTTTATTAGTATAGATTTTTTTTTTTTTTTTTTTTTTTTTTTTTTTTTTTTTGGTGCATGCAACTATCACTACTATTTCCAATATTTTTTCATCACTCCAAACAGAAACTCTATAACCATGAAGCAATAACTCCCCATTTGCTCCTCCTGACTTTTGGCACTCTCTAATAACCACTTTTTAAAAGAACCCCAATTGTAAGGGCTTCCTACAAGGGATACGGTGCCTCAGCAGAAAAAGGCTGGAGGAGGCCTGGGGCTTAGGGTGGGGCTGGAGCAGGTCACAAGTGGCTAAAACCATAGATGAGGCACTGACCTTGTTATCGCTGCAGAAGGGACTCTATAAGGAGCTCCCAATGGCGTCCACAAGGGAAGGAGTCAGGTATAACAAGGCCAGGTCACACCAAGGCCAGCCTAGAGTGTTCTGCCTCTATCCTCTGTACCCTCTCTTTCTTGGACTTTACAAGGGTCTGAAATGTAGGCTAGGAAGCTTATGGGGGGCGGCAGTGCAGGGAGGGAAACCAGAGAAGCCAGCCCCACCCCTTTTCTACCTGTAGGCCCAAGCTGTTAAGCAGTAGAGACACTGCAATTTGAAGTACATTTTGGAATTTTGGACTGAACATTTTAATTATTGAATGAGATGGTTTATGCATATAAAAGTGATCGATGAGTTTTTAATGATCTTAGGTTGATTAGAAAAATTATAGGTAGATTTCCCTCAAGGGGAGGGAAGAAGAGGAAGCTTCAACCACTCGAAGTCTCGCAACCTCTTACGGAGCACCTAAAACCACCTGCTTGACCTTTCTAGGCTTCAATTTCAGTTCCCATAAAAGAGGGGGTGGGGCAAGGTTATTTCCAGCACTGTCATTGGGTGACTGAGAAATGAAAGAAAAGTCACCTGCACCGCTCTCCCGTTGATGTCTGTTCCCATGGACGCTGCTGTTAAGGAGGCATTGGGCACGGTGACTGTGCTGGTTTCTGACAGGTGGATATAGGAGACAGGTATGTTCAGTTCCCGGCTAGCCACCTGCCAGAAGCAAATGAAAAATACAATTGATATTATTGACTCTAAGCCTCCCTCCCCCCAAGTTAAGAGATTTTAATTAAAAAAAAAATATATATATATCCTATCTAATAAAAGAGAAAAATGGTAATTGGCGTACGATGATACCCTTTTCATTGGCTAATCAGGGCTATATGCAAATTAACTGCCAACTAAGATTGGCAGTTAACTGCCAACAAGATGGCGGTTAATTTGCATATGTAGGCACAATGCAGGGAGGCGAAAGGGAAAGCAGGAAGAAGCCCCCTGCCACTGACAGTGATCGGAAACCCGGGGGGAGCTAAGAGCTGGGGGGCAGGGCAAAGGCGGCCCTGGGGCCGCCTTTGCCCTGCCCCCCAGCCATGATCGGAGAATCAGGTGCCTTTGCCGCCCTGGCCAGTGATAGCAGGAAGTAGGGGTGGTGCCAGCGATGGGAGCTGGGCACGGTCAAAGGTGGCAGTCCCGGGAGCTAGGGGTCCCTTGCCTGGGCCTAAAACGAAGCCCACGATCGCGGGGCAACTGCAGCTGCGGGTCCCCGCTGCCTGGGCCAGACGCCTCAGCCAGAGGCGTCAGGCCTGGGCAAGGGGCCGATCCGGTGATTGGTGATCGGAGGGTGATGAGGGTCAACTCCTCTGGCCGAGGCATCAGGCCTGGGTGGGGGGCG
Source organism: Myotis daubentonii (assembly GCF_963259705.1). NCBI lineage: Eukaryota > Metazoa > Chordata > Mammalia > Chiroptera > Vespertilionidae > Myotis > Myotis daubentonii. The sequence goes on along the minus strand of NC_081846.1, from coordinate 9,351,493 downwards.
GAGCCGGGGATTGGGGGGATATGATGGTCCCCTTGCCCAGGCCTGAAGCCTGGGTCAGAGGCATCAGGCTTGGGCGGGGGGTGGAGCAAGCGATCAGAGGGAGATGGGGGTCCCCTGCCCAGGCATGATTCCTGGGCCAGAGGCCTCAGGCCTGGGCGGGGGCCAGAGCCAGTGATCGGCGGGAGATGGGGGTCCCCTGTCCAAGCCTGATACCTCTGGCGGAGGTGTCAGGCCTGGGCAAGGGGCCGATCAGGCGATCGGAGGGTGATGGGGGTCTACGCCTCTGGCCGAGGCATCAGGCCTGGGCTGGGGGCAGAACCAGTGATTGGGGGAAATGAGGATCCCCTGCCCAGGCCTGACGCCTCTGTCAGAGGCGTCAGGCCTGGGCAAGGGGCCGATCCTGTGATTGGAGGGTGATGGGGGTCAACGCCTGAGTTCTCCCAGTATGTGAGAGGGGGCAGGCTGGGCTGAGGGACACTCCCCCCCAACACACACACCCAGTGCACGAATTTCGTGCACCGGGCCCCTAATATATATATATATATATATTTATTTATTGATTTCAGGGAGGAAGGAAGAGGGAGAAAGAGATAGAAACATCAGTGATGAGAGAGAAACACTGATTGATTGCCTCCTGTATGCCCTGCACTGGGGATCGAGCCTGCACCCCCCGGCATGTGCCTGTGACCTCCTGGTTCATAGGTCAACGCTCAACTACCGAGCGATGGGAGCCGCGCTAATTTTTTTTGAACTAAGTATAAAATCTGGCAATCCTTTAGGGACAAATATTTAAGATAGCACCTTGGGTCTGACATATAGATTCTGAGTTTGAAGATTTTCAATGACACTATAAAAGATCCATACCATGTGCTTTCTTTTATACTGGTTTCATAGAAGCCATGTGGCATATGGCCATTCTAAGACATCAGTTCAGTAGGACTCACATAGGCCAGACTGAGGTCTCTGTCATATTGGTTTACCTTCATCTTCTCCTCATGGCTTACATGCATTTAGCAGATTGTGTTTGTCCCACAGACATTCTGTAGGTATAAGGGTTTTGTTTTAAAGAAGCAAGATATGTTCAAAGAAGGCTCTGCGGATTTTTGTGATTTTCTAATTCCAAGCACACTATTAAGTAATAGTATTTCCTTAAAGAAAATATCTTCTATTTCTCATTAAGAGAAAAGCTTTGGCCCTCGCCGGTTTGGTTCAGTGGATAGAGCGTCGGCCTGAGGACTGAAGGGTCCCTGGTTCAATTCTCAGTCAGGGCTCATGCCTGGGTTGCAGGCTCCATCCCCAGTAGGGGGCAGTCAATCAATGCTTCTCTCTCATCATTGATGTTCCTATCTCTCCTTCTCCTTTCTTTTCTGAAATCAATAAAAAATATATATTTTTTAAAAAGATGAAAGCTTTGCCCCCCCCCACATTGTTTTTATATGTTTTTTTAATTGATTTCAGAGAGGAGAAGGGAGAGGAAGAAAGAGATAGAAACATCAATGATGAGAGAGAATCATCAATTGACTGGTCCCCTTCTCCCCCTACTGGGAATCTAGCCTGATACCTGGGCATGTGCCCCAACCAAGAATCTAACTGAGACCTCCTGGTTCATGGGTGGACACTCAACCACTGAGTCACACTGATCGGGCTACTCACATTGTTTAATCAAATTTCATATTCAACAAAATCTTATTTAATATTTTAAAAAGGGAAAATTTCCTATTGAAAATAATCTCTTCCTCTTTCAACAATAGTATTAGGAAGGTGGCTTTGAATTAGCACACATAATGGCCCATCATTGGTGTTGCTAAGGAGCCTGTGAATAATAAGAACATAATTTCTCATCTTATTAAACACATTCATTTCTAATGAAGATCTGCATTAACACAATGTAGCTTTGACCAGTTGCCTTAAAGCTGAAAAATACTTTGTCTTTGAAAACTGGAATCACATTTTTCAGAAGACCTTGATGGGACCTGGTTTTTTAGTATGCAGGAAGAATAGTATTACATATTTTCTCAATTCTAATACCCACTTCCATCAGTCTCCTGCATTCATGTGTTCCTGATACCAAAATGAATGTTACAATTGACCTGTGCATTTAGTGTGATGGTATTTCTCCTGCTCAACAAGAAAGAAGTTGTTAAACCGCCTGTATGGTGTGA